>NC_073380.1:33188680-33536680 GCF_028641065.1 Leucoraja erinaceus | reverse complement strand
ATAGCACAGTGATACAGTCAGTAGAGCTGCTTCTTAAACAGATCCATCTATCCATCTCTACAAAACAAAAGTGTGTGTGTGTGTGTGTGTGTGTTTCCTATTTTCATCCAAACGCTAGGCCACAGCCTTCCCATTTTCACACATTCTACTCACAATTTTCCCTTCGAGGCGATAAAAATGTTCCCGTTGCATTCCCACCTAAATTTCCGAAGTTGTTAATTGTTTACTTTAAAAACAACCTGAAATCTCACCCATTTCTGCAAAAAAACCCCAACTAACGTCACAACGTCTCCTGACACCTGACACCTGGTGGGGAGGGTGGTGCTGGAGCTGGAGTGAGGGCCGAGCCCGGAACTTGGGATGGGGCCGTGGCCGGGGCTGAGAAAGAAGCTGCCGCTGGAACCAAGGACAAGCCTGGGTCCGGGGTCAGTGACGAGCCCGGAAATGAAGTCGGGGCCTGGACTGGAGCCCAGGCGGCGGCTGAGCTGGCGGCTGAAGTCTACAGGCAGGGCCGGGCTGAGTACAAGAACCAGGCCGAGTTCCAGGCCCTGGTGCTGCTCTATGACCTGGGTAGGTCCTGGGACAGGGAATGGGAGCAGGATGAGGGAACTGAGGAGGAAGGATATGGGGTGGGGATTGGGGTGGTAGAGGGAGATGGAGGGGGGGTGTGGAGCAGGGAGATGGGGAGGGGTGGAGAAGGGAGATGCCCCTCCCTATCTACCCTCACTTCCACCCTCCCTACCCCCCCTCTCACTCTACCCCCTCCCTCTTTGCCCATCTCCCTCTCCACCCCCTCCCCCCCCTACCCCCCCTCCCTACTCCCCTCCCCTCCCTCTCTACCACCTCCCACCCTCTCTACCCCCTCCCTCTCTATCTACCCCCGACAAGTGTAGCATTTCCTGGGGTTGCAAGGGAAAGTATCAAGGGAGGGGATGGTTTGGGTGGGAAGGAAAGAATTGACCAGGGAGTTACGGAGGGAACGGTCTCTGCGGAAAGCAGAAAGGGGAGGAGATGAAGATGTGGCCAGTGGTGGGATCCTGTTGGAGGTGGCAAAAATGTTGTGGGATTATCTGTTGTATGCAACGGCTGATAGGGTGGAAGGTGAGGACAAGGGGGACTCTGTCCTTGTTACGAGTAGGGGATGGGGAGTGAGAGCGGAGCTGTGGGATTATAGAGGAGACCCTGGTGAGAGCCTCATCTATAGTTGAAGAGGGGAACCTCCGTTCCCTAAAGAATGAGCACATCTCCGATATCCTGGTTTGGAACACCTCATCCTGGGAGCAGATGCGGCATAGACGGAGGAATTGGGAGTAGGTGATAGAGTCCTTACCAGAAGCAGGGTGGGGAAAAAGTGTAGTCCAGATAGCCATAGGTGTCAGTGGGTTTGTAGTAGAAGTCCTGTGCTGCACTTTATCCAGGATTGTCATTTGTTCATCTTCACTCAAATTTCCTTTTTCTACTTTTTATGCTTTTTTGGTGTGCCTTTGTATATTCATCCATTGGTAGACATTAAGTGGCAATAAATCACATAAGTTAACATTTGACAAAGTGGCAATAATCTTGATTCTAAATCGGAAGATCTTGGGTTCAAGCCCCAACCCCCCTCAGGCTTTGGTGGAGTCAAAGGCATGTTTTGCTGTCTTCAAATACATAAGAGTTTTGAAGATGTTTAAAAGAGTTCTGAAGGGTCCAACCCAAAATGCCGCCTATCAATTTTCTCCAGAGGTGCTGTATGAAACCGCTGAATTTCTCCAGCATTGCGTTGTTTTGGGTAAACCAGTATCTGCAGTTCCTTGTGTATACAATAAAAAAACCCAATTCCAATTGATTTATACAGTCAAATAGAAATTAAAAAAAATTACAAATAATTAAGATAAAATAAAAAAGATGAATGGCTCCTCAATCCTACTCAAGAACAAGGCTAATCTGATTTTGGGCTCAATGCACTTATTGCCTGAACTCCTTCACCCCAGATTCTAATCCTAGATTAGAAATCTCTTCACTTTGGCCTTGAATTTCGCGATTAAAGATTACTAACAGGAGCTACATCTTTGCGATTAAGTGCAGTTTTATGGTTTGGGATGAATCGTGAACCTCATAAAAGTTTTATAAATTCTCCAATTTATGACCTGCATCATCGATTTGAACTCCACAATTTTCTAAGAAAATTAAAAGTATTTAAAAAAAAATCAAAGTGTGGTAAAAAAAAGTAAATCTACTGTAAATTAATTGCAAAAATGAATATGAAGTGAAATGTAGAATAATAATCTGAACATACTCTTTTAATAAAAGCTAGAGCTCCATTCATGTAAAGGGATTCTTGAGACACAGCACAAGGTCAGGTGGGAGACATCTGACCTCCAGCTGATACGTCAACATTGGAAACATGCTGAGCAGCAGGGGACAGACGGAAGCCATCACCCGTGGAATTATGTACCTGCCCGTTATCATTTTGCTTTTTGTGGGGTATTTCCCAACTGGTTTCCTACATTCAAGTACGACTCACATTAAAATAAATGAATCGGCTGTGAAATGCAGCAAAATAAATGTCAATCTTTCTTTCATTTCATACGAACTCCTACCTAAGCAATTGCCTCACATTCTCTCAAATCATTTAGTAATTAATTGCCTCCCCGCTCGCCTGTTCCTGAATATCTTTGACATTTATGTTTTTTGAGAGAATGTAACTAATAATTTCTAAGCCGACCGGGACATCACTCCAGGGCATTTGCCTTCAGGCAGTGAATATTCACCTGAGTTGCCGGTGTGATCGATGTTGAGGTCAATGCTGGGTAGATCAGTAGGCCCGAGGTCAAGCTCAGCAGCCCAGATATGGGCCTTAATAAAGGCCACATGTTGATTAGAGAAACCAACATCATTAATGCCACTTATCACAAAGGGCATTTCCACCTCCAGGTTTTATTTAAACCTATTAGCAGTGCAATAGTGCAGGATACAATTTGACCCAAAATTGAAAATTGTAAAATATTCATGATCATCTATTGAGTCTCACCCATCCGTGGGCTCGTAGAACAGGAAGTTAATTGGCCCACAATATTTGTGCTGAACATAATGCCAGGGTAAACCAATCCCCTCTGCCTACACATGATCTATATCCTCCATGTCCTTGTCATTTGCCCCCATGGAATAAGGTTCTGATTGTCTATCCTATCTATGCCTCTCATAATTGTATATACTCTGTCAGGTCTCCCCTCAACCTCTGGTGTTCCTTTTGCTGATACAGGTGCACAACCTTTTATCCGAAGATCCAAATAACGAAAAGCTCGGAATAGCGGACATTTTTTCGGTCCTTGAAGAAAGGTCCTTGAAGACGTTCACCGAGGGCGGCCCGCAGAGGTGACGGCGGAACCTCTGGTCGGTCCTCGAAGAAAGGGGAACTAAATCCCCATTCGTAAAAGAGAAGCTGAGGGTATATTGCGCGGGAGGGTTAACAATTGACAATCTGCTGCTGCCTGCCCGCTGAGTTAAAAAGTTCCCATGGTAAACTCACGATACACAATGTATCATGAGTCTTGCATGGGAACTTTTTAACTCAGCGGGCAGGCAGCAGCAGATTGTCGCTCCCTTCAGTTTCACCCCACCTACACCCCTCTGCTTCCCGGCCATGTGTGTGACCCCTTGCCTCCCCTCTCCAGCTCCCCGCCCATTGCACCAGCGCGGGAGCTTTGCACTGTCTTCACGTCGGCGATGCCAGCATACAATGCCAGTCACCGGAGACGTCAGGACCAACGGGACACCGACCCCCAGGCCCACTGCAAGCACGGAGATCCCAGAGACCCACAGCCAGCAGCAGCCCAGCCCCGCTCCAACTCCAGAGGAACACGCTCCCCATAGGGGCAGAAGCTGATGGTGTGCAAGGTACGGCTCGGGCTTGGGGCGGCCGATGCGGGGGCGCAGCTCGGGCTGTGGGCGAACTGCCACTTGTCGCCGTAGCGGCCCATCGGGGAGCGCATTCCTCTGGAGTTGGAGGGGGAGGGGGGTGTTGTGCTCTTTGATCGCCCCCTGCTATCCCAGGGACAGGGAGACACAGCGGCTTTTGAGACTGGTGGGCAATCACTTCCAAAGTTCTGCCCACACAGTCAGTACACCTCTCCTACACTGCATTTCATACAAACATTTATTCTGCAAGAAAAAACTACATTGAAGACTCAAACTCGCGACCGAGTAACTGCCAGGATCGAGGCGCAAACTCACGACCTAGCTCGGGGATTCAAGAATCCCCGATCTAGGCCGCCTAAGGGCATGTAGCCCCGCTAGGGTGACATGAGTGCGAGAGGTGATTCAATGCTGCGGTCACATTTACAAATTCAGGAATTCATTCAACACACTGCATTTCATACAGACATTTATTCTGCAAGAAAAAACTACATTGAAGACTCAAACTCGCGACCGAGTAACTGCCGGGATCGAGGCGCAAACTCTCCACAGTCCAATTAATGAGGGCAAGCATACAATACACCTTTTTTACCACAATATTGACTTAATTTTTAGGGATCAATGGACCTGGATCCAAATCTCTCGATACATCAATGCTGTTAAGGATCTTGTTATCAACTGTTACCATCTCCTTAAATTGGACTTCCCAAAGAGGTAAATCTCAGACTTGCTCAGACAGTTTAGTTTATTGTCACATGTACCAAGATACAGTGAAAAGCTTGCATGCTAACCAGTCAGCAGAATGACCATATGTGATTACAATCGATCCATTTATAGACTAAACTGCATCTGCCATTTCTCTGCTCATTTCTGCTGATTATCTATATCCTGACCTGTATCCAGCTCGATACCTATACAGCATTCCTCACAGGGTGCAAATTGGGACCCGTTGAGCTTTCTGGAGCGCTAACATGGGTGATGTGGGTCAAGTCAAGCACAGTGAGTGCAGGGCCAACAATCCATTTCAAGTCAAGTCAATCCATTTCGTCAAGTCAGTCAAGTCAAGTCAATCCATTTCAAGTGAAGTCAATTAATTTCAAGTGAAGTCAAGTCAATCCATTTCAAGTCAAGTTAAGCCATTTCAAGCACAGGGCAGGCCTAACAACTCATTGCATTGTCATTTAATTTTCAATTTTGCATTGCAGTTTTAAGCATAAGCAGGGCAGGCCAAACAGCTCATGGCATTGTCATTTCATTTTCAATATTGCATTGCAGTTTCTAGCACGGGCAGGGCAGGGCAGGCCAAACAACTCATTGCATTGTCATAAAGGGCTAACAAATCATTTATTGCAAGTACATTGCAGATTCACATGGTTGTCACGCATAAGAAAGACAAAAACGAGCTCCGCGCGTGCATCAATCCAAGAGACCTAAACACTGCCATCAAGCGCCCTCACTATCCGATGAGGACTGTTGAGGATGTCGCGGCACAAATCGGGCACACAACAGTGTTTTCTGTACTAGATGCAAAAAGTACAGAAAACACTGTTGCGCGTTCTGACAGACACCCCTAGATGACGAGTCCTCGAACCTCGCCACGTTCGCTACACCGTTTGGCAGATTCAAATTGCTTAGAATGCCATTCGGCATCAACTCGGCCAGTGAGGTTTTTCAAAGGACCATGGAACAGCTGTTTACAGGCCTCCTGTGTGCCATTATCGTAGATGACATCCTGGTTTATGGCAAGGACATAGCGGAGCATGACAACAACCTCAAGCTTATACTGGACAGAGCACATGAGATTAACCTAAAATTCAACTCCAAGAAATGAAAGTTCCGCGTTCCAGAGGTCACCTATGTCAGACACATATTCACCTCTGATGGTCCTAAGCCTGACCCAAAGAAAACTGCAACCATCCGAGAATTGCCAGCCCCTACTGACGTGCTAAGCCTACAACGATTCCTGGGTATGGTGAACTATCTGGGAAAATTCATACCGAATCTCAGCGAACTCAGTTCACCACTGAGACAACTCACCTGCAAGGACACTGAATGGACCTGGGTCCAGCAGCATCAACAGGTATTCGATTTTTTTAAAACTTCAGCTGGCCAGCACTCCCACCCTGACATACTTCGACCTGAAGCAACCTGTCACGATAACCTGTGATGCCTCACATTACGGGCTGGGCGCAGCCTGCCTTCAAACATCTGCTGATGGGACTGTACTACCTGTATCCTATGCCTCCCGCACCATGACGGACACCAAACAGCGCTATGCCCAGATCGAGTAAGAGCTGCTTGCTGTGGTCTTCACTTGCTCAAAATTCAAAGATTTCATCTTTGGGAACACTTTCACAGTCGAAACCGATCACCAACCACTTGTAACCATCCAGAACAAACCTATACATGCAGCACCTGCACGATTGCAGCGCATGATGATGCAGCTCCAGCAGTTCGATTTCAGAATCGTTTACAAAAAAGGAAAGGACATGCTCGTTGCCGACACTCTCTCATGCACCACGTGCATCTAGTGAACGACATCCCTATGAATGTGATGAGCTTACGGTTCTCAAGGTTGACTTCGTACCCACAGAACGCCTGCACCGCCCGGCTGAACACACAGCCGCTGATGGTACTTTACAGCTGCTCTCATCCATTATCAAAAGAGGCTGGCCAGACAGACAATCCAGCACACCACTGGAGGTGCAGCCGTTCTTCCTAGTCCGTGATGAGCTGGTAATACAGGACAGTGTCATTGTTAAAGGCCACAAAGTCGTGATCCCATCATCCTTACAAGACAAATACTATAAAGAGGCACACAACGATTACCCAGGCACCGAGGCCATGCTGGCCCACGCACAGAGCATGTTCTACTGGACCAAGTACATACGGGACAGAACAACATCCTGCCCCATCTGCAACAACTTGGCACCACACCAACAGAAGCAGCCTCAGCTACAACAACCCTCACCAGCACTGCCGTGGACATCTCTGGCAGCAGACATTTTCGAATGGCACGGTAAACACTACCTAGTCCTAGTCGACTGCTACTCCAACTGGTTCGAACTCGATTTACTGCCCACCATCACATCCGACATCGTTACACAAAAGCTACAGAGACACTTTTCCATGTTCGGCGCACCAGTCCGCCTGCAAACTGACAACAGAAGACAATTTACCAGTAGATTTTGGATAGGATGAACATGAAGAAGCAGTTCTCATTAGTAGGTGGCCAAGGACCAGGAGGCACAGATTTAAAGCGATGGCAAAATATCCAATGGTGTATTATGTATACACTGTATAAGAGGGTAATAAAACCCGCTGCAAAAGGGGTTGTGGAAACAGTCAATCAAAGCTTTCATAAAGGGTTTGGATAGGTACGTGTTCAGGAATAATTTGAAGATAATTTGATGAGACTTCCTGGATTGCACCATGGGTAACAGCCATCTTGCAATGCACTGCATGGCCCCCTTCTGTACTGTACAATTCAGCGTTCCTTTCTTAATTTTCCTTAGCTGGAGAACAGCAGGAAGAACAAGCATCCTGCTGAGTGAAGTCTGCTGGCTTCATCGTGGAGCAGCTGCCATTGATTGCATATCACTTTAGGGAGCTGTGTTTCAATATCGGAAGTGAAAGGAATTCCGCTCCCAAAACCTTCAGCCAGTTTGTGACATACATCACGTTTTACACAGGCCCATGCACAGAATCTCAACAACGGTCTTGGTAACACAAAAAGCAGGTACAGAAGCTTAAACAAAACACAAAGTGCTGGTGGGACTCAGCGGGTCAGGCAGCATCTGTGGAGGGAATGGATAAGCGACTTTTCGGTCAGGACCCTGGTGGATTTATTCTGTACCATCTGTTTCCGAGCATCAGTGACAACTGTGGAGGTGACAAGTCTGCCAAAGACTAACTGGTAAGCACATAGCTCATGCCTCCAGTGCCCAGCCCATTCACTGAAGATAATATGCATACAGCAACATATCATTAGGATGCAGAAGCAATATATTCCTTCATGAACTATAGTTTAGGTACATTGTTCCTTGAAGGTGGGATCATAAGTATGAATGAATGAATAAGTTTATTGGCCAAGTATTCACATACAAGTATTCCCATACAAGGTAGATAGGATGGTCAAAAAGGCTTTAGGCACATTGGCCTTCATCAGTCAGAGAATTGAGTATAGAGGTTCATATATAATGTTCCAATTATATATGACGTTGGTAAGACTGCATTTAAAGTATTGTGTTCAGTTCTGGGTACCGTGTTAAAGGAAAGATGGTGTCAAGTTGAAAAGGGTACAGAGAAGATTTATCATCCTCCAACGACATTACCTTGGAGGATGTGGAATCGATATGGGTAGAGCTGTGAAACACTAAGGGGCAGAAAACGCTAGTGGGTGTTGTGTACAGGCCACCTAACAGTAGTAGTGATGTTGGGGATGGCATCAAACAGGAAATTAGAAATGCATGCAACAAAGGTAAAACAGTTATAATGGGCGACTTCAATCTACATATAGATTGGGGGAATCAAATTGGCAGGGGTGCTGAGGGAGAGGATTTTTTAGAATGTATGCGGGATAGTTTTCTAAACCAACATGTAGAGGAACCAACGAGAGAGCAGGCTATTCTAGACTGGGTATTGAGTAATGAGGAAGGGTTAGTTAGCAGTCTTGTTGTGCATGGCCCCTTGGGCAAGAGTGACCATAATATGATTGAGTTCTTCATTAGGATGGAGAGTGACATGGTTAGTTCAGAAACAATGGTTCTGAACTTAAAGAAAGGTAACTTTGAGGGTATGAAACGTGAATTGGCCAAGATTGACTGGCAATTAATTCTTAAAGGGTTGATGGTGGATATGCAATGGAAGGCATTTAAAGACTGCATGGATGAATTACAAAAATTGTTCATCCCTGTTTGGCAAAAGAATAAATCAGGGAAGGTAGTGCATCCGTGGATAACAAGGGAAATTAGGGATAGTATCAAAGCAAAAGATGAAGCTACAAATTAGCCAGAAAAAGCAGCCTACCAGAGGACTGAGAGAAATTCAGAGACCAGCAGAGGAGGACAAAGGGCTTAATTAGGAAAGGGAAAATAGATTATGAAAGAAAACTGGCAGGGAACATAAAAACTGACTGCAAATGTTTTTATAGATAAGTGAAGAGAAAGAGAATAGTTATAACAAATGTAGGTCCCTTGCAGTCAGAAACAGGTGAATTGGTCATGGGAACAAGGACATGGTGGACCAATTGAATAACTACTTTGGTTCCGTCTTCACTAAGGAAGACATAAATAATCTGCCGGAAATAGCAGGGGATCGCGGGTTAAATGAGATGAAGGAACTGAGTGAAATCCAGGTTACCCGGGAAGTGGTGTTGGGTAAATTGAATGGATTAAAGGCCGATAAATCCACAGGGCCAGATAGGCTGCATCCCAGAGTACTTAAGGAAGTAGCTCCAAAATAGTAATAATTTTTCAAAACTCTTTAGATTCTGGAGTAGTTCCTGAGGATTGGAGGGTAGCTAATGTAACCCCACTTTTGAAAAAGGGAGGGAGAGAGAAAACGGGGAATTACAGACTAGTTAGTCTAACATCGGTAGTGGGGAAACTGCTAGAGTCAGTTATTAAAAGATGGGATAGCAGCACATTTGGAAAGTGGTGAAATCATTGGACAAAGTCAGCATGGATTTACGAAAGGTAAATCATGTCTGACGAATCTTATAGAATTTTTCGAGGATGTAACTAGTAGAGTGGATAAGGGGAGAACCAGTGGATGTGCTGTATCTGGACTTTCAGAAGGCTTTCGACAAGGTCACACATAAAGATTATAGATACATAAGAGTATACAAACTTAAAGCACACTGTATTGGGGGTTCAGTATTGATGTGGATAGAGAACTGGCTGGCAAACAGGAAGCAAAGAGTAGGAGTAAACGGGTCCTTTTCAGAATGGCAGGCAGTGACTAGTGGGATACCGCAAGGCTCAGTGCTGGGACCCCAGCTATTTACAATATATATTAATGATCTGGACGAGGGAATTGAAGGCAACATCTCCAAGTTTGCGGATGACACTAAGCTGGGGGGCAGTGTTAGCTGTGACGAGGATGCTAGGAGGCTGCAAGGTGACTTGGATAGGCTGGGTGAGTGGGCTAATGCATGGCAGATGCAGTATGATGTGGATAAAAGTGAGTTTATCCACTTTGGTGGCAAAAACAGGAAAGTAGACTGTTATCTAAATGGTGGCCGATTAGGAAAAGGGAGATGCAGCGAGACCTAGGTGTCATGGTACACCAGTCATTGAAAGTAGGCATGCAGGTGCAGCAGGCAGTGAAGAAAGCGAATGGTATGTTAGCATTCATAGCAAAAGGATTTGAGTATAGGAGCAGGGAGGTTCTACTGCAGTTGTACAGGGTCTTGGTTAGACCACACCTGGAGTATTGCGTACAGTTTTGGTCTCCAAATCTGAGGAAGGACATTATTGCCATCGTGGGAGTGCAGAGAAGGTTCACCAGACTGATTCCTGGGATGTCAGGACTTTCATATGAGGAAAGAGATAGACTCGGCTTGTACTCGCTAGAATTTAGGAGATTGAGGGGGGACCTTATAGAAACTTATAAAATTCTTAAGGGGTTGGACAGGCTAGTTGCAGGAAGATTGTTCCCGATGTTGAGGAAGTCCAGGGCAAGGGGTCACAACTTAAGGATAGACGGGAAATCCTTTAGGACCAAGATGAGAAAAACATTTTTCACACAGAGAGTGGTGAATCTCTGGAACTCTCTGCCACAGAAGGTAGTTGAGGCCAGTTAATTGGCTATATTTAAGAGGGAGTTAGATGTGGTCCTTGTGGCTAAAGGGATCAGGGGGTATGGAGAGAAGGCAGGTATGGGATACTGAGTTGGATGATCAGCCATGATCATATTGAATGGCGGTGCAGGCTCGAAGGGCCGAATGGCCTACTCCTGCACCTATGTTCTATGTTACAGGATTTTGCCAGGATTCAAGCATCTGAGCTATAGAGGTTGAGCAAGCTGGGACTCTATTACTTGGAGCGCAGGAGGATGAGGTGTGATCTTAAAGAGATGTACAAAATCATGAGAGGAATAGGTCAGGTAGATGCACAGAGTAGGGTCTTCAAGAAGCAGAGGATATATGTTTAAGGTGAAGGGGGGGGAAAGATTTAATAGGAATCTGAGGGATAACTTTTTTACACAAAGGGTGGTGGAGCCTGTTTCAACTGTGTGATTCTATGACTATGACTCCATGACTCTCACTAATCTCGAGGAACCCGGCAGTGCTCACCAGAGTTTATACATGCTTTATAGATGTACAGCCTCACAATTTTCAGGGAGAGGAGCTCTGGGGTAGATGATGTAAGAGGAAGGAAATGGAGGAGAAAGAGGAAACAAAGAGCAACCCTGAGAATCCCTTCTGCACAGAGTGCGTGTGGTCAATTCTAGATCAATAACCACAAAGCCAGTTCATCATTTGACATTGTTCTCAACGTCCCTTCCCCTGGTTAATGGGAAACAGCAATTTATTGCCCACAATGGCAAAACAAAAGTGTGCCAAATAATTCCAAACACAATTTATGAATTAAAACATACCAAATACCATATAGATGCCAACCAATCGCCATTACAACTAAACTAAATTACCTGATCCTCTGTTCCTGCTCTCCATTTTAGTTAACTCCTTCCCACAGTGTGGCTAGCAATAGGCTGCCAGCTGGAAGTGATGGAGGTGGCGGATTGACTTGGACCTCAGCAAGGAAAATGCAGAATAGATAATTGTTAGCTTGGAGAAAGAAGGTGCTGTGGTGCGTGGGTCTCAAAAGAAGGCACGAAGTCCAGTGTTTGAGAAGCACCTTTATTTAATTCCTCCCGGTTGAAGGGAAGACGAAACCAGAGGAAGATGGCACCCAAACCCTGCCTTTTAAACCCTCCGGCTGAGGGCCGCCTCCGGACTGCACCACTCCTGTGCCGAGGGGTTCGGCAGTATAATGGCACGACCCTTAGGAGCCGCCACAGTGCCAACAAAACAAACAGAGATACAATAATACAATATACAATACAATACGGTATTATTCGTCACATTGCACATAAAGTGCAAGTGAAATGAATTTGCCAGCAGTGGTATAATGATAAAGAACACCCAAATCACACAAAAAATTTAAGTGATGGAGGATAAAGATAAAATGTCATCACGGGGACAGTCAGACTGATCAGAGAACTGGGGAGGGATGGAGAGAGAGGGAATGCAAGGATTACTTGAAGTTAGAGAAGTCAATATTCATACTGCTGGGATGCTAGCTGCCCAGCGAAATAGGAGTTACCTTAGCTTTTTATGTCTATCTTCAGTGTAAACCAGCATCTGCAGTTCCTTCCTACACATATGAACTACTATTCACTGTCTTTGGTCGCACTAAGGACATCAGGCTTTGGGTCGCACTAATATTGTGATTATTAATTTATTGATTTTTTTCTTTATTATATTTTATCTATGTGTTAAACTGCTGCATGTAACAATTTCATGGTTCCGTTGTCAGTATATGTGACAATTGAAAATACTCTTGACTCAGCTTCAGACAACCAGTTTAATTATCCATCCCACTTCCATTGGACTGCTCAGATCTTGACCCCCTATAAAGTTCAACATGATCTCTTCTTGAGACTCGGCACACGACAGCCTTTTCGACTTAGCAATTTCAACAATTTCAGATAAAGGTCTTTTTCATTATTTTCATTTCTGATTTCAACGACTCGTAGTTTGTTTTTCTTCTGTAAAAATCATTTTGCTTTGCCTATTTACTCCAGACCAACCTTCTGTTGCCTGTACTTTTCACTTTCAATCATTACCTTTTTTGTCAATTAATCTCTCCTCCTTTTCACCTTTTATATGTTTTCCCTTCTGTTTCTTCCTGCCCTCCTAATTTTTGTTCCTCTTAACACTTACCGTATTTTATCTCTATGTTATCCCAGTTCTGTTGAAAGGCCACTCACTTGAAATATCACCTCTGTTGCTCTCTCCACAGATGCCACATCATCTGCAGAGTTTTCCCTGAGATTGTTGTTATAATTTCATATTTCCACCATCTGCACATATTGCCTATGTAGCTTGAATTAGTGTGTGCCCTCACAAACTGGCTGCCCTGCTTGACAAAGCAAGCAAGTGTGTTTAGCAATGTCTGGATTTTGAAATCATTTTAAATAGCAGGCAGCAGCAATTTTGCCTGCATTGGTTTGGAGCTGGTTATCATTTACTGGACCTACTTTCCATTGCTATCCAGTATAAACCCCTGGGTCTTGGTATTATCTTTTCTTAATTTGATGTATTAGCATTCATTTCAAATGAAGCTTATTTTTTATATTAAAAAAAGAATGCTTTTAATTTATATTGTCGTGCTGCACAATACCCTTGCTAAATGTGCTATGCTGCACCTGTTCAAATAAAGGTGGGTAGGAGCAATCTGTGCAGCCTGCCATCCAGGTCTTGCTTGCCTCAATATGAAAAACCACTGGGACACACCAGGCACTTTACAGCATCAGTGTTAATAGTTACTCTGCTGTTCATGAATTAGAGCTTCTAAAAGCAAAACACAATGGAGCCTGCATCACGCTGAGCAGATGCAAGGCCTTACTATCAGCACAAATTAGTTAGGATCTCTGCCCTGGCTATTTCCTGCTGGCTGATACTAATTATGCATTTAAAAATTTAATTCACCGTTGATGGGAATTGGGCATTTTCAACTAGAAATCATGTTTCACACTGGTAGTTAGATGAGCACAAATATTCAGCTGAGGGAGGTAAATTTGGATTGATTTTTTTTAAAGGAAACTACGTGTAGAAAGCCCATGCCTAGACTCCTGATCTATTTATGTAAAAAATGCAGCTATTCATGTGCAATTTAAATGTTGAAAGGATTCTACTTCTAAGAGCAGGTTTGAAATTTACAACAGCAGGTATCAATTGTTACCAAGCTTCACCAATCAAGGTAAAATGCCCTCTGGAGTGAGAAACCCCATGGGGCTAATCAGAGAATGGTATTTAGGCCAAGGGCATTTATCACCTAGTATTAATGAACAGTAACCACATGCAAGAAAATCACTATTCTCCGGGCAAGACCAAATATCTGTCAGATCTATAATAGCTTTTAACGTACATATCTTACATGCACTACTGTGTATATATTTTTTCTGCTGCTTACATAGTACATAAATGGATAAATAATAGTAGAAACAAAGAACTGCAGGTGCTAGTTTATACCAAAGATGGACACAAAGTGCTGGAGTAACTCAACGGGTCTGGCAGCATCTCGGGAGGAAAAGAATGGGGGACATTTCAGGTCGAGACCCTTCTTCAGACTGAAAGGGGGAGGGGGAAGCTGGAGGCAAGTAAAGACCAGGACCAATCGGGGCCGGTCACAAATTGCCTTGGGCAGGGCGTTACCTAGTAGGTCCATGTTGGCTAGAGAAGGTGTGATCTCAAGAGAAACAATGTGGAGAACTGTGGAACTGCTAAAACAACCAGGCAGGAGGAAGGGGGCAAAGAGGGTGGGCAGAGGAGAGGGGAGTACGAGATGAAGTTACTTAAAATGAGAGAATTCAATATTCATACCGCTGGGTTGTAAGCTACACAAGTAAAATATGAGATGCTGTTCCTCCAATGTGCGTGTGGCAATGGAGCAGGCCCAGAATAGAAAGGTCAGAATGGGAATGGGAAGGGCAGTTAAAATGGTTGGCAACCAGGCGATCCCATAGGCCTGTAAAAGTAAATAATCTTTGTTTGAACATTCATGGGGAATACAAAGCTAACATTGTTAAGTCCAATTGACAGTGACTATGTCTTCAACATTTGCAGAAACACAAAGAGTCCCAATCAGAAATGTCACCTATCCATGTTCTCCAGAGATGCTGCCAGACCCGCTGCATTACTCCAGCACTTTGTGTCCTTTCTTCAACATTTTCAATTGTATTCTGATATTAAAAATCTTCTTGCTATCGCCAATGAGGATATAGGAGAGGGTATATCTATACATAACTAAAACTCTGATCCTGTTATCTTCCGGTTTGGCAATCTTTCTATTTGCGCAAAAATGGTTCGCGATAGTACTACGATTTTCACTAGTTCACTCACCGCTCTCCTGTGCTGCGAGTGTACCAAGTTTCATTCCGATCGGATGAATGTCGTAAATGGTAGCGAGGTTTAAAAATCTTAAAAACCGTGCGTGCGCAGATCGATCTCTTCTCCTGCCAGTCAGATTAGCCTCTTTCCCTGTCACTCCCCAGGATGGTCCACCCCTTCCTGCACCATCGCATCTTTATTGGAGCTGAGGATGGCCGGCGGAGGTTTCCAACCAGGCACAATTTTCGGAGGGACCCGACTCAGCCCAGCCACAAACAGCCCCGCCCCAAGCAGCCCAACGTCGGAGACCCGACCCAGCCCAGCCCAGCCCAGCCCAGCGTGGAAGACCCATTTCGTTGTCAATGTACTGTACACTGACAATGACAATTAAAGTTGAATCTGAATCTGAATCTGAAGATCTGACCTAGCCCAGCACATTGTGGGAGACCCAGTCCAGAGTCAAAGACCCAGCCCAGCACAGAGTCAGAGACCTCTCCCCCACGGTGGGCGGCGGAGATGTTGCCGCAGCGGCCACCAAACTTGAAAGCGGAGACCCTTTCCCGGCGGAGGAGAATGAGTTTTTGCGACCAGCGTTGGGGTGTGAGTCCCCATCGCACCGGGGGTGGGGTGGGGTGCCACTACCCCTCTGGTCCTTTTTTAAATCTCCCCCTCTCCCCCAGGCTCTTCCCTCGTCAGGTTTTCGTTATCGTTGGGGCTCATACCCCCCTCCAACCCTTGACCGCACACCCTCTCCTGGTGCACCCCCCCACCCGTCGCCGTCACCGGGGCTCCCCCACATCCCCCCCCCCCACCCACACACCCCTCTCCCCCACTGCCCCTGCTGCGGCACACCCCGGAGAGTCCCACTGCTTCCCCTCCCAGGTCTGTGGACGGAGGCACCGGGGAGGGAGGGCCCGGGGATGAGGGAAAATGAGCCGCGCTTGCGCAGTTAGGGGCTATGGGTGAGTGGTGGAATATTGCGTTGGGAACGGTTTGCGCTGGGGGAACGGGTGAGTGGTGGAATATTGCATTGGGGAATGGGTTGCATTGGTGGACCAGACCTCCCATGTGACTGGGACCCAACAGGTCCCACTTAGTCTGGTCCTATGTTAAAAATAGTAAAGAAGGAAAGCATGTAAACTAGGGTTGAAACATAATTGCAAAATTCTACTTTTGATGTATGTGTGATGTGTAGCTGAAAGTCTGCTTTCCTCAGCATGCTAAGTGATAATGACAACTCCCAGGTTGTGTTATATCGCTCTGGAGATTCAACTCTAATTTCCTATGTCATTCCAAGTGCAATGTTCTTTTTGGAGCATTCCGGGAAATTTCCTCCATGTTTTCCTGGCAATGTTTGTCATGGAGAACACTTGGAACAATTAGGTTATAAGGCTGTGGCATTGACTCGTAAGAATGCCTTGCAATTAAAATATCTACCTTCTAATGAAAGGTCATCAATCTGAAAGACTATTTTTTTTTGCCACAGATTGCCACTGTTGAGTATTTCCATCATTTGCAGAATTTAATTTGGATATCCAGCATCTGCAGTTCTTGACCTTTTCTTTCACTTTCCTCCATTCTTGCCCGTACCTCTTGACACCTATCACTTACCAAATTTCAACTATCCTTTGACTTTGTGATCATCCAAGTTCCAAATCTTGAGATATGACCACCTTCCCTCCATGCTGACCCTTGAGTCGTAGATAGACACACAACGCTGGAGGAACTCAGTGGTACAGGCAGTATCTCTGGATAGAAGGAGTGGGTGATGTTTCGGGATGAGAGTTGAGGCCCTTCCTTCTGAGCCAAAACATCACCCATTCCTTCTATTCAGAGATGCTGCTTGCCCCGGTGAGTTACTCCAGCATTTTTGTCTATCTTTGGTGTAAACTAGTATCTGCAGTTCCTTCCCACACATTTCGTCTGACCCTTGAGCCTATCTCTCCCGCATTAAGTCTGCTGCTCTCCAATATCCTCCCATTAAGTCTGCCATTTCTTGATCTTCCTATATTGGGTCATGCCCCAATAACCTTGCATTGTGTCTGTTGCATTCTTAATACTGTTGCAATAAGCCTGCCGCTGCCCAACATCCTTGCATTCAAGCCGATTCTCTCGCTCTGTTACCCTAGCATTGAATTTGCTGCTCTTTGATATTCTTTCATTAGACCTGTTGCTTTCTGATACTCTTGCATTGATTCTGCTACTCCTCATTACCCTCATTGCTCCACCCCAATACCATTCACACTCCCAGCATCCAAAATACTGGTCTTTGCCTGCATCCAGTGCAAACTGACTCCATGAATACAATTTCTAATAGGAATGCTATGTGGCACAGCCTAAATGGTCGTTAACTCCCTACTGATGGTATATCTATTATCTAGTACTAGAATTTGCAGGTATTTATGTATATGATTATTATTAATCACTAAGGTGCTAACCACACATGAAGAATGGAATTTTAATCTGCTGAATACCAAGTTTTCATTGTAAGTGTGGGGTTAAAACCATTGAAATTGACAGCTCATCCAGTTGGCAGTTCCAACCTGCTACTTCTGTATCTCACTCAAGCTGTCAGGTTGCACCTCCTTGGGAGATCCACATCGCCAATTACCGTGCTTCAAATAGAGTGATATTGATCCTCATTTTTGACTTCAATGCTGGGTTCTAATCTAAAATTCCTGAAAGTTACTAATAAGGACAGCAGAGTGACACAGCTGGTAGAGCTGCTGCCTCACACCGCCAGTGACCCGGTTCGGAACTGACCTCGGCTGCTGTCTAGATTTTGCATGTTCTCCCTGTGACCACGCGGGGTTCCTCTTGGTGCTCCATTTTCCTCCCACATACCATAGACGTGCAGGTTTTTGTACACTATCTAGGCCTAAGCATGAGGACACATACAGTACTGGTCACAACATTGCAGAAAAGATGAAACTGCACTGTGGAGTCAGAGGAGTTACAAAGATGCTGCAAATGAAGAGAGAGTGGATAAGTTAGAATTGCTTTCTTTAGAACCACGGAGACTGGGGGGAGGGTGGAAGAGGTGGGGGAATGGGTCTGGTCAGGTGAAGATACTTAACTCGCATATATAAAATTCTGATGAATTAGATGGAATAAGTGTTTCCCCAAGAAGAGGAGTCAAATCAAGAGTCAAGTCAAGAGTCAATTTAATTGTCATTTGGACCCCTAGAGGTCCAAACGAAATGCCGTTTCTGCAGCCATACATTACAGACAAATAGACCCAGACACAACATAATTGCAATTTTACATAAACATCCATCACATAGCTGTGATGGAAGGCCAAAAATAAACTTATCTCTCCACTGCACTTCCCCAAAGTCAAAGCCCCCGGCTGGCGATGGCGATTGTCCCGCGGCCATTGAAGCCACGCCGGGTGGTGCGAGGTCGCACACCGGGTCTTGGTGTTGGAGCCCCCGGTGTGCGCTCGTAAAGTCCCGCAGCCGTTCCAGCCACGCGGGGATTATGTTAGGCCCCGCTCCAGGAGCTCTTCGAGAACTCGGGCGGGAGAATTTGCAGGAGCCCCGAAAAGCGTTCTCTCTCCAGGGAGCCGTGGGCTCCTGTGCACTGTCCGCAACCCGCAGCACAACTCAGCAGCAGCCTCCGAATCAGCAGAATCTGACTCCTCAGCAGCAGCCTCCGAGCAGCAGCAGCAAAATACAGTGCGTGCGACTGTGAGTAGCACCTGAGTCCCCGGCTTCCTCCTGTTGGACATCAAAACCCGACGGGAAAAATCTCCGTGCAGGGGATATTTAAAAAGGATCATATTAAAACACAGACAGAAATATTTGGTGTTTATGGCATGCAGTGCCTGCACTGTTCAATGTCATATATTACACTAAAGATATACACCTACAATTCATCAGGGATGAGGGCGATCACATTTGAAGTCTGTATTTGGAATCTTGGAGTCTCTGGGGTCTATAGGTGTAGATACATCTCCAAGTAAAGATGGTACAATGCACAATAGTCAATGTAATGTTTTTTTGTTTTTTTTATTTGGTAAGGGAACCACACGGTCTTATTCCAATTTTTTTTATTTATTTACTTTTTTAAATTTTATTTTTACTGTTTTTCTTACTTTGTTTTATTTATAGTGATGGTGTTGCACTGTTTTGTATATATCTCTTAAAAATCAATAAAAATGTAAGTGAAAAAAAACCCAATGCACAATACAGTGGTCCTCTTCTCTACCAAAGACAAATTTATTCTCCTGCAGGATATGTTTGTGGTTTGTGGGAGCTTAGGATGAGGAATAGAAGGACAACTGTTGTCCTGTTCACAGTGTGGGCAGTGCAATCATCCGTACTTCATCAATAGCAAGATCATAAAAGTTATGTTGAGCAATGGATGGCGTTGCTTGGAATGTATTGTGTGTGAAGCATGTGGCAAAGCTTCTGATCCTGCTCATTTATTGTTGTGTAATGAATGTGATATAAGTTACTTCGCCCCCATCAGAGATCACGTATTTGACACTCTTAAGTGAAGTCTTGATTGCCTTGGCTGATCTTTGTGATGTGGTTCAAAGTTTTATTTAATACTCTCCATTTAGCGAAAAGACTACAGATCATTACATCAAGCCATCCACAGTGTACAGATACAGGAGAGAGAAAATAACTTTTAATCCAAGATAAAGGAAATCTGCCCTGGACATCTAAGTGTGAGTGAAAATCAGATGACCTTCCTTATGGCCAAACTGCCTGTCAAAGCTGATTGCCAATGGTCAATTTGTGTAAGGACCAAGGGTGGGTGACGAAGAAATCAGGCTCCTTAAAACCATGTTATTTGGTATGCCAAGCAGTTACTATAAATGGCTTTGGATTCTAGCGTGAATTGCAGGTGAGGAATCTTTAGTGTAATCCATGACATTGAGCAGTGCAGATGCTGCTTGCATATACTGCAATTGTGCAAAGTTGAAAGTTTACAATTTGATGACTGGGTTTGACATCTAGCTGAGACATCATGCTAAGCAAATATAGAACATCTAATGGTTATCAATAGGATGGTCCCTGTACTGTTTAAAGGGATTCGCAATGACTGGCAGGTTTATTGGAGTTGTGTCAGTTTGAAGTTAAAACCTCAAGCGGCAACAGACTAAATTAAGTGAACTAGAAAGGAATAAAAACAGAAAATACAGGAAACAGTAAGTGATGGAGCACCTTTGGAAAGAAAATCAGACTTAACCTTTCAGGACAGCGAGCTGCAAAAGAGAGATGATTTTAAGTTGCAGAGAAGCTGGTGTTGAGGGTGGGATAAAATAAAGGGAAAATCTGAGCTGGGTGAGACCAGGCCAAATGGGTTAAATGGAGCAATTGGAGGCTGCTTTGTTTGTGTTATGTGTTGCTAATAGCAGGGCTGTGGGAGATACGTAATAGGCCTGGCTACACTAATTGAAATAGAAAGGCCGAGCCAATATCACAGATGGATGACCTACAGCGGAATTGGCCGGTTTCTGACACAGACGGAGAGGGAGAGTTATCTAGATTTGGAGCATTTGATACCGAGCCCAGATGGCCACAGACAGGAGATGATGTGATGTTCCTCAAGTTTGTGATAGTAGTGCAGGAGGTCACAGACAGAGAGGGCTGTGCTGGATGGAGAATTAAAGTGGCAGGCAACAGAAAGTACAGGAGATTGGAAGAAGTGCATGTGGTTCACTGCTTCATTTGGAAAGACTGGGTGTTTCTGGGTGTTGCGGTGAAAGGACAGGTTGCGTCTCTTGAGGTTGCATGGGAAAATACCGATGGGGAGGGTTGTAAGGAGAAGAGCAGATTATAGATTTACAAAGTGAACTGTCTTTTTTTAGTTTTTGAGATACAGTGCGTAAACAGCCCCTTCAGCCCACCGAATCCATGCCGACCAATGATCCCCAACACTCTCCTACACACTAGGGACAATTTGTAATAGATACCAAAGCCAATAAACCTACAAACCAGTGCGTCTTTGGAGCGTGGGAGGAGACTGGAGCACCCAGAGAAAATCCACGCGATCACAGGGAGAACGTACAAACCCCGTACAGCCAGCACCAGTAGTCAGGATCGAACCCGGGTCTCTGGCGCTGTAAGGCAGCAACCCCACCGCTGCGTCACCATGCCACTGTGATTGTGGAAGAGGAAAGGATTGGAAGATGTGTCTGAGGTTTAAATTGTTGAAGTGGCAGAAATTACAAAGGAGAAAGCAAGTTTCCTTTGCTTAACTTTATGCTGCATTTGGAGAAACTAGTTAATACACAAAAGGGCACAAAGTGCCGGAGTAACTCAGCAAGGTGGGGAGCATTTGTGGAGAACGTTCATCGGTGACATTTCTGGTCGAGACCTTCAGTTTAATTGTCATAACTTCATTTGGTCAGAGAAAACAACTTTCAAAATGGATGTTCTCCAGTAGCCATTGGCAGTTAAGGTTCTTTGTAAAAAACATAGTTAACAACTAGATTTTCAAGATTTTTGATTTTTTTATATTACAAAAAGATTGCTAAATTTTAAAAAATAATTGTATGTATCAAATTAGGCAGTCCAGCCTTTAAATAGCACAAGCCGCTTGAAGGACAACAATCCACCATAGGAACGATATGTGTAGGGCATCAATAAAGCATGTACAGCATGTGAGAAATATATACAATGTAACAAAATTCCAGATTGATGCATATCGTTTGTGATACCATGGTGGGGTTAACCTTGGTTTAGTGCATACATCTGTCAGTATTTTATGGATTTAAACTCTACTCCAGAGGCTTGAACATAAAATCCTGGTTGATACAGCAGCATCCGACTGAGTCTGTGGACTAAGAGGTCTTGGATTAGAGGTTGGATAGATTTTTTGAAAACCATGACACTAGTGGGAGAGTCTAGGACTAGAGGTCACAGACTTTGAATTAAAGGCCAAGTCAATGGATACTTTTAAGGCAGAAATAGATAGATTCTTGATTAGTATGGGGATCAGAGATTATGGGGAGAATGGGGCTAGAAGAGAGAGATAGATCAGCAATGATTGAATGGCGTAGTAGACTTGATGGGCCAAATGGCCTAATTCTGCTCCTATCACTTATGACCTTATGACTTGCAGAAGAACAATGCATCACCTAACATCACTAAATCAGAATGGTTTTAACTTGGGAACAGAAGGAGCTGCTGATGCTGGAATCTTGAGCAAAACCCAAAGTGCTGAAGGAATTCAGCAGGTAAGGCAGCATCTTTGAAGGGAATGGACAGACGATGTAGGAGCCATTCATGCATAAGTTAGTTATTGTTAATATATTTTTGTATTTTGTCTGGATATTTCTAGCTGTACTATTTTGTACGCATGAGGGTGGGATTTTGATACATAGATGAGCGTGACTTACATTGAACTAAGCGAAATGACAGGGGGTGGTCAGATCAGACGGGAGCTAGCACTGGAGAGAAGACACCGTTTTTACCAGTTCAGATAGCAAGAATGGAAAGCTACAATTTGTATAAGAATAAAGAGCATCTGGTATGTTCACTTCTTTTAATCTAAGAATCAATTAAACTGGAAATTACAACTGGTAGATTTGTTTTTATTATCAACTGTGTAAATCCACTCCTCCCTGCCAGTGTAGTAATGGCAATTAAAAGTTGGACATTGGAAAGTTAAGAAATTGGCATTACAGATTATGTTTCGGGTCCATAAGATTGTTCTTCGGGTCCACATGACATTAGTTTGAACAAAAATAAGCCGTCCGGCCCATCAAGTCAATAGACAATAGACAATAGGTGCAGGAGTAAGCCATTTGGCCCTTCGAGCTTGCACCGCCATTCAATGTAATCATGGCTGATCATCCACAATCAGTACCACGTTCCTGCCTTCTCCCATATCCCCTGACTCCGCTCTCTTTAAGAGCACTATCAACCTCTCTCTTGAAAGTATCCAGAGAACCGGCCTGCACCGCCCTCTGAGGCAGAGAATTCCACAGACTTCATAGTCTGTCATAGTCCATATACATAGTCCACTCTGCCATTCGGTCAGGGCTGATCATGGCTGGGGAATCAAACTTCAGTCTGAACAATTGGAGAAGACACTGCCTGACCCATTCAATTCCTCCACCACTTTCTGGTTTTTATCTTCTTGGTGTGTGAATATTGCCATCCATTAATTATCAGTTCTTTCCTGCATTATGATAATGTCTAAACTTGAAAAGTATGCAATTGCTTGTAATGTGATTTGGAAGGTTATAAATCACACTGTATAAATGAAAGTGTAATGTTTAGTTTAAAACATGTGCTAAATTCCACACTAGCTTTATCTGATGCATTGCAGGCTGGGTTTACAAATTTCCGTATTCTCAATATACAAATTATTTCAGTGAATGGTGTCAATGTCATAGTTTCCTTGAGTCCAGAGGTCCCATGTCACTTTACTTCATAACACAGTCTTCAGATATTCAGATACAAGATCCAGTTTGTTATGACATTTACTGATGCTCAATGAATGTTAATGATTTTGTCATTTGCATCAATGTCTCATACAGCTCCTTTTTCACTACTTAGCCACTGAAGCTGAACCACAAAGCTATTTAACATGGCTTATTATTTGTCATTTTTGGACAACAATAATGATAGACTGGGCTTTGTTCTTCAACAAGAAATCAATTTTCTTTTTCTATAGTTATTGGTGCAATGTATCATTTTTAGCCCCATTTAATATATTTGGATTGTTGTCATTCAGAATTAAGCTTTTTATATTCTTGTTCTCAACTTTAATTATGATGATAAAACCTATTACTCTCGGAAATCCCTCATTCCCCTTTTATATCAGTTTAGCCCTTGTCATTCAAGCTCCAGATTTCTAATAGTAATTAATGTATGCCTGCCAACGAAATCAGCAATGGTTTCAAATGAACCTTTCTTTTTATCTTTTGATGTTGAGACTGTGTTTCAAGGGTAGTAATTATATTGTCTGAGCTTTAAATTCCACATTTTCAACCTTCTTCCATGCAGTAATTTATTGACAAATCGACTCCATTTACGTAGCTCTGACAAGCTAATGGCAGGACTTTACAGAGACTGTGATTTTTTTTGGGTACACTGATATGTAGCTAAAATTACTTTAAAATAATTCCCTAATGACCACTACTTTTAGAATTTAAACCAGACGGTGACCACATTTTAGCATGATGAAGAAAGCTGGATTTTAGTTTCAACATATTAATGTTTATTTTTGTGAACTGAGAGTACCAGAGGTTTGTGAAATAAAAAGAGTTGGTCAGCTCCTGTAAGGTGAAAAACCATCATAGAATTGATTTTATTCTGCAGGATCCTGGAAAAAGACTATTCTGGAAATCACAGAGTTGAAATATGTTGAAACGTTTTTTTAGTTTGATTGAGGAGAGATCTTATTGAAACCCACTGAATAATGAAAGGCCCAGATAGAGTGGATGTGGAGAGGATGTTTGCAGCAGTGGGAGAGTCTAGGACCAGAGGGTACACCTTCAGAATAAAAGGCCGTAATGTTAGAATCGAGATGATGGGGAATTTCTTTAGCCAGAGTGTTAAGGTTCGTTTCACTTCAAACAGACAAAAACGCAATAAAATTAGTAATCAAGTAGTAATATCTTTATTTTGCCAGGCGGGTGTGGCGGTCACTCTTACAGTATGTAGATACAGACTATACAGAGTCACTCTATCCCCACACAAAGGGGTAATGTTCAATCAGATATATTTATACCCCAATAATCAGTGATTCAGCAATACTTTATCTCACAGAGCATTCTACAGCCTCTTGCTTGTTAAGATTGACAGGTTCATCCGAGAGAGGAAAGGTCAGCCCATATATGGTTATGCGACAGAAGCTATTTTTCTGCAGATCAAGCATTTGGTTTTTTGACCTTGTTGATCTTTTGTTTGTACATTGCAATCAGTAGAGCAGAGGGAAAGAGCTGTTGTCTGAACATTCTTCTGATGTTTATATCATAAAGGAAAAAAAATCATGAAGTTGTGCTGTTATCTCGCGTGTTATGGAAGGACGGCGAAAACATCTTTGTTAGCCTTGCTAGTGTAATAGGAGAAAGATGAAAGCATTTCTGCTAGCTTTGCTAGTGTAATAGGAGAAAGGTGAAGGCATTTCTTCAATTCTTCTAATTCTACAGCTCAATCCATTATGGAACTTTTAAATCTTTAAACTTTCTCATTCCTTCCTCTTTATCAGTTGCTAGACTAATTGGGACCCATTGGATCCCAGTCACATGGGAGGCACTGTCTCCCCAACGCAACCCATTCCGCAATGCAATATTCCACCACTCACCTGTTCCCCCAACGCAATCTGTTCCCCAAAGCAATATTCCACCACTTAGGGGAGGAGGGGGTGTGGGGGATGGTTGGGGTGTGGGGGAGGGTGAGTGATCGGTGTATTGGGGAGGATGGGGTGTGAGGGGGGGGGGGGTGTGGGGGTGGGGGGGGGGGGGGGGGGGGGGTTGGGGGGGAGGGGTTTTGGGGGGGGGAGGGGTTTGGGGGGGGAGGGGGGGTGTGGGGAGGGGTGGGGGAAGAGGGGGGAATGGTTGCAGCAGAGGGGGCATGGTTGCGCACTGTGCTCACACTCTGCACCTTCAGCTATCAGCCTCACGAAGCCTATCCTGGTCTCACTCGGGCTTTACCCAAGAGCTTCCGGTTCAACTCAGCAGCTTCCGGCTGGTCGTGCTGGTTGCTGCAGAAGAGGTCCGTGGGCTGCGCGCTCCCTGCGGGCTGCACACTCTGCAAGGGCTGCTCAACACACTGCGCCCCTTCAGCTTTTTATTCTCCTCGCCGTGTTATTGACAGCGGATTCCCGAAGGGACGATTTTTAAACCTTCATAACTTTTGTACTATTTCACCAAACAAAACGTATTTGATTTGCAGCAGAGGAGAATGGTGAGTAAGGTGGCAAAAAATCATAGCGCTATGGGGGATCGTTTCGCGCAAATTTAATTACATCGCCGACCGGAAGTGGTCAAGATGAGAGTTTTAGTAATAGTATGGATGATAACATTCACCATCCTCGGTAGGTACATAATGGCCGCAAGCAGTTAACAATAAAAATCAGAGCGATGATGAATAAAAAGACAGAGCCACAGTGTAATACAGTATTCCAGAGTCCATCAAGCCAACTGAATGGCCAGCAGCTCTCATTTCCTTCATTGTACCCATGCATTTCCTTCATTGTACCCATGCCAACCTTACGGATTTTCTCAATTTCTTGGGAAATGTGGGTATCAAGGTCAGTGATATTAGAGGATTCATCATGGATCTAGGCACAACACTCGTCTTATTATAATACAGGTGCCTCGTTGTTAATCTTTATGATCAATACTTATTTTATAGCAAGAATTTTTTTTTAATATACAATAGTTGTAAAACAGTTAACACGATTACATACAAAGATTATCAAGAATTTTTGCAGTTTGACAATGACAATAACCTGGTCGAAGACTTTTGTCAAATTCATGTTGTGAGATTAAAAATGTAAATAGTATACTTTATGACAAAATGGTAGGGGTAAAATGAGAATGGAGCTGTCAACTATCTTTATGCAGAGCTTATAAAAAATAAAGAGTAATATTTAGAATTCATACGTTTCAGGCTGTTAGAGTTAACTTATACAAATTCTCCTATTGAATTGCTTGGAAAACAGATGAAGATTTGGCAAGCCCCCCTGAAGAAGTATTCCCTACTGTGGCTTTGAAAGCTCGCCATTGAATTGCTTCATGCTATTTATCCATGACTGTGGGACCTGCAGATTCGTTTTTAGCTTGTTTAAGAGATTAACATCCATAAGTTCAATTGTTACACGATACCATGAACTCGAAGCATTATTTCAGCAGGCATCCAGTAGTTAGTTTGGGAAAGGGTTGTAGTAGAGTGTGGGCTGGGTAGAGGGGAGAGAATTAAATTACCATTCTAATGCCGCTGTCCCACTTAGGAAACCAGAACGGAAACCTCTGGAGACTTTGCGCCCCACCCAAGGTTTCCGCGCGGTTCCCGGAGGTTGCAGGTGGTTGCCGGAGGTTGCAGGTAGGGAGACTGACAAAACCTTCCGGGAACTGCAGGTTCCCAACTGTGGGGTGGAAAGCCGCACCTCACACCTCACAAACTGTATGAGAGTTTTAAACTGTGCACTGTTGGCTGCAAAATGTTAATGTTCTTGGGGCAAAAGTGAGCAGCCTCGATTCTTGTGGGGTAGTTAAGATACAGTGTCTCTAAAGCCACCAGCTCGCCATCCTGCTTTTTCCCTTTGTCTTTGATTTATCTGCTGTTTCTCTGTCTCTGGTGCTCTGTGTTGTTTAACTCTCACACTGCTGGATTCATTACTGCTCTTCCTCTTCTGCCTTAAGCCCTCTCCCTTCTTCTTCCTCACCTTCCTTATCAGTTCTTCTTTCTTCTGGGATTGCCCTTCCCTGTAGGAGTACCGGAGCCCCTTCCTCTTCATGGGATCTTAGTGTCGTAGCTCCTGCTGTTAGTGACTGGTGGCCAGGCATGGCGGAGATGGTCTACATTATTTCCAATTTTGTTTCTCTCCCTGAATTTGTTCCTCATCCCCCCCCCTCTCTCTGTAAACAGGGTTGCCAATGCCAGACAAGGGGTCCACGAGGATATTTTGCTTAGGATTCCATTTTTACATACCAATTGTTTAATATTATGTTGGCCAACCATATTCTCTTTTTAAAATCAATTCATTATGTAATCTTTACATTTTCCTGGATCCAAATAACACATATGGATCCAAATAACACATAAGCTGTACCAAAACTCCCACATGTACCAAAGCTCCCACATTACTCTTATCCAGAGCCTCTCCCATTACTTGGCCCAATATCAGCTTAATACTTCAGACAGCCTGTTTAGTCTGAGTCGACATCCCAAAAATTGTCT
Source organism: Leucoraja erinaceus (assembly GCF_028641065.1). Taxonomy (NCBI): domain Eukaryota; kingdom Metazoa; phylum Chordata; class Chondrichthyes; order Rajiformes; family Rajidae; genus Leucoraja; species Leucoraja erinaceus. The sequence goes on along the minus strand of NC_073380.1, from coordinate 33,508,792 downwards.
TACCTTGCGTTGTCTGTTCTGAAAGATCTTGGCAGGGAACCAGATCACTTCGGACGAAGGACCACAGTGTTCCCGGGCACTCTCAGGAGTTCAGACTCAAGGGGTCCGATAGTGCACTTTCTACTCCCTTCGAGATCCCGGCCAAACTGTAGCCTCTTACTCAGTCTTCAGAGTAAGAGGCTACTGTTTCACGGTGCGAGTCCACCCACGAGTGATCCCGAGTTAAAAACAACTCAAACTTGTGGTAATCATGTAAAATTAACGTAGCGGGAACGTCGGAACCCGTGGATGTAACTTAGCGACTCGTAACGCTAACGGCAAGTATTCGGGAAACTTGTTAACTCGTGAAAATTTTCATCATGTTGAAAGATTTCCACGAGTCTAATTTACTCTTGAAGGAAAAATTTGAAACTTTTAAACTCGTTGTAATACCGTAGTAGCCCGTGAGTTTACCGTGGTGACTCGTGAGTAACTCGTGGGTTTGGCCTGAGTGCCAGAAGTGAAATGTTGAAGATTAGTCAGATCTTAATGGAAAATTTTCAGTGAAGGAGCAAAAAGCTCTCACCGGGGATCTGAGAAACAGTGGCAAAAAGAATGAACCATGCACTGTGGGGAAAGCCGCATTGCGAGAGTTAATTTACATAGAAACGTAGAAACATAGAAAATAGGTGCAGGAGGCCATTTGGCCCTTCGAGTCAGCACCGCCATTCATTGTGATCATGGCTGATCATCCACAATCAGTAACATGTGCCTTCTCCACATATCCCTTGATTCCATGACAATAAACTAAACTAAACATCTTGTATCTGTGCACTGTGGACGGCCTGATTCTAATCATGTATAGTCTTTCTGCTGACTGGTAAAGCACAGAACAAACAAAAACTTCTCACTGTACCTCGGTTTACGTGACAATAAAATATACAAAATATTCATCACAGTGCTGATCTCAGGCAGCTGATGATGTGAAATCTGGCACTGTGGCCAGCGGTGTAGTTGCTGCCTACAGCACCAGAGACCCGGGTTCAATTTTGACTACTGGTGCTGTCTGTACGAGGTTTGTACGTTCTCCCTGTGACTGTGGTTTGTACATTTTCCCCGGGAGCTCCAGTTTCTTCCCACACTCCAAAGATGTACAGGTTTGTAGGTTAATTGGCTTAGTGTAATTGTAAATTGTCTCTAGCGTGTGTAGGATAGTATTAGTGTGCGGGAATCGCTGGACGGCACGGACTTGCTGGGCCGAAAGATCTGCTTCCGCCCTGCATCTCTATACTAAACTAAACTAAACTAAACTAAACTAAACCTCAAGAGAAAAACGTACTTTTCTTTTGTAATGGGCAGAGTCTGTGACAGTGTTCACACTCTCATGTGTCTCTGTTTTGCTTTGTTTCCTTGCCTGTGAACTGGCTAGAATTTGCAAAGGTCAGCAGTCAGGTAATACTGATTCTGCTACCAGTCTATGATGTATGAGAGCAAGTTTCTTTGCAGATGCAACCTTCTGCCCTGAGCTAAAAGCTTCAGATACTCTTTTCAAAAATTGAGGTTCATAGAAAGAAATGAGAGCAACTATGTTTAGATTCAGGAGTGTCAAAATGAACTGCAGATACCTGTTTACACTGAAGATACACACAAAATGCTGGAGTAACTCAGCAGGTCAGGCAGCATCTCTGGACAAAAGGAACAGGTGATGGTGTTGGGTCTGATGAAGGTGTCTCGACCCGAAACAACACCTATTGCTTTTCTCCAGAGATGCTGCCTGGCCTGCTGAATTACTCCAGCAGTTTGCATCTATTTTTTGTTTATTTTAGTTTAGTTAGTGTACAGTGAAAAGCTTTTTGTTGCGTGCTATCCATTCAATGGAAATACTATATATGATTACAATCGAACCGTCCAGAGTGTACGGATACAGGATAAAGGAATAACGTTTATTGAGAGTGAATTGGTGAGCTTGGCTTTCAATTTTATTTCAGCATGGAACTATTGCACGGTTTCTATGAATAATATTTATAGACTTTGTTCTATATTATACCAAAGATTGCATTATAAAGTGGGTGAGCCTTGAAAGACAAGAACCTTTTACTGATAACATGGCTCATAACTCACCAAAATGCTGGAGAAACTCAGCGGGTCAGGCAGCATCTCTGGAGAGCATGGGTATGTGACATTTCGGGTCGAGACCCTTCTCCAGAAATGCCTACTCAGGACTGTTTGACCCAAAACGTCACCTTCCCACGTTCTCCAGAAATACTGCTGCCCGACCCGTTGAGTTACACCAGCGCCTTGTGGCTTAGGAACTGTAGATACTGCTTTACTTAAAAAGACACAAAGTGTTGGAGTAACTCAGCAGGTCAGGCAGCAGCATCTCCGGAGAGCACAGATAGACGGATGACGTTTTGGACCGGGACCGTTAACGTAGAAGATAGAACAGTTCCTTGTATCTGCATTAACCTCGGAGTTTGTTTGTGAAATGCCTTCAGGTCCAATGTAGAGAGAGGATATCTTTCCCATCTGTGCGTCAATTATAATCACAGAGCTCGCTCCCTCTCGAGGGTCAATATAGTGTATCTCCCACTTCATCATCAGCTGCAGAATCAGTTTCTGCCCACTGCCTCAAAGTGCAACCAGACTGCAAGTCATCCAAGTTAGCTTTAACCCGTGCTCTCTCTCATTATATCATTGAAATTATAAGCCATCGATCAGCCCGCTCCGTGCTGGCTGCCTGCCCAGCCTGCGTTCTTAATGTTCTCACTGCAACAGGTCACAAGTCACCATTACTGGAGTAAACAGGCTCTCTGAGCAAGCCAGGGTGTACCCTACAGCCATGGTGCATAGACTAGCGTAATTTATACACGCTTTATGTCACGCCGGTGGGACGACTGCTCTGACGGACATACTGGGTGAGTAGAGAGATACACACTGCTATCCCTCTGGTCTACAGACCATGCTGTCGGGGGAAAAAATAACGTTAATGTTCAATTTACCTAATCTTTTTGTTAGAAGTTTACCAACGTTTTGATGAGAGATAAATTAAGGGAATAAAACAATCTTACTGGACACAAAAAGCTGGAGTAACTCAGCCAAGCCAGTAGCATCTCTGCAGAGAAGGGTCGAAACGTTTTTTCAGTCTGAAGAAGGGACTCGACCAGAAACGTTACCCATTCCTTCTCTCCAGAAATGCTGCATGTCCTGCTGAGTTACTCCAGCATTTTGTGTCTATCTTCGGTGTAAACCAGCATCTGCAGTTCCTCCCGACACAAAACAGCCTATGCCTTTCAATGATTGATGCCAGACCTTGAACAAATGCAGTTCAAATGGACTTTTGAATGCAATTTTGGAAGGATTGTTTCTTGAAACAAACTGCTCTAAAAGTTTGAAGGAAGGAATTGCAGATACTAGTTTAAACCAAAGATAGACACAAAATGATGGACTAACTCAGCTGGTTAGGCAGCATCTCTGGAGAAAAGAAATAGGTGATGTTTCGGGTCGAGATCGTTCTTCAGGCTGGGTCTTTTTATAGTGTAAAAAAAAACTGCATGACATCATTTTTATCATGTGATGATTTTTCCACAGGTCGGTAGTCGATGTTGGCTCAAGAGTAACTTGGGAGAGGAACTTGGTACATCGCAGAAATGAGAAGTAAACGGCAAACTTAGACACATGTGGGAACACGTTTAAACCCGTGAACATAAACTTGAAATACCGTAGACAACCACGAGTTTGATTTTTTTCTTTCACTCGGGATCACTCGTGGGTGGACTCGCACCGTGAGACAGGGCCAATAGTTTCCAGCAAGATTCTGATCGACTATGCCAATGTTAAGGTTTGTTTCACTTCAAACAGAAAAAAATGCAATAAAATTAGTAATCAAGTTGTAATATCTTTATTTTGCTAGGCGGGTGTTGCTGTCACTCTTACAGTATGGAGATACAGACTATACCATCACTCTATCCCCACACAAAGGGGCAATGTTCAATCAGATATATTTATACCCCAATAATCAGCGATTCAGCAATACTTTATCTTACAGAGCATTGTACATTCTCTTGCCTGTTCAGATTGACAGGTTCTACCGAGGGAGGAAAGGTTAGCCCATATATGGTTATGCTACAGAAGCTATTTTTGTGCAGATCAAGCATTTGGTTTTTTGACCTTGTGGAGGTAAATATGCCTTATAGAGGTAGTTGCTTGTCATGCCAAATGGTCCCTCCTGAAAGGACTGAATATATGAGCCCAGGCTAATGTGAATAGCCCATCTTATTTCAAGGGATGCTTGGTGGGCAAATAGTCATCTTTGTTTAGGGCCTATCATTAGATGTCTGATGCTATGATTTATTTGGTAAGATGAATCTATTTCTAAAAAAAGTGCACAATTTGTATGAGGGTCAAAAATCACAGGATGTGGACAGGGCTAATTAACTAGCCTTTAGAGACAGCGAGGAAACGGGCCCTTCTGCCCACCAAGTCTACACCGACCAGCAATCACCCTGTACACTAGCACTATCCTTCACATTAGTGACAATTTGCAATTTTACCAAAGCCAATTAACCTACAAACCTGTATGTCTTTGGAATGTGAAATCCGGAGCACCAGCAGCAACCCCACATGGCCATAGGGAGAACCTATAAACTCTGTACAGACAGCAACCTTAGTCGGGATTTGACCCAAGTCTCTGGCATTGTAATAAGGCAGCAACTCTACCGCTGTGCTCTTGTGCCACGCTTGGGGGGAAAAGGGGGACGATTGGGGGAAAGGTGATCAGATTCATCGTGGATGTGGAACGGTCTCTCCCCAGTGATTTTTCCGAGGAGCAATGAAGGAGCAGGAGTATAAATTGGGATCAGCATGATCTCATTTCTTTTGACCAGCAATACCCGAGAGATGGTTTTTAAGACTACCATCCATATATTAAGGGGCGCATTGAAATAGTGGTCAAATTATTGAGTTAGTTAGGAACAAGGTGGGATTTGAAGGTGGGGAGACACATTCACTCTGACGGTGCCACACTTGGATTAAGTTGTTTCTCCTCTGCAAGGGTTATCCACAGGCAACTGCCCACTACCTGTGGTACCTATTTAGGTCAACCCTGTAGGTCCGAGGAAGGTCATGCAAAAGGAGAGGAGGGGGGGATGCTGAGGGAAGAGAGAATGGGTGAGGGGCAACATCAGTGCCTTTGCATTCTGGGGAATCCTGAGGGCCACGCCGGACAACTCCACAAAACACCATTGTTGTTGTCTCCACAGACTGCAGCAGTCCTTGTAAAGGCTGCAGCTCAAGCCACGTAAGGCTCAGAATTAACCGAAGCCAGTTGCTTTGCAACTTTGGTATTACACTAAACAGTGGTTGCAACAGTGGTTTTGTAACTGTCGGCGCTTAAAGCATGCAACACTTGTGCATTGCCTAGATGAGGTCTGCTGTATAGTTTTACCAGGTTGAATGCAAAACAAAGCATTTCACTATACTTGAGTAGATGTGACAATAAAGTATCATTGAATCATTGAAGGACATGACCCACCTAGTCCATGCACAATTTCCCATTAGAGGTTTAAGGAAGGCCCAGGACACGGACATCAACAACAAAATCAGGTGGGCGCACTGGTTACTAAATGTCACTCACTTCAATGCCAAGTGTGCCACATAAGAGCATAAAGAATATGAGCAGGTTATTTCTCATGTGGTTTCTTGAACCTGCTCCACCATTAAACAAGATCACGGCTGATCTGATTATGGCCTCAGATCCATATTCCTACCTACGACAACGATGAGTCGGCCTACAGGGATGAGATCCAGCACCTGACAGCCTGGTGTGCCAACAATAACCTCGTCCTCAACTCCAAGAAGACGAAGGAGATTATTGTTGACTTCAGGCAGACCAGAGGAGGCAGTCATACCCCCATCCATATAAACGGGACTGAGGTGGAGCGCGTCTCCAGCTATAAATTCCTCGGAGTACATATCTCGGAGGATTTGTCCTGGTCCCTCAACACCTCCAAGCTGATCAAAAAGGCACAGCAGCGCCTTTACTTCCTGAGGAGGCTCAAGAAAGCCCACATGTCCCCCCGGATCCTGACCAACTTTTACCGCTGTACCATAGAGAGTATCCTGACCACCTGCTTCACGGTATGGTACAGCAGCTGCACTGCTGCGGACAGGAAGGCACTACAACGGGTGGTGAAAACCCGCGCAGCACATCATCGGTGCCCCGCTCCCTGCCATGGATGCCCTCCACCGAAAACGGTGTCTGAGACGGGCTGGGAAGATCATCAAAGACCCCTCACACCCCAACCATGGACTGTTTGCCCTCCTCCCATCAGGTTACGTACTAGTAGGATGAGGAACAGCTTCTACAACTATACAATCACATTGCTGAACTCGGAGTCCCGCCGATAGATTTCTCTGGTCCCTCCGTCCCCATTGTTTAATCATTCTGTATTTTTTGATGATTCTGTATCTTCTCTCTTTCTATTTTTTTTAATTTCTTTATGCACAACTACTACGGACTGACTCAAAACTGCATTTCGTTGTACTCATACTTGTATTTGTGCGATGACATTAAAGTTGAATTGAATTGAATTGAATTGAATTGAACTACCCCAAATCTTTGATTTCCCTTTAGACCAAATGACTGTCTCGTTAGCTTTCTTGAGGAGAATTCCAATGATTTATGATCCGTTGAGGGAAGAAATTTGCCCTAATCTTCATAGTGTCATAGAGTCACAGAGCACGGAAGCAGGTCCTTTGACTCAACTAGTCCATGTTGACCAAGATGCCCCATCTACACTAATGCAATTTGACTGCATCCTTTGGAAACCTTCCTATCCACGATCCTGTCCAATTGTCTTTTAAATGCTGTTATAGTACCTGCCTCAACTAGCTCCTTTAGGGGCGGCATGGTGGCACAACGATAGATTTTCCGCTTTACAATGCCAGGGACCCGTGTTCACCAGAGACCCGAGCCCTGCCTACGGGTGCTGTATGTATAGAGTTTGTATGTTCTCCCTGTGACCACGTGAGTTTTCTCTGGGTGCTCTGGTTTGCCCTCACACTCCAAAGATGTACAATGTAGGTTAATTGGTTCTGATTAAAAAATTGTCCATAATGTGTAGGATAGCACCAGCGTAAGGGTATCACGGGTCAGCATGGACTCGGTGGGCCGATAGGCCTGTTTCCGAGCTATATCTATAAACTAGACTAAACTAAACACTGTGCGGGGATGAACTGCAGACACAAAATGCTAGAGTAACTCAGTGGGTCGGGCAGCATCACTGGAGGGAAGGAATAGGTAACATTTTGGGTTGAGACTTCAGCCTCTAAACCCTGTCAGCTTGTTCCATATACCCTCCATCTTAAAGGTATCAATTTTTAAAGGATAACTGGATACAGGAAATTGCAGTCTGCTGTTGGACTTCATTTTTCCATTTGAAGAATGGACTCTCCCTGGGGAAGATGGAAAGCAATGACCTCATCTGCTGACTTCAGCTGATGCACCAGAGAGCAAGCTTTCAGAAAACTAGCCCAGCTATTCCTGGCACCTCCCATGTCTGCTGAGCAATAAGAAAGCTATTACAGTCACACCAATAAACATATTACTGTTACCTAGGGACGCAACGGTGCATTTTCTGACAACAAAATCTATGGCAATTCATAGTAATTGTTTTCTGGGCAAAGTATTTTGAAAAGAGCTCAAAATTACAAAGTTCATATGAGATAACAGTGCTCAGGATTTTTTCCGTGATGTTTAGTAGGATCAGCAGCTGACTCGAGGCTGCATTTTCTGTGATCTGGAGCTGTTGATATTTTTCTCAGGCTCCATTTCCCGTTCTAATTGTGACAGAGAGACAGCCTAAATACCATAATAACCATGTCCCTGTGTGCCGTGACGCTGGAGTAGCAGGAAGGGGGTAATGATCAGTCGTGGAGTTCACACTGCAAAAATAAACCGTGCTTGCATCAGAACCAATGTCACACATTGCGGATGTATAATGCTCGGCTTTATCTCCTTTGCGGTTACAAAAGGCATGGTTTCAAATTTTTGTGACTTTTTGGCCATTGTCAGTGCAAATAATTACATTAATAGCACTGCAGAGTCTTATAGAAGCTGACAGGTTCTGACACATGACTCACCCACGAGTGTATACTAATAACATATTCTAATGCTTATGTGAGACGGGGACAGTGATCAGAGCAATATTAACCAGGAGTTCCACCATTTTAGGAATCAGAGAAGGCTGCCCTGAAAGAGATACATTTTTGAATGTTGACAAGCATGAAATTGTCCTTTGTGAGAAAAATCAAGTTTTGGTGAAACAGTTGCTTTGCTGAATTGTCTACTTCACATATATGTGGGCAGATAAACCTTTATAAGCAGCGTTGGATGCCACTGTTGACTAATTATCAGGGTTCGTTCAGCTGAAGGCAGCACCTATTTCTGAAAGGGAGCACTAATAATGCTGGTAGATGTTGGAATTTGAAACAAAAACAAAAATGCTGGAAGAACTTTGTCAGTCAAGCAGCATCTGTGGAAAGGGAAAACACACAATGTTTCAGGTCAGTGACCACTGCTTACGATTTTGGAAGACTGGAGGGTCACTGACCCAAAATATTGGACGTTTCCCTTTCAATAGATGCAGCTTCACAGGCTGAGTTTTTCCTACCATTTTTGTTTACGAAATGGAGCAACCCTGACTATTATAGGAATGGATCTCCTTATCAAGAACTTCAATGCAAAAATATTTGCCCGAGTACAGAAACAGGAAGCTCTGTTTGAACTCCTGTTAACTCTTTATTTTAAAGATGGTTTCAGAAAGGAAATTCACTTGCCACCGGGTATACTTTCCAGGAAAAGGCCACAGGAGCAACAGCAACATAACTGGCACTGTTTATAAAGTTAGTCATATAGCACAGAAACTGGCCCTTCGATCCAACTTACCGATGCTGACCATAATGCCCCATCACGTTCATCTCACCTGCCCGTGTTTTACCCATAATTCTCTGAACTTCTAACTGGTCATTTTTAATGTAAAATAAATATAATAAACTAAAGCAAAATGAAGAAACTATCAATTTTTCATTTGAAACTGGAAAGTTCTGCAGTATGTAAACAAGTATCCTTATTGTAAGGTACACAAAAATGCTGGAGAAACTCAGCGGATGCAGCAGCATCTATGGAGCGAAGGAGATAGGTAACGTTTCGGGCCGAAACCCTTCTTCAGGCCAAAACCCTTCTTCATTGAAGAAGGGTTTTGACCCTAAACGTTACCTATCTCCTTCTCTCCATAGATGCTGCTGCACCCGTTGAGTTTCTCCAGCATTTTTGTGTACCTTCGATTTTCCAGCATCCACAGTTCCTTCTTGAACATCCTTATTGTAAGTTTATTTTTGTTATGTCACCAGACGTTAGCTTCACCAGAATAACACTCCGGCATTTAAATTACACACTAGCACCTAGGTTTTCTGCTGATACTGATGAAGTTTCATTCATTTCATTCTCAAACTTGTTTTCCAGCAATATTCTAATATCATGTCCATTTTCTTTAGCACTATTTGGACCCTGGTTGATGGCAACAAAAATATTGATAGTAGGTTTTGCCGGTTATGAATGTGATATGAACTAATACCAAGGTATTACTAGCTAGTAGGTACATATTTAAATTGGTAGAAAAACTCCTTTCATATATTATAATCTAAAATGCTTTACTACAAATGTCATTTAGGCAGAGAATATCACATAACACAACATTTGCAATAAACAGGAAAGAATTCCAACATCTCTTATCGGTTTAGGTTTAGGTTTATTATTGTCATTTTTAATGAGGTAAAGTGAAAAAACTTTGTTTTCCATGTTCACCAATCGAATCAGATAATACTATTCATAAATGTAATCAGGTCAAACTCAGGTGCAATAGGTAGGGCAAAGGGAAGGATACAGCGTGCAGAGTTAGAAACATAAAAATTAGGTGCAGGAGTAGGCCATTCGGCCCTTCGAGCCTGCACCGCCATTCAATATGATTATGGCTGATCATCCAACTCAGTATCCTGTACCTGCCTTCTCTCCATACCCCCTGATCCCTTTGGCCACAAGGACCACATCTAACTCCCTCTTAAATATAGTCAATGAACTGGCCTCAACTACCTTCTGTGGGAGAGAATTCCAGAGATTCACCACTCAGTTGTCAGTATTGTTTAGTTTAGTTTAGATTAGTATTGTCTCGTGTACCTAGGTACAGCGAAAAGCTTTATTTGTATGCTATCCAGTCAGAGAAAAGATATGAATACAATCAAGCCTTCTCCACAGTTGTAACTAAGATCACCATTGATAGAACATAAAACAATGATCTTAGAAAGCTTCAGAGCTTTCTCCAGGATTTTGTTTTCAGTTATTTTAATTCACTAGGTTTATAATCAGATCGGATTTAAAATATTTCTCATATACTCTTCACAGAATAACAGTACCAAGGTTTCACAAATCCTCTGCTGGCATTATCATTATAGAAGCACTGTCTGTGAGGTGCAGAAGTTTAAATGTTTGGTTAACTGATGCTTCCTGAAGCATGAAAATATGCATTAGGACATCATACAATCTGTCTCTTGCACATTGATACCCTACAACAGATTCTGTGTTTTTTTCAGTGCTCTCTATTGATGTTAGAGTCGGATTCCTGAGCCTTCGGCTGTTCTTATGCCATCTGACAGACCAGGAAAATGAGGTCGCTGAGTGCTGATTGTTGCCAAATGGTTTAATTGGCTCTGTGTTTCCTTTTCTAGTAAACAGCCCACTGGAGACAGTTATAGCCATTAGCAGACGATTGGGCTAAAATCCTGCTGTGTGATATAGTAACGTAAACGGGTTAATACATTTATTAAAGCAGCAGACAAAGGAGATTTATATAATTTTGCATTAATATTGCACGGTGTAATCTCAAGTCAATGCCCCCTTCTTCAGGATTGGAGATCTCAGGTTGACTATGTAAACTGCTGGCTAATACATTTAAAATGCTGGAGTAACTCAGCGGGTCAGGCAGCATCTCTGGCGAAAAGGAATACATGCAAGTGACATTTTGGGTCGAGACCCTTCTTCGGACCTTACAGTTGATGCTAATACAGCTAATGGTACCATTTGATTGATTAAAATATACAGAATAAACACAGGCTCTTTGGCTTACCATTTACATCTACACTAACCATTGATAGTGGATTAGTTGCCCTGTTAACATGAGTTCCTAATATACCTTGTTTCAGACCCCATACCCGATTTCTAGCATTTTGTTTAAAATAATTTTCCAAGTTTAACTTTTTCTACACCTTATTATTTTATCTGAAATATATGTAGCATCACCTAATTCACCAACATTTCTGTCTCATCCAACGTGGTGTCACCACCAGTGTGGAGATGCTGGAGATGGGCAAAGAGGAGCTGGATGTCCTAAGGTGTATGAAGGTAGATAAATCCTCCGGGCCTGATCAGACATATCCGAGGATCCCTATGGGAAGCAAGAATACAAATTGCAAGAGCCCTGAAATATATGTGGCATCACCTAATTCACCAACATTTCTGTCTCATCCAACGTGGTGTCAATCACAGCTTCCCATCCACTCCTTTCTACCTTCCACAGAAATCACTCCCTCTGCAACTTCTTTGTTCACTCATTCCTTTCCACCCAAACCACCCCCTCCTCAAGTACTTTCCTCTGCAACTGCAGGTGATGTAAACCTGTTCCTAAACAGCCCCCCTCACCCCACCTCCATCGAGGGCCACAATAGTCTTCCAGGTGAGACAGAGGTTCACGTGCACCTCCTCTAACCTCATCTACTGCATCTGGTGTTCCTGATGTGACCTCCTGTACACCGGCAAGACACTTAAGGTCATAAGATCAAAAGTAATAGGAGCAGAATTAGGCCATTCAGCTCATCAAGTCTACTTCGCCATTCAATCTTGGCTGGTCTATCTCTCCCTCCTAACCTCATTCTCCTGCCTTCTCGCCATTACCCTTGACGCCCATACTAATGAAGAATCTTTCTATCTCTGCCTTAAAAATATCCATTGACTTGGCCTCCACAGCTTTCTGTGGCAAATAATTCCACAGATTCACCACCCTCTGATGAAATTCATTCTCATCTCCTAAAGCATCGTCCTTTAATTCTGAGGCTATGACCTGTAGTCCTAGACTCCCATTAGTGGAAACTTCCTCTCCACATCCACTCCATCCAAGCTTTCAACTTTGTTCTTGATCTGCCAAGGCCTACTAGATCTCTCAGTTACTAAACATGTTAATTCTTCTTCCCATTTCCATACTGACTTTTCTGTCCTGGGCTCCACCATTGGCAGAGTGAGGCCATACACAAACTGGAGGAACAGCACCTCATATTACACTTTCGTAGCTTGCAACCCAATAATATGAGCATTGAATTTTTCAATTTATGGTAACTAGGAAAATGGTTATCAAAAATTGCAGCAAGATCTTGACCAACAGGGTAAGTGGGCAGAGGAATGGTTAATAGAGTTTAATGTAGATAAGTGAGAGGTGTTGCATTATGGGAAGTCAAACCAGGGCAGTACCGTCACAGTGAATGCTAGGGCCTTGGGGAGTGTTGTAGAGCAGAGGGATTGCAGGTACAGAGGTATTGCAGATTGCAGGTATAGCTCCTGAAAATCATCGGGTGGCGCCAGCAATTGCTGCCTCGCCAACAGTCTGTCTGTCCCTTCCTTCTTTTTCATTTTTTTAGTATGTGTTAAATGTATGTTTTTAGCGTTCTTTAGCTTGTTTATGTGTGGGGTGAGGGGTGGGGGTTGGGGGAAACTTTTTTTTAATCTCTTACCTCGACGGAGATGCGATTTTTTCCCGTATCGTATCTCCGTCCACCCTGCGGCCTAACATCGAGGAGCTGGAGGCTTTGCTGGAGACCGACTTCGGGAGCTCCAACCGCGGGAGCTTGCAGGACTTTCCATCGCGGAGCTGGCGATCCCTTTGTCAGGGATCGACCTCTGAGGTCCAACCATGGGAGCCTGTGGACTTAACATCGTGGAACTCGCAGTCTCTGGTTAGAAACTGACTTTGGGAGCTCCAAGCCGCAGGAGCTTCGACCGCTCTGACGCGGGAGCTTCGACCGCGCCCGACACGGGAGCTTCGATCGCCCCGATGCGGGGGCTTCGGCCACCGGCTGAGGGAACTTCGGTCGCCCCGACTGCGAATGTTTCGACTGCTCCGACTGCGAGAGAAAAATGAGGGAAGAAGATTAGACTTTATTGCTGTCCATCACAGTGAGGAATGTTGGGAGTCCGCTGTGGTGGATGTTTATGGTAACTTTTATGTAGTTGTGTGGCTTGTTGCTTTTTTTAGTATGGCTGTATGGTAATATGAATATCACTGTACCTTAATTGGTACACGTGACAATAAAAGACCTTTGAAACCTTTGAATCTTTGAAAGTGGCGCACAGGTAGATAGGTCGTTAAGAAGACTTTTGGTATATTGATTTAATCTGTCAGGGTATTGAGTAAAGAAGAGTAATTGGTTCCTGGTTCGTGATAAGGTAGGACTTGATATGTGCCATAACCAACCTCTCAAAGCACTTCATGACCATGGATATTAGTATCGCTGGTCAGTTGTCATTGAGGCATGTCACCTTACTCTTCTTGGGCACTGGTATTATTGATGCCCTCTTAAAGCAGGTGGGAACCACAGACTCCAGCCAGTTGGTCTGCACAGGTTTTGAAAACACGGCCAGGTACACCATCGAGGTCAGGCAGTTTCCAAGGGCACCCCACTGAAGGATCTTCTGACTACAATGATTACAATGCCATTGGGAGCTACGGGGGGCCGAGAAGGTACATCAGGGTTTTCCCATTCGAATTGTGCATAAGACATATGGAGCTCATCTGTGAGTAATGCTTTCCTGTCACTTGAGCTGCCAATTTTTTCACCTTGTAGGAAGTAATGGTGTGCAAACTCTGCCACAGCTGCCTGTCTCATCCTCCAATTTAGAGTGAAAAAGTATCTTTGTCTTTTCAAAGATAGACACAAAGTGCTGGATTAACTCAACGGGTCAGGCGTCATCTCTAGAGAAAAAGGAGGGTTAACGTTTTGGTAGGGACTTAGCTACAATTCAAATATTGTCATTTGTGTGGGTTCTCAAGGCTACAGCTACTTCTGGGTAAGAACAATCTTTAAACCTCTGCACTGTCACATGCAAACTTTGAGCAACAGCAGGTGAGTGTGAAACAGAAATTTGTGCAAGGCTTTCTTAATATCCCTACAAAAAGTTGCAGATAATAAGTAACAAGGAATCCCACTGCAATGGGTAAAAACCTGCCTTTGTGAAACATTTGCAGTAAGTTGAATTATACATTAAAAATATATTAGGAACCAAAACAATTCTAATCTCAGTCATCAACAAGTGGGGCATAATTTGTTGATTGAAATCAGTCAATCCTCTGAAGCAGAAATATTATCTGCTTATATTTTTGATCAATTCCTTGTTGCCTGTGGTTGAGATTTCCATCTGCTCTGTAACATCAGGAGTATAAGCTAAATTGTATGGATCTGATTCAAACATTGTTTCGTACATCCATAAAGATGCCACAATCTGAGCTATCCATTGAAGATGTAGTGTGTTGTTAGCGTGAAATGACTTTAATGAAAAATTCCACTGCATTCACAGCAGAAAATTAAATTCATGATGAATCCTTCATAATGATTACCTTGTACATGCAGTATATGAACAGACATTAAGGCCTTCTAAAGCTGAAATTGAAATAATTAAGTCTTCGAGCTTACTAGTCTATCCATCTCTCAATATAACAGGTGATAGAAAATAAAAAAGGATCAGCCTAAATCCCTGTGGCATTTCTAACATCTTTGCTAAATTGGTAAAGAAATTAATTCCTTTCACACAATAATCTTTGGTTTTTTGGGAATCATCAATGATATTTCAATTGATTATAGATATGGCCTGTGTAGCTCTCATATTTATTTGAGGAAGACCCGTCTATTCATTGAGCTGAATTATTGTCATTTACAGTTTAGAGTTTAGAGATACAACGTGGAAACAGGCCCTTTGGCCTACCGAGTCTGCATCAACCAACAATTACCCATACACTAGTTCCGTCCTACACATTATTGACAATTTACGGAAGCCAATTAACCCACAAACCTGCACATCTTTGGAATGTGGGAGGAAACCGAAGCACCTGGAGAAAACCCACACGTTCACAGGGAGAATGTACTGTATAAACTCCATATTGACAGCACTATAGCTAAAATCTTACCTGCATCTCTGGCGCTGTAAGGTAGCAATTATATCGCAGCACCACTGTGATTATTTTGTGTGCATACAAAAATAAATCAGATGCATATGGGAAAATACCATTTGCAGTTATCAGTCCTTAATAGTTAGGCTCATCATCCTGAAGGTAACTAATGTTACCTCAGAATCACCTTGTTAGACCATTACTCATATCTAACAATCTGTCCTTTGTAAACTCTAGAATGTTTGAATTTCTGTGGCATTTAACATCTACAAAAGGTGATAGGTGTATGGAACAAGCTTCCAGATGAGGTAGTTGAGGCTGGGACTACTCCAACGATTAAGAAACAGTTAGACAGGTACATGGATAGGCCAAGTTTGTAGGGATATGGACCAAATGCAGGCAGGTGGAACTAGTGTAGCTGGGACATGTTGGCCAGTGTGTGCAAGTTGGGCGAAGTGCCTGTTTCCACAATGTATCACTCTATGACTCTATGACCTAGAAATGATCTGACTTACATATTTAAAAAGGTACATTCAAGCATCACAAGGAACATATCTTAGATTAAATTGTTAGCTAAATTGGCTAGAAAGTAAATGATATTGCTTTGGATAGTGTACATTTTAGCATTGTAAACATAAATTGGACGTCTCTTTCATTGCCTGTAAATAACCTCTATCAACCACATGAGGGTTCTCACAACACTCTTCCCAGGCTTTTGGGTCTCTGGTTAACCTGTTCAGTGCCACCGACTAGTATACTCGTGTCATGGCCAATAGTAAAAAAAAACTTGGCAGTGAACAGGTGAAAAGTAAGCATTTTTCTGAATTATTTCACTCAGATGAACTTCTTAGGGGAAACCGGACAGAACAAAAGAAATATAGCTGAGGCAGACACTGGTTTATTCCTCAATGTAAAAATATATTAGCACCAAAACCGATGACAATATCTCATCCTAATTGGAGGCAGGCAAAGCGCCACTGAAAAAAATTGTACTGTGCTTTTGTTTGGTTTGTGCAGAAGGTGCACGATTTTCACGATGGGACTGAATTTTAATAAGATTGCTGCACCATTGCCTCGGGGCCTGCGACTGCAAGCTTGCTAACTGAGGTCTGAGCATTCTCCTAGGAGCAACTGCCACCTTGCACTGAGTTGCTTAAAGTGCTAATGAATTCCACATAAGCTTTCAGACACTTCCTTGAGGGGCACGTGATTAGTCTTTCCAAAATAACACAGAAGACAACCTATTCACTTTTCAAAATCTGACCATTACTGTACATCCAATAATAGCTCTAGTAAACTGACAAACAGGTGCAGTCATAGTTTGGTTGCTCTCACTGTTTGGAACATATCACTGCGGGGCCTTTTAGTGATACAATTGGTTTAAATGGTCCGTGGGAGGGTATTGTAAATCCCGCACAGTGGTATTTTGATGTGAGTCATCAACACAACTTCCCCAGGTAGATAGGAAGCTCAAATATGGCAGAATGAAGCTGGCAATCAGGCATGACATCTCTGTCTAAGACCGAGCCAAATTGCAGTGAGTTGTGGATGTTGCACAGTCCATCACACAGACAAGACTACTCACTATTGACTTTTCACTCTACCTCAGTAAAACAGCCAACATAATTAAAGGCCTTTTACACCCAGATCATTCCTTCTTCTCTCCATTCACATCGGGCAGAAAATGCAGAAGCCTGAAAGCATGCATCACCAGACTCAGGAACAGCTTCTTCCCCCTCTGTTAACAGTCCTTTCATCTAGGGCATTGCCCAATTCTCCTCTTTCTCATTGTGAACATCGGACTTTATCTATGAAACTGTTGTGCTACAATACTCAGAACAATATTCTGCACGTGTCCTTCCCTTTGCATCACCTTGGTTACTTGAGGTTGGCCTGATTGTATTTATTTATAGTATTATCTGAATTGATTAGATAACATGCAAAACAAAGCTTTCCACTGTACCTCAATAGACGTGACAATAATAAACATAAACTTAGCCTTAGGCATGACTTTTAACTTCTGGTGGCAAAGTCAGTATTGAGTAATGAGGAAGGGTTAGTTAGCAGTCTTGTTGTACGTGCCCCCTTGGGCAAGAGTGACCATAATATGTTTGAGTTCTTCATTAGGATGGAGAGTGACATTGTTAATTCAGAAACAATGGTTCTGAACTTAAAGAAAGGTAACTTTGAGGGTATGAGACGTGAATTGGCCAAGATTGAATGGCAATTAATTCTAAAAGGGTTGACGGTGGATATGCAATGGAAGAAATTTAAAGACTGCATGGATGAACTACAAAAATTGTTCATCCCAGTTTGGCAAAAGAATAAATCAGGGAAGGTAGTGCATCCATGGATAACAAGGGAAATCAGGGATAGTATCAAAGTGAAGGATGATGCGTACAAAAATAGGCAGAAAAAGTCGGGAAGTGGTGTTGGGTAAATTGAATGGATTAAAGGCCGATAAATCCCCAGGGCCAGATAGGCTGCATCCCAGAGTACTTAAGGAAGTAGCTCCAGAAATAGTGGATGCATTAGTAATAATCTTTCAAAACTCTTTAGATTCTGGAGTAGTTCCTGAGGATTGGCGAGTAGCAAACGTAACCCCACTTTTTAAGAAGGGAGGGAGAGAGAAAACGGGGAATTACAGACCAGTTAGTCTAACATCGGTAGTGGGGAAACTGCTAGAGTCAGTTATTAAAGATGGGATAGCAGCACATTTGGAAAGTGGTGAATTAATTGGACAAAGTCAGCATGGATTTATGAAAGGTAAATCATGTCTGACGAATCTTATAGAATTTTTCGAGGATGTAACTAGTAGCATGGATAGGGGAGAACCAGTGGATGTGCTGTATCTAGACTTCCAGAAGGCTTTCGACAAGGTCCCACATAAGAGATTAGTATACAAACTTAAAGCACACGGCATTGGGGGTTCAGTATTGATGTGGATAGAGAACTGGCTGGCAAACAGGAAGCAAAGAGTAGGAGTAAGCGGGTCCTTTTCACAATGGCGGGCAGTGACTAGTGGGGTACCGCAAGACTCAGTGCTGGGACCCCAGCTATTTATAATATATATTAATGATCTGGATGAGGGAATTGAAGACAATATCTCCAAGTTTGCGGATGACACTAAGCTGGGGGGCAGTGTTAGCTGTGAGGAGGATGCTATAGACTGCAAGGTGACTTGGATAGGCTGGGTGAGTGGGCAAATGTTTGGCAGATGCAGTATAATGTGGATAAATGTGAGGTTATTCATTTTGGTGGCAAAATCAGGAAAGCAGACTATTATCTAAATGGTGGCCGATTAGGAAAAGGGGAGATGCAGCAAGACCTGGGTGTCATGGTACACCAGTCATTGAAAGTAGGCATGCAGGTGCAGCAGGCAGTGAAGAAAGCAAATGGTATGTTAGCTTTCATAGCAAAATGATTTGAGTATAGGAGCAGGGAGGTTCTACTGCAGTTGTACAGGGTCTTGGTGAGACCACACCTGGAGTATTGCGTACAGTTTTGGTCTCCAAATCAGGGGAAGGACATTATTGCCATAGAGGGAGTGCAGAGAAGGTTCACCAGACTGATTCCTGGGATGTCAGGACTGTCTTATGAAGAAAGACCGGATAGACTTGGTTTATACTCTCTAGAATTTAGGAGATTGAGAGGAGATCTTATAGAAACTTACAAAATTCTTAAGGGGTTGGACAGGCTAGATGCAGGAAGATGTTCCCGATGTTGGGGAAGTCCAGGACAAGGGGTCACAGCTTAAGGATAAGGGGGAAATCCTTTAAAACCGAGATGAGAAAAACTTTTTTCACACAGAGAGTGGTGAATCTCTGGAACTCTCTGCCACAGAGGATAGTTGAGGCCAGTTCATTGGCTATATTTAAGAGGGAGTTAGATGTGGCCCTTGTGGCTAAGGGGATCAGAGGGTATGGAGTGAAGGCAGGTACAGGATACTGAGTTGGATGATCAGCCATGATCATATTGAATGGTGGTGCAGGCTCGAAGGACCGAATGGCCTACTCCAGCACCTAATTTCTATTTCTAATTCGGGTGTCAAGTGCCTTCCTATCCAGTAGCAGCAGTGGGCAAGTCATTATCACCACTCTCATATTGGAAATATGAGTTGTTGTAGTTGTAACTGTTGTGCCCTGAAGTAACCACTAGAGGGCTGCAAACAAAACTGAACGCTCTTCAACCATCATCGCACCCAAATCCAGACACAAAAGCGAGGGCGGAAATGATAGCACACAGACAAGCAAAAGGGAAAGCGTACTGTGATGCCAAACGCAGAGTACGAGCGCCGCGGTTCAAGGTCGGCGACTGGGTACGAATCAGCCGCCCAAACAGACAGCATAAGCTCGCAAGCGCACCCTGCAAGTCGATACAGATTAAACGGAGATTCGGCGAGAACGCGTACCTCCTCCAAGATTACACCAGATGGAACGCGAGGTGTCTAATTGCAAGTAGACAGGGACAGGAAGAAGACAAATTGGACACATTCCCTTTCCCAATATCCAGTCAAGACAGTGATTGTGGTCAGCATATAGCAGAGCACACAGCAGAGCAGTCTAATCCCGCTCTACACTCTCAGCGACAGAGGAGGAGACCTCAGTATCTGCACGATTATCAGCTGTGAAGCCATAAACGTTATGTTCACCGAGCTGTTATGTTGGACTGATTGCATATGGACATATTTGAGTGGATAACTGGACTTATATGATAAGCTTCATTTACAAGGAGGGAAAAGCGTTGTGTCCTGGAGTCACCACTAGAGGGCTCGAAATTAATGTTTCCTCAGGGAGGGTCCCTGTGCGATCTGCAGGGCTTGAGGGCAGCCATGTTTGGCGTAATAAATACACTTCGGGTTCTGTACACCAAGTGTAGTTTGTGAATTATTTAGCCCACAAATACAACACTAACAAAGCATGGGAAGTTTTCAGTTTGTGAATCAAATGAATGAAGATACTTTTTGGAACATTGTCCACCTGGAGGATCAGAGTGAACAAGCTCGGAATGAGGACATCTCAAAATGCAAGATGGCGGTAAGAATAGATTCAGACACTTTTGTGAAATTGGCAAACAAAATGAAGTATATTAAAAGCAGTCAGTGAGATGTTGAGAAGTGACTGTTTAAAATAAGGCAGATGAAATGCTCTCTGCAGAGATAGGCCTAAGAAGGACCATCAAGGATATGGAAAGGAATATTATCTGGAACAGTAGAATTCTACACTTTCATTGTAGGGTAGGGAGCTGCACCTCATCTGCTCTGGATCCAACAAAGTGAAATGGATTTATCTTCAAGGGAACTATCCTCCAACACTCACTTTCAAGTTGATGGAAAGGCAACCTTTGTTTACACATTCAGTCCAATATTTTGATATTCACTGAACGTCAGGCTGCAGCAAAAAACAAAATCTCTGCTGTTTTTGGAAGAATGCCCTTGGTGTCTGCAAATTAAAATCATAATCAATGCCATTAAGGTGAAAGGCCAACAAATGGGCTTCCCTCTCAAATGTAGCTGATTCCCCCTGCCCAGTTTCTGTCAGAATCTTAATAGTGCTTCCAATTCTAGGCTAATAAGGTGGATGAAGGCAGCTTCAATACTGTGATTGAAATGCAAAAAAAATCTGCAGAAATTTAAAATCTGAAGTAAAAAATGGGAAGTATTGGACATACAGGCAGCATTTGTGGAAAAAGAAACAGGGTTAATCTTTCAGAGCAATGGCTCAGTATCCTTTTTATTACTGTAAGATTGATTGTGAGCAGCACTTGTTGGTTTTATACTGTCACCCCTTTAGAGATTGAGGCCCTGTTTCTTTTATCATCATTACTTTGTTGCATATCTTTCATTCATTGTTCTTTATCTCTCTAAATCATCATCTATATCTCTGTTTCTTTCTCAATGCTGCCTGTGTGTCCAATAATTCCCTTTTTTGTACTTCAGATTTCCAGAATCTACAGGTTTCCTTTGCTTTTCAATCCAGTAATGAAGATGGCTTAAATGTATCTCAATTCATTTGTAATCCATCTTATTGACCTAGAATTGGAAGAATTGTTAACATTCCTGACAGAAACTCGGCAGGGGGAATCAACTAAAAGGGATTGTGTCACGTATCTGGGCTACAACAGTCAGTGTTTATTAGTTTTTAGTTTAGCGATACAGCGTGGAAATGGATCCTGCGGCCCACCGAGTCCACACCGACCAACAATCACCCATACAACAGGTCTATTCGACACTCTTGGGACAATTTACAGAGGCCAACTAACATATGTCTTTGGAATGTGGGAGGAAACTGGACCACCCGGAGAAAACCCATGCGGTCACAGGGAGACCGAACAAACGCCATATAGACAGCACCCGTCATCAGGATGGAACTCGAGTCTCCGGCGCTGTAAGGCAGCAACTCTACCGCTGCTCCACCGTGAGGCCCACTTCTGAAACTTTCTGTATATGTCATTGACTGTCTCATAATAATGCAAGTGGAAGACAGTACAAAATGGCAGTCTAGTCACAGATTGATATAACCACTGAGACTTCCAATATAACCCAATGTTGGCATTCTTCCGTTTGTACATTGATTAGGTGAATTGATTTTTTGAGAAAATTAGTTTGTTGGACTTGTGGGTAAGGCTCGTGCTTCACAGAATAAAGAATTGGTGTTAGGAGGGAGATTGCAGGATTCTGCAGGACTACAATAACCTGGGAGTAAACCTGCCAGAATCAGATTCAGATTCAGATTCAGATTCAATTTTAATTGTCATTGTCAGTGTACAGTACAGAGACAACAAAATGCATTTAGCATCTCCCTGGAAGAGCGACATAGCAAACGATTTGAATAAATAATAATAAGTGTCCGGGGGGGGGGGTGGTGATTGGCAGTCACCGAGGTACGTTGTTGAGTAGAGTGACAGCCGCCGGAAAGAAGCTGTTCCTCGACCTGCTGGTTCGGCAATGGAGAGACCTGTAGCGCCTCCCGGATGGTAGGAGGATAAACAGTCCATGGTTGGGGTGAGAGTAGTCCTTGGCGATGCTGAGCGCCCTCCGCAGACAGCGCTTGCTTTGGACAGACTCAATGGAGGGGAGCGAGGAACCGGTGATGCGTTGGGCAATTTTCACCACCCTCTGCAACGCCTTCCGGTCAGAGACAGAGCAGTTGCCATACCATACTGTGATGCAGTTGGTAAGGATGCTCTCGATGGTGCAGCGGTAGAAGTTCACCAGGATCTGAGGAGACAGATGGACCTTCTTCAGTCTCCTCAGGAAGAAGAGACGCTGATGAGCCTTCTTGATCAGAGTAGAGGTATTGTGGGTCCAAGAGAGGTCATCGGAGATGTTGACTCCCAGGAACCTGAAGCTAAAAAAAAAGTTCCACCTCCGTCCCGTTAATGTGGATGGGGGTGTGCGTGCCGCCTCTGGACTTCCTGAAGTATACAATGAGCTCCTTGGTCTTCTTGGAGTTAAGGGCCAGGTTGTTGTCAGCGCACCATGCTGCTAAGTGCTGGACCTCCTCCCTGTAGGCCAGCTCATCGTTGTTGCTGATGAGGCCAATCGCCGTTGTATCATCTGCATACTTGATGATGGTGTTAGAACCATGTACAGGTGTGCAGTCATAGGTGAAGAGGGAGTAGAGGAGGGGGCTCAGCACACAGCCCTGTGGAACGCCGTTGTTCAGGGTGAGGGTTGAAGAGGTGTGCTTGTCTAACCTCACAGACTGGGGTCTGTTGGTTAGAAAGTCCAGTATCCAGTTGCAGAGGGAAGGGTCGATGCCCAGGTTACCGAGTTTAGTGATCAGTTTTGATGGTATAATGGTGTTGAATGCTGAGCTGTAATCGATGAACAGCATTCTTACGTAAGTGTCTCTGTTGTCGAGGTGGGAGAGAGCGGAGTGAAGTGCCATTGAGATGGCATCCTCCGTACTCCTGTTCTTGCGGTAGGCCAACTGATAGGGATCCAGTGTGGGGTGTAGGCAGCTTTTGAGGTGTGCCAGGACCAGCCTCTCGAAGCACTTGGTGATGATGGGGGTAAGTGCAACTGGGCGGAAGTCGTTGAGGCTCGCCGCAGTGGAGTGTTTTGGCACTGGCACGATGGAGGTGGTTTTAAGGCAAGTGGGGACAACTGCTTGGGCAAGTGACAGGTTGAAGATGTCAGTCCAGACGTCTGTCAGCTGCGCAGCACAGGCCCTGAGCACGCGCCCGGGGATGCCGTCAGGGCCAGCAGCTTTACGTGCATTAGTCCTACTCAGTGTCACGTATACGTCGTAGGGGGTGAGTGTGAGGGGTTGGTGATCGGCAGGTAGCACAGCCTTGATGGCTGTCTCTAGATTGTCCCTGTCGAAGCGGCCATAGAAGTGATTAAGCTCCTCAAGGAAGGAGGCGTCGCTGGATGTGGGGGTGATGTTGGAGGGTCTGTAGTCCGTGATGGCCTGGATGCCTTGCCACATGCGTCGGGGGTCGGAGTTGTTGTTGAAGTGCTCCTCAATCCTGAGCTTATGGCAGTGCTTGGCCTTCCTGATGCCCCTCTTCAGGTTAGCCCTGGATGAACTGTAGGCTCGAGCATCGCCTGACCTGAAAGCGGTGTCCCGCGCTTTCAGCAGTAACCTGACCTCGCTGTTCATCCATGGCTTCTGATTCGGGTATATGGTCACCTGTTTGAGGGAGGTGACACTATTGATGGTGGAGTTTATAAAGTCCAGAACAGAGGATGTGTAGGAATCAATGTCCGTGTGGGAGTCAAGGGTGGCCTGGGCTGCAAACGCCTTCCAGTCAGTGTTTCCAAAACACTGCTGAAGTTTGAAGTCCGAATAAGGGTTGGAAACATAATATAGATACAAAATGCTGGAATAACTCAGCAGGTCAGGCAGCATTTCTGGAGAAAATAAATAGGTGACATTTCTGAAGATTAGCTTTCTTCAGATATGAAACATAATTTATCCATTCCCTCCACAGATGCTGCCTGGCCCATTGGGTTGATCCAGCATTTTGTTTCTATATTATGTTCCCACTACTCATTCTGGCAGGTTTCCTCATGATTCTAGTATTTGAAGTTCCTTGTGTGTTGTTGTTGAGAAATGAAAATAGCTTCAATAATGTTTGGCATACATGTTGAAATGTGTTTTTTATTGCTCTGTAAAATCCTTTACATACAGCTCGTAGTTAAGGTACCAAGGACTGTAGAAAAATGTATTTTTAATTTACTGAGAATTAAAATAATTCAACAAAGAATGAGTAAGCCATACTATCCCTTGACCATCATTAACCAATTGACAAGTGGCTGCTCATCTAAGTCAACTACACTCTGCCCAATCACCATGATTACAAATATCTGTTGAACATACTCAATGACTCAGTATCCATGGCCTGCAGGGATGGAAAATTCCAAAGATTCTTACCCTCGCAGTGAAGAAATTCAAGAGTCAAGAGTCAAGAGTCAAGAGAGTCAAGAGTCAATTTAATTGTCATTTGGACCCCTGGAGGTCCAAACGAAATGCCGTTTCTGCAGCCATACATTACACACAAATAGACCCCAGACACAACATAATTACATTTTACATAAACATCCATCACATAGCTGTGATGGAAGGCCAAAAAAACTTATCTCTCCACTGCACACTCCCCCCCCCCCGATGTCAGAGTCAAAGTCAAAGCCCCCGGCTGGCGATGGCGATTGTCCCGCGGCCATTGAAGCCACGCCGGGTGGTGCGAGGTCGCACACCGGGTCTTGGTGTTGGAGTCCCCGGTGTGCGCTCGCAAAGTCCCGCGGCCATTCCAGCCGCGCGGGGCAGTGGTGTCAGGCCCCGCTCCAGGAGCTCTTCAACCCCGCAACTCGGGCGGGAAAATTCCTCCTGTCCTCGGTCCTGGATGTTCAATTTAGACTCCTGGATCAAAACTCTCCAGCAACGAGAAACAATCTCTCAACAACCATATTGCCAACCCCTTCAGACATCTTACATATTTCAGTGAAGTCACCTTTGATTTTTACAAAGTCCAGAGATCATAGGCCCATTTTGCTTAACCTTTCGTCAAAGATATACACCACCTCGACCAACACCCCATCCTAGTAAACTACTGAATGCTCTTTTGTTCCACTGACTATAAGTCAGGCACTTCTTTCGTGAGATAAAGAGACAAAGCTGTACACAGTATTCTAAGGGTGGTCCAACGGAAGCCTTATAAAGTTTCTTTCACGTTTACTCCAACTCATCGACAATAACAGCCAATATGCAATTTGTCTTTCTAATTGCTTGCTGTTCATTCCGTACTAATCCACTGTAACTGATATAAGGGGACACCCAGAGCTTTCTGAATATCAACATTTGCTAATTGTTCTCCAATTTAAAAAAAAAATCTGATTTTCTATTCTGCCATCAAAATAAATAACTCACGTCAAGTTACATTATGGTCTGGCTTATTTTCCAAACAGTTAACTTACCTATCTCCCTCTGTGACCTTACTGCATTTTCCTAATAGCTGATTGTTGGGCAAGCTTCAAATCAGCAACAAACATGGAAACACAACAATCAGCCCAGTCATCGTGGTCATTGATGTAGACTTGAAGTAGCTGAGGCTCAAGAACTGACCCTTGCAGCACCCCTTTAATTATAGCTTGTCAAAGAGAA
The DNA here is from genome assembly GCF_028641065.1 of Leucoraja erinaceus. Lineage (NCBI taxonomy): Eukaryota > Metazoa > Chordata > Chondrichthyes > Rajiformes > Rajidae > Leucoraja > Leucoraja erinaceus. The sequence goes on along the minus strand of NC_073380.1, from coordinate 33,482,943 downwards.
AACTCAGTGTATTGTCCACTAACTGTCAAAGTTTATATAAGAACTGACCCCAGATGATGTTCATGTGCTGCCTTATTAAATGTTGTTTGAAAATCTAAATATACTGGTTATTACCCTTGTCTATTCCATTATTTTTTTCAAAATTTGTCAGACATAATTTCCCTTTCATTAAACATGCTGACTCTATCCAACAATGTAATGCTTATCCATAGATAGATGCAAAATGCTTGAGTAACTCAGCGGGACAGGCAGCATGAGGAAAAACCTTTTCACACAGAGGGTTGTGAATTTGTGGAATTCTCTGCCTCAAAAGGCAGTGGAGGCTGATTCACTGGATGCATTCAAAAGAGAGCTAGATAGAGCTCTTTGGGCTAGTGGAATCAAGAGATATGTGGAGAACGGGGTACTGATTGTGGATGATCAGCCATGATCACATTGAATGGCCTACTCCTGCACCTATTGTCTATGTATCTATGCGTGTATCTCTGGATAGAAGAAATGGGCGACATTTCAGGTCGAGATCCTTCTTCAGACTCAAATCTGAAATATGAAGAATGGTCTCGACCCGAAACGTCACTCATTCCTTCTATCCAGAGATGCTACCTGTCCCACTGAGTTATTCCAGCATTTTGTGTGTATCTTTGGTTTAAACCAGCATCTGCAGTTCCTTCCTGTACATTTCATCATGCTTTTCCATGTTCTCTGCAACCATTCCTTAATATTGTATTGTATTGTATTGTATTCAAATTTATTGTCATTGTCTCAATTAGAGACAACAAAATGAATTTCCCTTTACAGTCAGTATCATAAAAATAAATAAATAATAAATATTAAAACATATTAAAAACATAGAATAGAATTTAAAAAAAAGCACAAACGCAGAAAGTCCACGACACAACACAACACAGTGGCACCAAGGTGAGGAAGGCACCATTGTCCAGCCAGCCTCCCCTCCGATCTTCCCAGATGTTCATCCGTGGTCTGGGATTAATATTTCATCCTGGTATTATCCCAACAGCTGATGTCAGGCTAACTGGCCTGCTTTTGGTCACTTTTCCTTTTTGAATAGCAGAGTTATATTTGCTGTTTTCCAATCAGCTGGCACTATTTTAGAAACCTAGGACATTTTATTAATCCGAAGCAAAGAAAATAATACCTTGAGCAAAGGGCTTTCCATGTTGAGATCCAACGGGAATCAGTTAATCCAAATAAACAAGAAATGCCAGGAAAGTATAAAGGGCAAAGGATCAGGTGGGTCTTTCCAGAAGTTACTTCCACATGTTGTGCATCAGCAGAGGCCCACACTATTTCAGCTGTCCAGCACCTGAAACAATGTTGTAATGTCCAGCACCCAACGTATCCTAACTGAATGCTGTAATGATGGAATTGCAGAAACTAGTTGAGTACCTCACGTATGTCAACACTAAAACCCAGGATGAATTTGGATTCAACATTGATTGAAACCAAGAAATTGAAGACAGTGGGAGAGTCTAGAACTAGAGGTCATAGCCTCAGAATTAAGGGACGTTCTTTTATGGAGATGAGGGAAAAAAAATTTAGTCAGAGGGTTGTGAATCTGTGGAATTCTTTGCCACAGAAGGCTATAGAGGCCAAGTAAGTGGATATTTTTAAGGCAGAAATGGATAGATTCTTGATTAGTACGGGTGTCAGAGGTTATGGGGAGAAGGCAGGAGAATGGGGTTAGGAGGGAGAGATAGAACAGCCATGGTTGAATGGCAGAGTAGACTTGATGGGCCGAATGGCCTAATTCTACTATTCCTTATGAACATACGACAGTAGGAATCTGAAACAAACACTGAAAATTAGACACACAAAATGATGCAGTAATTCAGCGGGATAGGCAGCATCTCTGGAAAGAAGGAATGGGTGGCGTTTCGGATCGAGGCCCTTCTTCAGACTGAGATTCAGGGGCGAGGGAGACTAGAGATATGTAAACAGGTAAGGAAAACAACAGATCAAAGCAGATGATGATCAAAGAAATGTAGAATGGATCATTGTTAGAAAATGATAGAGACTCAGCTCGTCAGCCAGCATTAATGGAGAGAGAAATTACACCAAGCATAATCCAGGTTTCTCTTGTGGAAGTCAGCAAATATCTTGACTGTAAGAAGCAACAGGACAATTTTGAAGGAAAAGGATATTTGTTGGATGCATTGGATCCAAAATGATGCATTGGAAAATGTAAATTATGGTAATATGGCTCTAGTTTTCTAGTTTTCGGAATGATAAACTTAACGTTCTATTGCAGGGATAGAACTTTGTTATAATCAACTTTGAAAATACATTTGAGCCACATTGATTTATGTGTGATAACATCCATGGCATTAATCTACCACAACCATGAGTAATGTGCAAACCAGCAGCCCAATGTCTGTTCCAAACTCAGTCTTGAAAATCGATGCCTGAGGGAGTTAAGCACTTTCTCTGGAATTCTTTACTCAGGCGGTAGTGGAGGTTGGATCATGAGAAATATTTCAGATGGAGAAAGATAAAAACGTGAAAGGTTAGGTGATTTGAGGACTATGGGGAACTGGCATGAATAAAGGTTGTGGCCTGCATAGCTTAGCCATGATCATATTGGATGGCGGGGTAACGAGGGAATTAGTGGCTTACTTCCGCTCCTATTTTATAATGTTCTTTTGTGTTCATGAAATATTGTGAAAGGGTGTTACATTGATATTAAATTACACAACAATTTTGAGTATCAGTTGACTACATAACTATAACCAACCAATCTTAACTTATCAGACCAATATTCGGAGAATCATAGAGTCATGCAGTCATACACCAAGGAAACAAGCTTTTTGGTCCAGCCCTTCAATGCCCCATCTAAGTTGTTCTATTTGCTTGCACCTGACCCATATTTTTCACAACCCTTCCTATCCATATACCTGTCCAAATATCTTTTAAATGTTGTTATTGTGCCTTCCATAACTACTTCATCTGGCATCTGTTCCATATACCTACCATTGTCTGTGTGAAAAAGTTGCCAATTAGGTTCCCATTAAATATTTCCTCTCGTACATCAAATATATGATATATGCCCCTTAGTTTTTGATTCCGCTATCCTGGCTCCAAAATTCTCTATGCTGATCGAACAATACACTTGATCCCAGCTGTTTGTATGTGACCCATGCCTCCATTTTTTCCTGACCAAAGCCTTAATTTCCCTCTTGAGATCACACCTTCCCTAGCCAACAATTGGCCTACAAGGCAACCACCCTGCCTGATGTCATCTGTTGCTGGCCTTGATTTGTCCTTGTCTTTTGCCGCCTCCAATTCTTCCCACCCCGCCTTACTTTCAGTCTGAAGAAGGGTGGCAACCCGAAATGTCACCTATCCTTTATCTCCAGAGATGCTACCTGACCCGCTGAGATACTCCAGCACTTTGTGTCTATCTTAATTACTCTCATCAGTCAACCTTCCTTACTCCTACCTTCTTTGCTCTTCACTGTAACGGAAGATGCATGAGCTGAACTGTTACTAACACACTTTTAAAAGCATCCTAATTTCCAGATGTCTCTATGTATGCATCCTACTACAATCAACTTTATCAAAACTACTTGTGTAATACCATCAAAGTTGGCCTTGCCCCAATTCAGAACTTAAACACGTGGGTCCACCTGTCCATACCCATAACTATTATAAATGAATGGAACTGTGAGCGCTGGTCACAAATTCATCCCCACTTACCGTTCAGTCACTTGCTCCTACATTCCTTAAGAGTAGATCAAGCTTCACCCTTGTAGGAGCCTCTCACATCGGGGGAAACTTTCCTGAATATAGTTGACAAATTCCACCCCATCTAAGCCCACCTAAACTCTTGGCACCATGTTAGTCCCAGTCTACATAGGGAAAGTTAAAACGCCTTATGATAGGCTAGAAGATAAACAAAATGTTGGAGTTACTCAGCGGGTCAGGCAGCATCTGTGGAGAGAAAGAATAGGTGACATTTTGGGTTGAGACCCTTCTTCGGACCTATTAGTCTTGCATTTGCCCGCAACCTCCCAGAATATTTGTTCCTCTAATGCCGTTTGATTATTGGAATCCTTTAGGACAATCCCAACATGGTGATCACCTTCCTTTTATTTCTCTGCTCCACCCATATCACCTCACTGGACAACAGCATTGATATTCTACTTAATCAACCTTCTCTTCTACCTCCACCTCTATCTCGCATGTTACATCTGTATGCTGGAGCATGAAGATTCCTGCCAAGGCCCAAAAGAGTAATAGTATCCTAGAGTGATACACTGTGGAAACAGGCCCTTCAGCCCAACTCATCCATACCAGCCAACAATGTCTCAGCTACCCTAGTTCCACTTGCCTGCGCTTGGTCTATATCACTCCAAATCCCTCCAAATCTAACTGTTTCTTAAACAATGGGATAGTCCCAGCATCAATTACCTCCATTGGCTACTTGTTCCATGCACCTTCCACCCTTTGTGTGAAAAAATTAAGGGCCTGTCCCACCAGCATGCGATAGCATGCGTCTAGCGCGACGAAACGTGGTCACTTGAAGCGTATGGCTGGGCAGGGCCGGTTCCACTTCGAAGCGCGGAAGTGTATGGAGTTGTGCGGGGCTGGTTCTGACATCATACTCACCAATCAGCTCGACTGAATTTCGACATAGCACTGCGTCGGGCGGTGACATCATCACGCAACGGCATGCCTGACGGTGACGTCATCGCGCAACGCCACGCGCTAGATGTACGCCATCAAGACGCGGCATACGACGTCAAGACGCTGCATACAACATCAAGCTGCTGCATACGCCCGTCGAGACGCTGCATACGGCCTCAATGCGGCTGCGGGCCAACAGGCCGTTGTCGCGTGGAATATTCGAACAGTGCACGATTTTTGGAGCCCCGCACGATGTCGGGACCAGCCCCGCGCGATGTCGGGACCAGCCCAACTCCATACGCTTCCGCCGATCGAAGTGGGTCCGGCCCCGTGAGGCCGTACGCCTCAAGCAACCACGTTTGGTCGCGCTAGACGCATGCTATCGCATGCTGGTGGGACAGGCCATTTACCCTTCGCATTCCTATTAAATCATTTCCCCTTCACCTTGAACCTATGTCCCCTGGTCCTCAATTCCCGTACCTTGGGCAAAATACTCTGTGCATCTACCCGATCTATTCTTCTCATGATTTTGTATACCTCTATAAAGATCTCCCCTCATCCTCCTGCGCTCCATGGAATAGAAACCAGGCCTACTCAACTTCTCCTTATAGCTCACACCCTCTAGTCCTGGCAACATCCTCAAGCTTGAAATTGTTCCTATAACATGGTGCCCAGAACTGAAAACAATATTCTAAATGCGGTCTCACCAACGTCTTATACAATTGCAACATGACCTCCCAACTTTTATACTCAATACTCTGACTGATGAAGGCCAAAAAGGCAAAAGCCTTTTTGATCACCTTATCTACCTGCGACTCGACCTTCAAGGAACCATACACTTGTACTCCTAGATCCCTCTGGTCTACAACACTACCCAGAACCCTACCATTTACTGTGTAGGTCTTGCCCTTGTTCGACGTCCCAAAATGCAACACCTCACATTTCTCTGTATTAAATTCCATCAACCGTTCCTCTGCCCAACTGGCCAATCGATCCAGATTCTGCTGCAATCGTTCACAACTGTCTTCACTTTCTGCAAAACCACTCACTTTTGTATCATCAGCAAACTTGCTAATCTTGCCCTGTATGTGTTCATCCAAATCATTGATGTAGATGACAAACAGTAACAGGCCCAGCACCGAACCCTGGGGCACACCAGTAGTCACAGGCCTCCAGTCTGAGAAGCAACCTTCCACCATCACCCTCTGCTTCCTTACATGGTGCCAATTTGCTATCCATTCAGCTATCTCTCCTTGGATCCCATGCGATCTAACCTTCCAGAGCAGCCTACCATGCGGAACCTTGTTATGACCAGGTTTCCATAATGGTCATAATATCCAGTCGCATGTACCTATACATGCCTTGAATTCATCCACTTACCTGTCAGGCCTCTTGCATTGCAATAAATGCAATTTAATCCAATCATCCCATCTCGCTCCCTGCTGTGCCCCAGCCTTTTTTTGTCTACTGAACTTGCTGCAATTGACTATTGTATTGACTTCCAGCCCCCCACTTGCCTCACCACTGTAGTAGATCCTGCCATCTGCCAGTCTAGTTTAATCCCTTGTTGTAAGAAGGAACTTCAGATGCTGGTTTAAATCGAAGATAGACATAAAATGCTGCAGTAACTCAGCGGGGCAGGCAGTATCTCTGGATAGAACGAATGGATGACGTTTCAGGTTGAGATCCCTCTTCAATCTGAGGATCTCGATGCAAAACGTCACCCATTCTTTCTATCCAGAGATGCTGTTTGTTCGACTGAGTTATTCCAACATTTTGTGTTTAGTTTAATCCCTTCCCAGATGCACTTTCTTACTGCTGTACCTACCGGTTCAGATTGTAATGAAACTTAAGCAGGTTATGAGGATTTTGATCAATGATGGAGGATGGACACTCAAACAATATAAAATTAAGATACAAGATACAAGATACATTTAATTGTCATTTGGACCCCTTGAGGTCCAAACGAAATGCCGTTTCTGCAGCCATACATTACAAACAAATAGACCCAAGACACAACACAATTTACATAAACATCCATCACATTGCTGTGATGGAAGGCCAAACAAAACTTATCTCTCCACTGCACACTCCCCCCCCCCCCGATGTCAGAGTCAAAGTCAAAGCCCCCGGCTGGCGATGGCGATTGTCCCGCGGCCATTAAAGCCACGCCGGGTGGTGCGAGGTCGCACACTGGGTCTTGGTGTTAGAGCCCCCGGCGTGCGCTCGCAGAGTCCCGCAGCCATTCCAAGCCGTGTGGGGCGGTGATGTCAGACCCCGCTCCAGGAGCTCCTCGACCCCGCAACTCGGGCGGGGGAAGTCGCCGATTGAAAAGCGGTCTCCCCTCCAGGGACCCGCGGGATCCTGGTGCCGCCGTCCACCAGACCTGCAGTGAAGCCTCCGACTCTCCGGTCGGGCCGCAGCAGCAGCAGCAGCAGCGCTCCTCCACCGCTCCACCCGCTCCGGACTCGGCCAGCTCCGCGACGGTGAGGTGAGTCGGCACCAGAGTCCCCGGTCTCTTCCTGTTGGAGGCCGCTCCTCATTGCAGCCCCAACGATAACGGAGACCCGACGAGAAAAGGTCGGGTCTCCCGTGCAGGGAGAGATTTAAAAGTTGCACCCTCCCTCCCACCCCACCCCCACCCCCACCCCCCTACACACACACCCCAACAAAAAATAACAAAAACTACATAAAAACATAGACAGAAAATAATAAAACGTGGACGGGCTGCAGAGGCCGCTGCTGACGAGAGTCGCGCCGCCCGCCGGGCAAAACATGTATTGAAACAACAATAAAACTACTATAAAACAACAGCAAAGCAGGAAATAAACAACACTTGTAGGTTTCTCTGGGAACTTGGGTTTCCTCCCACCATGGGCGGAAATCCTGGTTGGGGGGAGGGTGGGACATGCCCTTCCCACGCTTTGAGATGTGGGCGATAATCCCCCTAATTTTTTATCAGACGCTTTCTAAGGGCTGAATCAGCCCGTTCGCTGAGCCTTTCAGCGCCCGGCATGGCTTAAATGCAAACTGCTGCATCAAGGCCATTGAGGCTCCCAATGTTGAAGACCCCGCCGGCCCATGAAAGTCCCCGCGAATGGGCCGATTCAAGCCCTACGATTCGGGGCGGACGAAGCTGCTGTTGCTGGAGTTTCAGAGTCGGTCACCAACCAGGTCAGCTTCCGATGTTACTGACCACAGGGCCCACGGCCGAAGTCTCGCGTGTGTGCGCATGCGCGCGCGGCCGCCAAGAAAGTTTGTCCCCCCCCATGTTCTGATAGCGGTTTCCATGCCTGCCTCCCACATTCCAAAGATGTACAAGTTTGTAGGTTAGTTGGCTTCGGTAAGAATTGTAATTTGTTCCCAGTGTGTATATTAGTGTAAGTGCATGGGGATCGCTGGTTGGTACGGACTCGGTGGGCCGAAATGCCTGTACCTCTAAACAAAATGAAACTAGCATATCCTTAAAATACTAAACCTCATCAGGAACTCCTTATGATAGTTTGGGCAGAAGATCTTTTAAAGTTTCTTGAAGTCTGTGGCTCCTGGCATCGTTCTGGCATCACAGTCCCAGGTTTAGCATGTACTTACATAATCAATAAGCCTGCGCTTTAACCCTGAACAACAGTTGACTATATTAAAAAAACTAGGATGTTCTTCTTAGTGCTGAAAAGAAGGATTACTGTATACAGTACATCAGACATCAAATCTCTTTTTCTGAGAAAGAAAAGTTTATCTTATCTTTGTACTAGTTGTCCTTGCAGCTGTGTGATCAGAGGCCCCATGAGTAACTGGTTCTGCTACGTGAGCAAATATTTTTCAAAGCATCTAAATATTTTTCTAAGTGAGTGCTTGCTTGACATATGGTGCTGTTAGCAATTGACCTCATTTTAACTGAAAAGCCTGTTTAACCCTGTTTAACATTACACAGATATTGTACATTGCAGGTACTATCGCAACATTTAAGAAACATTCAGACAGGTACATGGATAAGAGGTTAAGAGGGATATGGGCCAAATGCAGGCAGGTGGGACTAGTGTAGATGGGACATGTTGGTCGGTGCGGGCTAGTTGGGCCAATGAGCCTGTTTCCACACTGTAAGCCTCTATGACTCTGTAACATGGGACAGTTATACACGGTACTCCAAAGCAAAATGCAGTGAATGCAACCCTGGGTCATAGGGAAGACTGCACTCCGTGCAAATGCTCTGCTCATCCACCCACTTCCCTCTAGCAGGGAAGAATGAAATAAAGCCATCTCTCTTTGATCAGAAACCCTCAGTGAACTCCCTTACACAAAGTAAACTATGTTGTTACTGACAGCATTTGCTGTTGGAGGCATAAAACATATAAGGCTCGGAGACTTCTTGAAAGCGTAAATGCTGTGAGGATTTCCCATAGTGGGGGAAAACTGGAGTCATAGGTTTGACACTCAGGAGAAAGGATTGGCTATTTAATATTGAGATGAGGAAGAACTTCTTCCCTCAAAGGGCTGTGAATCTTTGGAGACCAGTATTTAGTAAATCCATAAATATGTTCATAGGTCATAGGAGAATTAAGGCTGAGACAAGAACGTTTTAATGGCCCCAACCAGACAGTGTAGTAGAGCTATACAGCATGTAAACCTTCTACAGGCTGACCAAGTTGACATTCTGGTTGATGTTTCTACATTCATAATGAAGGACATCAATACAATCCTCTTGCAGCCAATGGTGCCATTATGATACTAGTTTTTATACTGGTATTATTCAACATTTCAACAATGAGTGAAACCAATATTCATAATTCAGCAGTCAAATATCTTGCTCTGTGCCAAGAGCCATTTTTATTTGTCCACTAGAGGGCGTTGCCAGCAATAAGATCATGCCTCACCCGCTGAGTTTCTCCGGCATTTTTATCTGCCTTCGATTTTCCAGCATCTGCAGTTCCTTCTTAAACATAAGATCATAAGAGGTCATTTTCACACTGTCTTAGTCTCTTGAGGCTCATCACAACCAGCGCCACTCCATAGGCCATGCACCACTCCAAGGATGGAATTGTGCCTGTGTCAGAGGCAGGTGGGTGTACCTGGCCAGCCACTTTCTTAGCGCTCTTCATCTGCTCCTCCTGCACCTCGTTGTGTTCGATGTGCCTTCTGCTCCAGTTCTAAGTCATGTTGTGTTTCAAATTGTTAAAGTACACCCATGTTTATATAGAAGCCTTGGTCAGGAAAAAAATACAGCTTTAATTGCACACCCTGCAGACTTTCCCACTGGAAACAACCAAAAGCAAGTACTAAAGGTATGCAGAATTGCGACATGAGGAAATAAATTAACAACCCATCTGTAAGTATCTGATCTCCTTTGTATGTGCTGATGGAGATTTCTTCCTATTGCTGAGTGTATGATGTGGTGCCCGATGCAGCAGTGCCCCAAGCAAGTACCCTTGAGGTGCACAATACTCCCTCCCACAGCATCATGCGAGATTATTAGACTCAGTGGTTGGATGTTATTGAAGTACCAGTTTGGTATGTATTAGAGGTAAGATTGGAAGCTCACCAAATAACTGCAGTGAGATACAGATACAGGCCCACCACCAATTTTCCAAGGTACCTCCTTCAAAGTTATGGGAGCACTTTTGTGTCCCGGAAGTTCCCCCGAAAATAGGCTGGGTGAAGAAGCTGATCTCAACCTCATTGGGACTTCCACGGCGGGACTTCAGATCGGCGGGTCGAATTTACCTCTTGTGGCCAGGGTTCTGGAACTCTGGCCTGCATGGAAGCCGACATCCGAGGCAGACTTTGCGGGTTGGTATCTTGGTACCCCGGTGGCCTAGGCAGACCATTCTTCTGCTGTACTGTCCTTTAAGTTTAAGTTTCTAGCATGCCAATGGTGCTTTAGAGATACGGGAAGGGTATAATTAGTGGGTCAGAAGTGTATTATAGGTTTCATTATTATGTGACCTCTGTTGGTCCAGCAAAACAGATAATCCGGCAAATATGTAGAACCAAGGGTGTCGGAAAGTCGGTGGACCTATATATCAAAGATGTGCTGACAAATCTATTTGAAAAGTGGACGTGAATTCAACCACTGAAGAGGACATATAAACACATGAGATGGATCCAGATATCACATGTTCCTCAGACCCAGAATCAATCATAACACAAGGGTCCCATATACAGTCCAGCAGATCAGACCACCTACCAGACTGAAGATTTCAATTCCTTGCCTTCAAAGATAGAAAGCAGTATTTTATATTTGTAGAAACAAAGAACTGCAGATGCTGGTTTACAAAAGACTACAAAAAATGTTGAAATAACTCTGGAGAACATGGGTAGGTTATTTCAGACTGAAGAAAGTTTCCCGACATTAAATATTACCTATCCATGTTCTCCAGGTTTGCTGCCTGACCCGCTGAGCTATTCCAGTATTTTGCATCTTTCTATGGTATATTTGTATATGTATATGTACATAATTCACAAGATATGAAATGTAATGACATCATCATGAATATCAAATAGATATGCTTGCCAGTCATTGTTGCTCTTAGAAACAGCGCTCCCTTCTCATGAAGCTCTTGGTGCTGTACGGTGGTGCAGTGGTAGAGCTGCTGCGTTACAGTGCCAGAGACCGGCTCTTGATCCTGGCTACAGGTGCTTGTCAGCACGGAGTTTGTACTTTCTCCCCGTGACCTGCTTGGGTTTTCTCTGAGAACTTCGGTTTCCTCCCACACATCCAAGACGTACAGGTTTGTAGGTTAATTGGCTTGGTGTAAACGTAAAATTATCTCCAGTGTGTGTCCGTCCCTAGGGTAGTGTTAATGTGCAGGGATTGCTGGGTGGTGCAGACTCGGTGGGTCGAAGGGCCTTTTTCCGTGCTGTATCACTAAACTAAACTGAACTGAGATAGGGCTGCAGGAACTTGTTCTTGCTGAACTAAACTAAACTAAATTATTATAGTTACCATTTACTAATGCTGCAAAACGAGTTCACCGATGCAAGGCGATACACTACCACCACAGCCTCCTCTCTTGTGATCAATGTGCACTTCGTTACTCGAGAACAGTGACAATACCATCGCCCAGAGTCCACTGGCCAAGGTGACAGCTACTGAAGAGGCACAGGATGCATAGCATAGCTGTAGGCATAGCCTTGCTATTTCAACAGGGTGTGCCATTATTCCAGCCAGAGATTTGGTCTGCCATACAGGAGCAATTTGAAGCTCTCCACAGACAGCAGTGTAGGCCATAGGGAGCAGCTTGATATCCTCCTCTAGCAGAGATGTCAGTTGCAAGCAAACTGCGACTCTTAATAAACAAGCAGATGCTACCCATGAGTAAGTCACTGTCATTCAGGAACAAAGGATGCTGCACTTCAGTGGATTGTTTTCCTTGCGAGCAGAGAGATGCCATACATGACTGGATCATTCTCCTGCAGAGAAAGTAGCACAGCGGTAGAGTTGCTGCCTTACATCACCAGATACCTGGGTTCGATCCCGACGATGTCTGCTGTCTGTGGGGACTTCGTACTTCTCCCTGTGACCATGTGGGTTTTCTCCAGGTGCTCTGGTTCCTCCCACATTCCAAAACCGTGCAGGTTTGTAGGTTAATCTGTAAATTGTCCCTAGTGAGTAGGATGGAACTGGTGTACGGGGTGATCATTGGTCGGCGCGGACTCGGTGGGCCGAAGTTTTGTTTTCACGCCATATCACTAAACTAAACTAAACTGAGTAGAGATAGGGCCGCAGGAACTTGTTCTTTCTGCAGGAATAGAGGCGTGCTCTTTCTTCCCCACTTCACTCCCTTGCCCCTTCTTCATGAGCAGAGCCCTGCTCTTCTTGTACAGACAAGTGATGCTCAGGAGGCGGGTGAAGGTAACAGAGGCCTGTACTTTGAGGCAAGCCAGTGAGTCATCACCACTAGCTGGGAAAGTCGAAAGAATGACAATCAGCAGGCGTCCACCAGAGCTCAGGTTTGTTAATGTCCTTCCCTCACAAGGGCAACAAGTCACCTCCCACCACAGTCTCTTGGGCTGGACATTCGACCATGACACACAGCTAGCCATCCTTCTGTTATTTCTGGGCTGGAGGCTGCACCAGGGCCAAATTGTGCAAGAGATTATGAGTCATTTTAAGTTTATGTTTAGGCAGCCACAAACAAAAGCGAGCAGCCTCCTGAGAACTAGACAGCAACTACATCAGGGTCACTGAGAGACAGCGCTTGGATAGTGGGACTCACTTACACTGGATAGGAAAAGGATTGATTTTTGTACCATTTCATTTTTGCTGGAAATCATTCATTGAAATGCAGCCTCGTTTGTAAAAGTTACATTAAATATTTTCAGCAGTGTTACCACTGAAACATCCACTGACTGATGGAGAATAACAAATGTGGGGAAAGCACATTCTGTAGACTTTGGACAATTTTAAGGCAGCCTGTGATGAGTGTGAAGCTGCTAAGTCAGGATCCTGCATATCAACAGGGCAACCTTCAAAACAGTAAAACTAGTGACAAAGGAGCACAATGCACTTCTGCTTCTACAAAGACTGGAAGGGGGGATCTCATTGAAACCTACCGAACAATGAAAGGCCTAGCTAGATTGGATGTGGATAGAATGTTTCCTGTATTGGGAGAGTCTAGGACTAGAGGGCACAACCTCAAAATTAAAGGACATACCTTTAGATGAATTGAAATTTCTTTAACCAGGGGTTGATGAATCTGGGGAATTCATTGCCACAAATGGATGTGGAAACTGTCATTTTTTTTTTGTTTTTTTTTTTTATTAGAAGTTAATACAGTACAAAACAGTACAGTGGAACCTAATTTTAGGTGCCAACTATGTAATACCGTAATCCATTCTATGTACAACCTCTAATTTTATGTTATGAGAAGGAAGTAAGCAAGACAAGAAAAAGAAAACAATAGAAAGAGGAAAAAGTGGAAAAATAGATGGTAGAGAGTAGAAAAACGTGAAGTGTGTATATAAAAAATAAAAAAGAAAGAGAGAAAGTGGAAAGTAAAAATAGAAGAGAAGGCCCCTTAAAAGAGAATTTTTCAAATCTTTATTCGGAGATGTAGATCTATCCGCGTCATGAACTGAAATCAGCAATCTTTACGGTACCGCTGCATCACATGATTCCAAAAAGTCGATGAAAGGAGACCAACTCCTTAAGAATTGGTCATATTTATCTATTAGTCGGAGTCTCATTTCTTCAAGGCGTGCTATGTCCATCATATTCCTAATCCACATTTTAACAGTTGGTGTGGTTGTATTTTTCCAAAATTTAAGTATCAATTTCTTTCCAATTATTAACCCATAATTAAAAAAAACATTTTGATCTTTATTTAAATTGGTATCTTCTCCTATTATTCCAAATATAATCCATTCCGTTTTGGGTTCTATTCTTGACTTGAAAAGCTTTATAAATATATCAAATATATCACTCCAAAATTTATTCAACTTTGTACATCCTACAAATGAATGTGTTATATTAGCGTTTTGAAACAAACATTTATCGCATCTGGGAGAGACGTTTGGATAAAATTTATTCAACCTCGTTTTGAATAATATAGTCTATGTAATAATTTGAATTGAATTAAATTATGTCTTGCATTAATAGAACAGTTATGTGTATTCATCAAATAGTTTTCCCATCTATCCTTCGAGTTCTTTATCATTAGCTCATGTTCCCAATCTTCCCTTAGTGCTTCTGTTGAGGGTGATTCTCTATTTAATATATTATTATAAAAGAATGATATTAATTTTTGTGAATCAGCCTTAATATTCATTGCTTCTTCTAAAGGGTCTAAAAATATCGTTTGAAATCTATGTGTATATTTCTTCATAAAGTCACATACCTGTATATATTTAAAATATTGATTATCCTTCAATTTAAATTTTAATTTTAATTGTTGAAATGATAACAGTTTGCCCACTTCATACATATCCCCTACTATCCTAATCCCCAGTCTATCCCATTGTTGATATGTGTTGTCGATGAGAGAAGGTTTGAATGCTGGGTTGTTCAATAGTGGGGTTAGTAGTGATAAATTATTTAATTTCAAGGATACTTTTATTTGTTTCCAAATTCTTATTATATTGTGAATAATTGGGTTCTTCTTATATATTATACTATTCAATTTTATCGGTGAGAGCAGGATTGTTCCTATATCGTGCGGATAGCACTCCTCTTTCTCCATTCTTATCCACTCCAAACTGTAATTTTTAAAATGGAGATTTATAGGTCCTTGATTATCAAAGGCTATCAAAGGTTACAGGGGGAAGGCAGTAGAATGGGGTTGAGAGGGAAAAATAAATCAGCCATAATCAACTGGTGGAGCAGACTCGATGGGCCGAACGGCCTAATTCTGCTGCTATGTCTTATCATAGACTGATCCATGAGGATTGCAGGCTACACCTATGCGCTCATTAAGGGAGGAAATGAATGCTCTGCAAATAGTGACAACATTAGGAAACAGGGCCCTGAAAACCCAATAGGATCCATTTAACCCAGAATTCATTATGAGAGCCACCTCTCCAGGTCAGATTGATTTTAACATGATTTGTGCTTGAAAATTATGACTGGTCCAATTTTCTAGGCTATGTCCTAAATAACAAAACTTTGGAGGGATAAATTTATCGTAATGGATTCTATTATTTAGGTTGATATCCACAATCAGAATTGTTTGTTGCAAAGAGATTTACTGATGTGTATCCACATGAACTTAAGACTAACGTTGTTCAAAAAGATGAAGTGTTCTGATCTGACAAACATTATAAATGACCCGCACTTCCTGATTAATATACCTGGTAGTGATTTGATTTTTATACCTGGTGATTTGATTTATCATGCCGCAAATAAACATTCCGCTCAGCTGAAAAGCCACTATCTACTGCAGCAGGCAAAGAGTAACTCTATAAATATGCCATAGGGTCAATACGGCTGATTTCATTCTCCCCTCACTGGACATCTGATGATGTCTGACAGGGCACTGCCACTTCATTAATGCTTCACAATGGAAGAGATGGCCTGAAGGGCAGACAACCGTCCTGCAGTAAGCTTGAGGCCTGGCTGCAGCTGTCAGCACGATGCTAGGAGAACAAGGGGAGGGGATGATGGAAGGATAGACAACATTGGAAGCTCTTTACTCACTTAACCATTGCTGGCAACATTATCGTCTGTATGCAGCTGTCAGAAACACACTAAAAACAATTTAGTAATTTTCCTTCGCTGGTCCAAGTTCACTATCAGCAATGGTCTCATACCTTTGGCAAGCTGGAATTCTGCAGTTATTTATTTTCATGCTATCTTACAAATTTTGTGCTGCTGTTACGATGTGTTTTGCTAGATTGCAAGTGTGTGGGACACTGTTTAATGATGGTCATACAAAGTAAAATTGAAATATGCCCTGAGAAAATCTGCATATATATGTGATGAGATTTTAAATAAAAGCTTCAATGTTTCCCAAATATATAAAAGTTTTGACATTCTCATGCATATTTAGACATGAAATAAAAAACTCTCAAAGGCTGCTATGTCGGGGAAAAAATGCCAGTTTGTACTTCAACATTGTTAGACAGGACACCCTTCATTCCCAGACAGAGTTGCAGACTGGGAATGGCTGGTGCCTGGAAATTGCCAAGCTTGGAAATTGCAAATTAAATATGTTAAGCCTGGAAATGGCATTCCTTTTATCTGGTGTGCAAAAACAATGTTGCATTTAATGCAAATAATAGAAAAGTTGCAAATGTTTGCATGCCACATTCAATTAAGTGCAGTTGACAACAATTTACTGATGCAAGCCAATAAAGCCAAACTACCCAGGGCAGCCTGATCGCAGCAACACAGCTGTGAAGGACAAGGAGGCTGTTGGGAAGAATAGAGCTCCTGATGGAACATAGAAGTCCTACTCAGTGAAATACATGCCAAGTGGAAGGGCCTAGTGTGCCAGAAAGCCAAGAGATTCACCAAGCCCACCAGAAGATGTGTAACAGGCCTGTCCCACTTAGGCGACTTTTTAGGCAACTGCAGGAGACTATGCGGTCGCTACATGGTCGCCACATGTTCGCGGGTGGTTGCCGGGTAATTGCCTTTATGGTCATGAGGAGTTCCCGCATTCTGGGAACTAGTCGTGGCCTCATTATGGTCGCCGCAAATTTTTCAGCATGTTGAAAAATTAGCGGGGACCAGGATGAAGCCGCCATGGAGAGTAGCGAGAATTCTCGTGCCGTAGGTGCAGTGGTAGTGGATTACCAGGAGGTCGAAGGTTGTCGTAGGTTCTCGTATGTTGTAGCCGGTGCTGACCGGTGGATTTCATTGGCTCATTGGGGAAAAAAAAACATAAGCAGTAGTTTTCAGAACCAAGGCTAACCAATCGGTAATGTTAATGTCCACCGAGCTTCACAGCCGTGTATCTCTGGCTTCTTAAAAGTTGTCTCCACTCCTTCTCCCCCCCTCTTTTAAAGGACTTGCATGACCCTTCCCGTACACCGTGCTTTCACCGTCTTAATTACAGCGCCAACCTTCCTGTTCATCGCGGTGTGTGTCTGTATTACATTGGCTTTGCATCATGTAAATTTGACTCAGACAGCGCTCTCCCCAATTGCCCCGCCTCCCCGCCTGCATAATTGGCTGGTGAAGGAATCGATGTGTGTGTTCCACTTCCATCGCCGTTCCAGACGCCGGCAGTCACCCGAAAAATCGCCTAAATGGGACAGGCCCATACAGTAGGAAGCAGTTACAGTAGTCTCCTCCAGCAGTAACAATCCTTGCAAACTGGAGCAATTAATAGTCTAAGATAGGTCAAGGTGACCTGTACACCACTATTTACATTAGTAGAGTGGAGGGAGAATCTCAAATGAAAGGTTATTTTATGTCAAAGTAATTCTTGAAACAAGATACCATCACTGGGAAATATGGTAGTTTAAGTAACTGAAGCAGGATCAAACCTGGGTCGCTGGTGCTGTGAGGCAGCAGCTCTACCAGCTGTGCCACAATGCCACCCTGTTATCTGCAAACTTACTACTCATTTGGAATGATTACATTTGGAATATTGTGTGCAGTTCAGGTCATCTCAAAAAGAGGAAGATGCATAGGAAGGAACTGCAGATGTTGGTTTACACTGAATATAGACCCCAAATGCTGGAGTAACTCAGGTGGGCAGGCAACATGTCTAGATAGAATAAATGGGTGATGTTTCAGACAAGACCCTTCTTCAATTCAACAGAGATGAACAAACATATTTAGTTTAAGTTTAGTTTAGTTTAGATTAGAGATACAACGTGGAAACAAGTCCTTCGGCCCACCGAGCCCTTGTCGACCAGCGATCCCCGCCCACCAACACTATCCTACACACGCTAGGAACAATGTATAATTTTACCAAGTCAATTAACCTACAAATCTGTACAGTACATCTTTGGAGTGTGGGAGAAAACTGGAGCTCCCGGAAAAGCGTCATGTGGGTCATGGGAAGATCATACAAACTCCATGTGGACAGCACCCGTAGTCAGGATCGAACCCGGGTCTCTGGCGATGTAAGGCAGCAACTCTACCACTGAAGAAGTCTGAAGAAGGGTCTCGACTCGAAACGTCACCCATTCCTTCTATCCAGACATGCTGCCTGTCCTGCTGAGTGACTGCAGCATTTTGTGTCTATCTGAGATCTTCGGTTTCCTCCTACACTCCAAAGACTTACAGGTTTGTAGGTTAATTGGTTTGGTGTAAGTGTGAAAAAAAATGTCCCTAGTGTGTGTAGGAAAGTGTTAGTGTGGACGGTGGGCCGAAGGGTCTGTTTCCATGCTGTATCTATAAACTAAACTAAACAATGCATCATGTTTGGCACATTGTGGACCAAAGATCTGTGCCTGTCTGTACTGTTCTATGTTCTAGTAGAGAAAGAGAAGTAACCCAAAATATTCCGATTCGGATTTTGGCTGCACGTGAAATGATGCAAGCATGGATTCAGTAAATACAATGATTTTACACATGATTGATATATAACACCTGCATCATCAAGTAATTATGTCAGATAATAATTACAAAGTATCATTATTCTGATTATTCCTCTGTGGGGGGGGGGTGGGGGGGGGGGGTGTGTGTGTGGGGGGGTTGTGTAGAGGGGGGTATGGGGTGGGGGGGGGGGGGGGAGGGGTGTGTGGGGGGGTTGTGTGGGGTGGGTATGGGGTGGGGGTGTGTGGAGAGGTTGTGTATGGGTGTGTGTGTGTGGGGGGGGGTGGTGTGGGCAGGGGGGTTTGTGGGGGGGAGAGGGGTGTGTGGGCGGGGGGAGTTGTGCGGGGGAGTCGTGGGGAGAGGGTGTATGGGTGGGGAGGAGTGAGTTTGGAGAAAATACGGGGAAGAGCCATGGGGGAGAGGGGGGCATCACAGGGGAGGGGGAGGAGCCAGTGAGGGGGACCAGAGGGGTAGTGGCTGCAATTGGCGGTGCGATGGGGACTCACTGCAGGAGCTGGTCGCTGGTCATTCTCCTCCACCGGGATCAGAGTCTCTAGTTTCCATTTGGCAACATAGGCGGCATCTCCGACTCTGGGCTGGGCTGGGTCGGGTCTCCGATGCTGGGCTGCGGCTTGGGGCGAGGCTGCTTGGGGCAGGGCGGGGCTGCTTCGGGTCACTCTGAAAGTCCGGTTGGAAATCTCCGCCGGCCACCGTCAGCTCCTGTAAAGATGTGATGGCGCAGGAAGGGGTGGACCCTCCCGGGGAGTGACGGGAGAAGAGACTAAACCGCGCGCCGCTGACTGGCAGAAGAGATCAACCTGCGCACGCGCAGTTTTTAAGAATTTTAAACATCGCTAACTTTTACAACATTCAACCGATCTGAACAAAACTTGGTGGACTCGCAGCACAGTAGAGCGGTGAATGAACTGTCAAAAAGTTGTAGCGCTATCATGAACCGTTTTTGCGCAAATAGAAAGGCCGCCAAACTGGAAGATAACAAGATCAAGTTTTAGTTATATATAGAAAATATAGAATAGAATAGAATATATAATATAGAATAGAAAAGATAGATAGATATAGATGTTTTTGAATTACCCTCAGACAGGATACAGAGCAGTTTGACATCCTTTAACTTGACACCAGGAGAGTGACTGAGACTGCAGCTTGAACTTTAAAGCATGAATGTAAAAAAAACAAATTCAGTAGTCTGAACAATCAACAGGTACTCTTTAAAATGCTAGTCTATTAGCACCCTTCGAAAAGAAAAAAAAACTGCATCTTTTGGAGTTATAATCCTTTGTGAGATGGGAAAGCTTCTGCCCAACAAAGATACCTCTTGGGGTAAAAACAGAACTCAAACACATTTCCAAAGTAGTTGCCAAGGTTTGGTAAGTTGCAGCAAATTCATCATATATCACAAAAGTAAGAGACATACTTGGGGTTCAGAATGCCCTGTTGCAAATTTACTGTGAATTTCATGTTGCTCACACCTTTAAGCCTCCAATTTCAACATGTGGGCTTTGAGAGGCTTATTATTACATTTTACAGTTTTCATTGATCTTTTACAGAATAAAATTAAAAGATTGTTAGCTTCACAGAAAATGATTACAAATGCTTTCATTTTTTCAATGCAATTTGCAGCAGTTTACCAGCTAATATAAATTTAAATTGTGCACCACTTATAACCACATCAGCACAAAGTGATACACCATTTTATATCTTGTATTGTCCTTTTGTTCGAGAAATTGCTTGCCTGGAGAAATAACTTAATTTTTAGTATTGAGGGAATTCTTCACATTGATAATGCATGTATTAAGATCATTTCTAATTAAAATTTGATGAATCCTGGAACATATTCGTAGCATTGCCTGGAATCACAAGTTTCCTGAATACTGAAACATTTCCTATTGATGACTGATCTGAATGCCCCTCAGTGCTGTTCTCATGTCCCCAGAAGCTACTGAAGCACCAGATTGTTACTATAAATGGGGTAAAATGTGATGCAGTTTCCTCCGACTTCCTCCACTCAACCTAATGGAGATTAAGAGCCATTAAGGGCTCTTTGCTGCATGTGCAGTTTATATTGATCAGATTGACTCACTCGTTTTAGCCAATGATCCGATTACAAGTGTGGTCACCTATCCGTGATTACTGGCAGTGACATGCCTATGTAGGCACATTAGAAGCAAGTAGAAGATACTTAGAGGATTAAAAATACAGAAGCTGTTATGTGCAAGGAATGTTTCGCTGAGGCTTGTTGCAAACCCCACTTTGTTGTAGCATTGCAGTATTTTTGGGATGCCAAACTACACTGGTAAAATCAGAACAGTTTCATTTTCTGTTTACAATGTTTAAATACTGTAAGAGAAATTAAAATGAAATATGTTGCTGAATTAATGTTTCTGTTCAATTTAATGGACTTCTGATTAGAGGGGGAAAGTTCTGTGTTTACGCTAGATAATTATCTGTGCCCGTTGCAGAGAAATATCACCACAATATTAAAACATATCCTTCAGCTAATTCTCTAGTGATCATGTTTTTGCAGTCATTTTGAAATCATGCCAATCCATTCACATGGGAATTCAAGAGAGATTTAGAAAATCATGTAAGTGCTTAATTAATGAAAAATAGCTGTGTATCTTTCACAATCGTATTCCTGATTCTTTTCCAGTTCCCCAGTTTGTAATTGCAATCTCCAACGCAATTGTGGGGAAAGGGAAAAAGGGGGGGGGTGATGGGTGGGGTGAGACATACAATTCGATCTGTGCTGAGCTAGCTGATTTGAGCCAGAGGGCATTGGAATGCCACAATCGGCTCATCTGTGGCAGAGCCAACTAACGTCCTTGCTGCCAGTCACTGTCCTCTGATCCTCACTGGTAATTTGCGTCATTCCTTTCCGCATCATATAACAGGTGTAATGTACAACCGGCACCATTTGTTCACCTTCAGGAACAGCCTCACCGGTTTGTCTTTTGCAGGTCTCTGTCTGTATATAACTAGCACACCACAGCACAGCTTTTATAATTCTCGCAACCATTAGCCCTTAGATTCAATTCTACAATGATTTCAGCGTTGTAAAACTGATGAACTGACATCAAGTCAAGCATGTGGATCTGCTTTCTCAATTTCAAATCAACAATAGACAATAGACAATAGGTGCAGGAGTAGGCCATTCAATGTGATTATGGCTGATCATCCCCAATCCCCAATACCTGCCTTCTCCCCATATCCCCTGACTCTGCTATCTTTAAGAACCCTGTCTAGCTCTCTCTTGAAAGTATCCAGAGAACCGGCCTCTGTCGCACTCTGAGGCAGAGAATTCCACAGACTCATAACTCTCTGTGAGAAAACGTGTTTCCTCGTTTCCGTTCTAAATGGCTTACCCCTTATTCTTAAACTGTGGCCCTTGGTTCTGGACTTCCCCAACATCGGGAACATGTTTCCTGCCTCCAGCGTGTCCAAACCCTTGTCAATCTTATATCTTTCAATAAGATTCCCTCTCATCCTTCTAAACGCCAGAGTGTACATTCTCTCAGCATATGACAGTCCCGCCATCCTGGAAATTAACCTTGTAAACCTATGCTGCACTCCCTCAATAGCAAGAATGTCCTTCCTCAAATTAGGGGACCAAAACTGCACACAATACTCCAGGTGTGGTCTCATTAGGGCTCTGTACAACTGCAGAGGGACCTCTTTGCTCCTATATTTGACTCCTCTTGTTATAAAGGCCAACATGCTATTCGCTTTCTTCACTGCCTGCTGTACCTGCATGCTTACTTTCATAGACTGATGAACAAGGACCCCCAGATCTTGTTGTACTTTCCCTTTTCCCAACGATGCCATTTAGATAGTAATCTGCCTTCCTGTTTTTTATACCAAAGTGGATAACCTCGCATTTATCCACATTAAACTTCATCTGCCATGCATCTGCCCACTCCCCCAACCTGTCCAAGTCGCCCTGCATTCTCATGGCATCCTCCTCACAGTTCACACTGCCACCCAGCTTTGTGTCATCTGAAAATTTGCTAATGTTACTTTGAATCCCTTCATCCAAATTATTGATGCATATTGTAAATAGCTGCGGTCTCAGCACCGAGCCTTGCGGTACCCCACTAGCCACTGCCTGCCATTCTGAAAGGGACCCGTTAATTGCTACTCTTTGTTTCCGATCTGCCAACCAATATTCTATCCATGTCAGCACTCTACCCCCAATACCATGTGCCCTAATCTTTCCCACTAATCTCCCATGTGGGAACCTATCAAATGCTTTCTGTCCAGGTACACCACATCCACTGACTCTCCCTTGTCCATTTTCCTAGTTACATCCTCAATAAATTCCAGAAGCTTAGTCAAGCATGATTTCCCCTTCGTAAATTCATGCTGACTCAGACCGATCCTGTTACTACCATCCAAATGTGCGGCTATTTCATCTTTTATAATTGACTCCAGCATCTTCCCCACCAACGATGTCAGGCTAACTGGTCTACAATTCCCTGTTTTCTCTCTCCTGCCTTTCTTAAAAAGTGGGATAACATTAGCTACCCTCCAATCGACAAGAACTGATCCTGAGTCTATAGAACATTGGAAAATTATCACCAATGCATCCATGATTTCTAGAGCCATTTCCTTAAGTACCCTGGGATGCAGACCATCAGGCCCTGGGGATTTATCAGCCATCAGTCCCATCAGTCTATCCAAAGGCAAAGCCATCATGTTTTGTCTGAAGAAGGATTCCAACCTGAAATGTTACCTGGTCCTTTTCTCCAGAGATGCTGTCAGACCTGCTGAGTTGCTCCAGCATTTTGTGTCTATCTTTGGTATAAACCAGTTTCTGCAGCTCCTTTCTGCAAGTTTTGTTTGCTTGAAATCCTTGCTCTGCCTCCCTGCTGTCCAATCTCGCTGAAACAGATAGAGCAAATCTTCAGAAGCCAAATCTGAGTTGAGCTTCAAACAATGTATCTTCAGCATTTACAAAATATCATACTTCTTATCCTTGTCCTATCAAACGATATATGATGTATTACTAAAGTAATTTTCCATGCTTTCTTTATCTTCCCAGACTTCTGATATACTGTAAACAGTAGAAACTCAAACTTGCCTAAGACTTTTCTATTTGCCCACGTAAAAATGGATTGCAAGACCTTCTATAGATATACAAAATACTCATATCTCTTCCCATTTCAGATTGTGCTCGGAATGTATAATGTGGAATAAAGAAATATATGAGGAACTAATCAAATACTTCTGTGTCTGCCTTCATGGAAGAAAACTCCATAAAACAGAGTATTGAAATATTAGAGAATCAAGGGATTAGTGAGAATAAGGCATTGAAGGAAATTTGAAATATAATACTATAGTACATATGACTGTAGAGATACAGCACGGAAACAGACCCTGCCAACAATCCACGCCAACCAACAATCATCCTGTACACTAACACTATCCTACATGCTAGGGACAATTTACAAATTTACCGAAGCCAAATAACATACAAACCTGTACGTTGCGCAAAGCATCGCAACTCCAATACACACACTGACACTCATATACATGCACGCACGCACACATACACTCAAATACACACACAACACACAGACAAATTGGATGCTTGCAACCTTTATTGACACATTCAAGAGTGCAATGGAAAATTATTAAAGATGGAGATTTGTAATCACCAAATATATTGGCAAAAGGCTTATGATCACAGTAGACACAGAGCATTCTATCATTATATGAGAAAGAACTGCAGATGCTGGTTTAAACTGAAGATAGACACAAAAAGCTGGAGTAACTCTGCGGGTCAGACAGCATCTCTGGAGAAAAGTAATAGGTACAATTTTGGGTCGAGACCCTTCTTCTAGCTGAAGACCCTTCCTCAGACCATCACTTGTTCCTTTTCTCCAGAGATGCTGTCTGACCTGCTGAGTTACTCCACCTTTTTGTGTCTATCTTCGCATTCTATCATTGTGCTGTGTAGATATCATTGCGTTGCTCTTTTAATGATAAAGTTCCAACAAACTCATTTAAAGTTATGCCTCGATTATGTTCATAATGGTTATTTGAACATGGAATATTCATGTGGGTTTACCGTGTGATATTTATGGTTTAAAGGCAGCTGGTGAGTGTGGAGTGGGTATGTTAATTAGACTTTTTTTTTTACAATCATTGATAGTAACAAATGGCCATACTTTTTAAAATTGGTACAAAGATATGAAAAAGCAAAAATAAAAAGGCAACTAAAATGTAATATAACTATTAATTTGATATGCTGTACCATTACTTTTATTCATCTAACATGATACAATGTAACTCATACACTATTAAGTTTTAATGAAAAATCCCATTAAAGAACCAACTCAAATGATTTTCCTATTTATAACAGCAAATGAAAAGACAATGTGTACAAATCTCCATTGGCATAGTAATAATCCTTGCAAACGTTGGTTGCAGTTCCCTTGGAGAGAGCAATGCTTCACGTGACTCTGAATGATCTACAAATAATGTTGGCATTTGATTGAGTTCATCCATACCAAGCGAATCAACTAAAAAATAGGCAGAGATTTTTCATTAGGATCTAGTATTTGAAATGCTGTGGTGTAAGTTTATTCGTT
Source organism: Leucoraja erinaceus (assembly GCF_028641065.1). Taxonomy (NCBI): domain Eukaryota; kingdom Metazoa; phylum Chordata; class Chondrichthyes; order Rajiformes; family Rajidae; genus Leucoraja; species Leucoraja erinaceus. The sequence goes on along the minus strand of NC_073380.1, from coordinate 33,457,764 downwards.
GCTGGACAATGTCCTGGATTCTGATGTCAACCGTTTGCACTATGTTGCAATTCTTGTACCAACAACCTTACAGCGAACAAAACATTTTAAGGATGTGTAGACCTGTAAAGTTTTCTTTCACGATGCATATATTTAGAGAGTCAAGAGTCAATTTATTTGTCATTTGGACCCCTAGAGGTCCAAACGAAATGCCGTTTCTGCAGCCATACATTACACACAAATAGACCCAGACACAACATAATTACAATTTTACATAAACATCCATCACATAGCTGTGATGGAAGGCAAAAAAAAACTTATCTCTCCACTGCACTCTCCCCCCCCCCCCGATGTCAGAGTCAAAGTCATAGCCCCCGGCTGGCGATGGCGATTGTCCCGCGGCCATTGAAGCCACGCCGGGTGATGCGAGGTCGCACACCGGGTCTTGGTGTTGGAGCCCCCGGTGTGCGCTCGCAAAGTCCCGCAGCCGTTCCAGCCGCGCGGGGCAATGGTGTTAGGCCCCGCTCCAGGAGCTCTTCGACCCCGCAACTCGGGCGGGAGAATTCGCCGTTGCAGGAGCCCCGAAAAGCGGTCTCTCTCCAGAGGAGCCGCGGGCTCCCGGCGCCGCTCTCCGCGCCGCTTTACAGGTTACAGGTTTAATTATGAAGTATTAAAATAGCATGGAATATAAAATGGATTTCTACATGAGGGGAGATTTTTGAACGCCTAGGGGCTATGTGTTTAAGGGCTATGTGTCTATAATTTCAGCCTGTCTTCAGCGCTGACATCTGTTTGCCTATTCTCTCAGATAAACCCCTTTATATTTGTACATCCCAACATGTCACAATAAATATTGCATTGCTTTTCAAATAGCCTTGCTAAAAGCAATTCTGCAATCTCTGCAGGACACATATATACAAGGAAAAATGAGGAAGCACTACTATTAAACTAAAATTTAAAACAGCTACCCTTGCACCAAAAAAATAACATTTTCACTGCTTCAAGCAGTTTTGCATTGACTATCTTGTAAGGTTAATGACAACCACTTATTATCTTGGGTGTATATGTATTAATTTGGCCTTGTAGTGACAATTTGTTAGAGGCATCTACTTGTCAAGCCCCTGTATTTTACTTAATAGTTGGTCAAGGGTCTTCATATGTTAGTTATCCAGAACCCCTGCAAAAGGATAAATGTTTTTCCCTGTGGAAGTGGATTACAAATAGAATGTCAGAAATTGATGTCGGTGTTAATCCCAGCCATTTTGTGTTGTTACCTCCTCAATAGGGAAAATGACTGAAGGCAAGACTTAACCTTCAAGAAGAAACACCATTGAGCATTGCTTTATTTATTAAAAAGGATTCCAAACGTTGCAAAGGTGACATTGAACCTTTAGTTGCTTAGGTCTGTTACAACACTACAAATACACACACCGTGGAGATGAATTTCATGAATTCAACTAGTTTTTTATATACACTAAATATCAGTTACTTCAAAAGCAATTTGAAGTTAATATGACTAAAACAGGTCATGTTTTTATGATGAGCTCATAATCTGCACTGCCCCTGTCCCACTGTTGGCCAGAGAAGACAGTTGTTACATGTAGCTGTGGACCTGAGCATACCTGAATTTGTGCACATTTATAATTCTGACCTAAATTATTTATACCTTAATGGCTCAATGGTACTTTATTTTCACATGTACCGAGGTACAGCAAAATTCATTTTTGTATACAGTTCAGTACAAGTATTACTATACATAGGGAGACAAAATTGCTGGAGAAACTCAGCGGGTGTGGCAGCATCTATGAAGATCACTATATCACTCTACATAAGCACCTTTGTATCTCCCATGATGCCAAGGGAAGGATCTGTAATGGCAACCAGTTCAATTGTCTCTCATCTTTCCAAAACCATAAAATTAGCAACATCTGGAACCATCGGAGCAGTTGGGGACTAATTTGTGTTGTCCTGTGCCTCTGTTGGGACAACATAGAACTTAGGAAACTCACACTTGTAGTCATAGAGTCATGCAGCATGGAAACGGGCCCTTCAGCGCAACTTGCCCATTTCCTGAAACAATTACTGTACAACCAACAAACCAATTTAAAACCATTCCAGTTTTATGATGTCAGAATTGGGAATTTCTTTAGCTTCAGCATGGCCGATGAAAGTGATGCAGCTAGATCTTTCATGGGGTTATCAAGATATTATTAACTGGCAGCTGAAACATAGGATCTAACTAATTAAATCTATGCAGTCAGATGGGTGGAAGAGCAAAGCAGTACAACAGATTCTCCAGTGGAATGTCCCAAGGACTAGCTATTTTTAAATGAATAATGAATTAACTCCTAGAGGGAAGAGATAAAATACTTCACTTCATAAATGATATTCTGGTAACCATTGGTCCTTAGTGGCAGAGCTGCAACACTGGGAAAGTACAACAACATCAAAGCAATACATAGTTCTGGAGTCATGACAGGATGAGAAGGCCATTTGACACATCAAGCTTCTGTTCTTCTAAGAATCAATTCACCTCCCTGCATTCCCCCAACCTTATTCATGTTGTTCTGGAATCTCTTTTAACCCTGTATATTAATTTAATTATTTTAAAGCCTTAATTGCTTCCACAAGGTAGTAGAGCTGCTGCCTCACAGCGGCAGAGACTCAGATTCGATCCTGACCTTGGGTGCTGTCTGTGTGGAGTTTGCACGTTCTCTCTGTGAGCATGTGGGTTTTATCCAGATGCTCCGGTTTCCCCCACATCCCAAAGACATGCGGGTTTGTAAGTTAATTGGCCTTTGTAAATTTACTTTTGTGTGAAGGGAGTGAATGCAGGATAACATAGAGCAGGTGTAAACGGGTAATTGATGGTCGATGTAGACTCGGTAGGCTGAATGGACTGTTTCCATGCTGTATCCTTCAAGCAATCAATCAAAACATTTTAGGAAGTCCATTGCTGATCATCAATACTGACTGTATGAAAAGGATTTCCCGTCTATCATCTTTGATTCTTTTACCGGTCACCTTAAATCTGGGCTCATGCTTGTAAATTACCCAGTATCCACTCAAAGACCAATATAATTACGACAATGCAGCAACCAGAATTAGATATAATAATTCCTCTGTGGCCAAACCAAATTTTGTAAAGAGTTGCAATGACCTTGTACTTTCCGAAGAGTCCACCAGGGACTATACTGGAAGTTGGGCAATTTTATACTGGAATTGTTTTTACATTTATCAAGCCAATTATTCAAGCTAATTAACCTACAAACCTGTATGACTTTGGAATGTGGGTGGAAACCAAAGATCTCAGAGAAAACACACGCAGGTCACGGGGGGAATGTAAAATTCCGTACAGACAGCACCCGTAGTCGGGATCGAACCTGGGTCTCTTGTGCTGCATGCTTTGGTGCACCATCGCATCATATAAAAATACACCATCACTCTAGAGATAATCCCAGAAGCACATGGGCCTTTTAAACCACTATCACAGTTGGATGAAACTCAGTGGCAGGAAGAAATCCACAGTCCGCAGAGCATCAGCATCCTACGGGATGTGGCAGAAGTTTCAGGCAACAGTCCAAGAAACAACCAGGCACATCGTAAGCCGTTGGTGAAATGGCCAAAGTCTAACAGCAAGGAGTGGGAAACCATCAATGTAGATGTGAGCTTAATCTTAAGTGGAATCAAGGGAAGTTGGAGAAGATGGGTGATCTAGTCTACAGCTACAGAAAGGACAAAATTGGTGAGAAGGAACAGCAACATCGTGGAGCTCTGGTGCGGAGAGCTTCCAACGCGGGCGGTGCTGCACAACAACGAGGAGTCCTGGGGCGCCTTGCAGAGGGTCTCCAGCAGCAGTCTCCACCCGGCGCGGCCTACGGACTTTGGAAGCCGCCGACTCCGGTAGGAGGGGGCCGACTCTGGTGTCCACGCCGCTGAAGGACGTCCCGCAGCCCCGACGTCGGACTGGTATCACCCCGGCGAGCGGTCCTGGACATCGGGCCGCCCGTAGCTGCAACTGTGGAGGGCTTGGGGAGACCCTGACCACGGGGAGACCCTGACCACGGGGAATAGTGGAGGAAGAGACTAACTTTGGTGCCTTCCCACACAGTGGGAAACTTTGGTTCTGCTGTGTGGGGATGTTTTGTGTTGAATTCTATATTGTGTTGAGTCCTGTTTATTTTTATTGTATGGCTGTATGGGAATTCATTTCACTGTGCCATCTGGCACACGTGACAATTAAATCTATCTTGTATCTTGTATCTTGTATCTTGTATCTCAGCAGGAAAGATAGGGCTCCTCCCCCCAAGTCCCGTCATCTCCAGGAAATCCAACGACTTATTAAAGAAAGAAGAGGCCTGAAGAAGGTGGAAAAAACAACAGCAGAAGAAAGGGATGGCATCAAACTCCTTCAAGAGGACCTAAAACAGAGCCTCTCAAAGCTGTGTAGAGCGGAGAATTAAAGGAAACGACCCAAAAAGAAGGGAAAGGCAGGAACAGACTTCTACAAAGATCCCTTTAAGTTTGTGAAAGGCATTTTCACAAAAGAGAAAAGCAGATCCCTGAAAGCGACAAAAAAGGAGGTTGAAGGACACATCAGAACCATCCACACTGATGAACCGATTAAAAGATGAATCGATTTTTGTCCCCGCTGACATCCCACCAATCGCACCTCTTCAACATCAATTTGACATCAGCCCTCCCAAGCTGAGTGAGGTAAAAGAAGTAGTGAGGAAGGCAAGATCGGCCTCTGCACCAGGCCCTAATGGTGTTCCGTATTGTGTCTACAAGAATGCCCCAGATATTCTGAAATTCCTCTGGAGGAACATGAGGGTTGAGTGGGAAAAGTAACTTATCCCCAAAGCCTGGTGAAGAATGGGTGGTGTGCTGATCCCAAAAAAAAAATGTTGTCCACCATCGAATAGTTTCGGCAAATAAACCTTCTTAACATAGAGGGCAAGATCTTTTAGTGTGGCGGCGAAAAGACTTACAAAGAATCTGAAACAAAACCATTTCCTTGATACGTCAATCCAAAAGGCTGGCATAGCAGGCTTCTCGAGATGCCTTGAACATACCAGCATCATATGGCAGCAAATCTAGACTGCTAAGAAAGAACAAAACAATCTGCATGTCTTGTTCCTCGACCTGGCCAACGCCTATGGATCAGTTCCTCATTCGCTACTCTGGACTGCTTTTGAATTCTTTCAGGTGCCTGCAATAATAACAAATCTGGTATAAAACGTCTTCCAGGATCTGCAATTTTGTCTCGCAACATCAGACTTTACCACAGCTTGGCTACCACTGTAAGTAAGCATCATGGCAGGGTGCACCATCTCCCCATTGACCTTCACTATGACAAGGAGCTCATTATCAGAGCATCAAAATGGTTTGTGGGAGGAAAACGGCTACAGTGTGGTCAGTGATTGCCACCTATGCGAGCCTATATGGACGATATAACAACACTAACAACAACTTTCCCCTGCACCAAGAGACGTCTGGAAAAACTTCATCAAAACATCACATGAGCAAGGCTGAAGATAAAACCCAGCAAGTGCAGAAGCATCTCCATTGTCAAAGATCAAGTCAAGGATCAAAGATTTCATATTGACGGAATACCTGTTCCAACTGTTTCAGAAATGCCAGTGAAGAGTTTGGGCCGATGGTATGATGTAAGCTCAAGGACACAGAGCAGTTTGAACAAGTCAAAAAGGATACCATCACGCACATAGCTTGCATCAACAAGACCTTGCTACCAAGAAAACAAGCTGTGGTGCTTCCAATTTGGCATACTACCAAGAATCATGTGGCCTTTAATTATGTATGAAATCCCCATCAACAAAGTGGAAAAGCTGGTAAGAATAATTAGCACACGGCGGTTTGGACTTCCACGATGCTAAAGTGCTGTCGGACTGTAATGGAGTGGCAAATTGGAATTACCCATTGCAGGACTTGTGGAAGCATTCAATGCACTAAAGCAAGGTTGGTCATGACCCTCAATGAATCTGAAGATACTGTTATTCGAACAGCGCCCCCCCCCCCCCCCCCCCCCCCGTGTGTGGCAACGGGGAGGAAGTGGACCCCATCTGAAGCCGTTCAGAATGCTAAGTCTGCTCTTCATTTCTGGAATGAGGTTGGCCAAGTCCAACACGCGAGAGCCGGGCTCAGGCCCATCCCAAAAGCTCCGCTATGGCACAAGGCAGAAGAGACGGCTCGTGGTGGAGGTGAGAAGACCGGAGGAGGCACAGCAACATGCTAAGGCTGTCTCAATGGCCAAGCAGGGCCAATGGACTAACTCGGAGAGCCTGGAAAAGAGGAAACTCAGCTGGTGTGACATCTGGCAAATGGAAGGATCTTGGCTAAGCTTTGTCATCAGAGCCACTTATGATAGAAACATAGAAAATAGGTGCAGGAGTAGGCCATTCGGCCCTTTGAGCCTGCACCGCCATTCAATATGATCATGGCTGATCATCCAACTCAGTATCCTGTACCTGCCTTCTCTCCATACCCCCTGATCCCTTTAGCCACAAGGGCCACATCTAACTCCCTCTTAAATATAGCCAATGAACTGGCCTCAACTACCTTCTGTGGCAGAGAATTCCAGAGATTCATCACTCTCTGTGTGAACATTTTTTCAACATCGGGAACAATCTTCCTGCATCTAGCCTGTCCAACCCCTTAAGAATGTTGTACGTTTCTATAAGATCCCCCTCAATCTTCTAAATTTTAGTGAGTACAAGCCGAGTCTATCCAGTCTTTCTTCATATGAAAGTCCTGACATCCCAGGAATCAGTCTGGTGAACCTTCTCTGTACTCTCTCAATGGCAAGAATGTCTTTCCTCAGATTAGGAGACCAAAACTGTACGCAATACTCCAGGTGTGGTCTCACCAAGACCCTGTACAACTGCAGTAGAACCTCCCTGCTCCTATACTCAAATCCTTTTGCTATGAATGCTAACATACCATTCGCTTTCTTCACTGCCTGCTGTACCTGCATGCCTACTTTCAATGGCTGGTGTACCATGACACCCAGGTCCCGTTGCATCTCCCCTTTTCCTAATCGGCCACCATTCAGATAATATGCTGATGTCAGATAACATTCGATGATGTTCTACCATTACCCCAGAACCTGAAGCAGTCGTTCGGAGAAGACCCCGCTTGCTCCCTTTTCCAAGCACCTGCATCACTAAGGCACATTTTAACAGGATGCACTACGAGCCTTCCCAAGGGCGTTACACTTGACGGCAATACCAAGTTCTCAGACAGCTGGCTTCAATCCTGGAACAGAGGCGAACGATCACAAATGCTTCCCCACTTCACATTTGTATCAGCAGGCCAACCTCCAGAGCATCAGATAACATCAAAGGATGTAAGCAACTTGCAAGAGATTACCAGCTACAAGAGGAAAGCCCCCCGCTCTTTGGACAATCGTCAGCTGACCAACGACCTGAAAATGAGTTTTACTGCAGGTTTGAAAATCAGAAACATAACCCTGGTACCCCCTTCCCCTCTCCCCAACCAACACAGCCAGGCCCCAGTCTACAAAAAATGGACCCTGCACCCTTTCCTTCCCATTTACCACTTCACACCTACTTAAGGCAAGACTCCAGTGTGAAAAGACTGGACCATTTCCCACCCATTCATAGCCTGACCTCAGTCTGCAAAGACTGGGCCTTTCTACCTCCAATCACCACTTCACACCCAATCACCATTTCACACCCTCTGTGCTACACAACATAACTTATCCAATATCAACAATAAAAATAGAGGAGGTGGAGAGGCTTTTCAGAGGACAAAGCCGGATATCTCCAGGACCTGACAACCTTTCCCCCTCTACTCCTAAACTCTGTGCCAAACAGATTGCACCGGTCTATACAGACATTTTTAACCAGTCCCTGCAAACATGTACTGTCCCTGCATGCTTCAAAGTCTCCACTATTGTCCCTGTACCCAAAAAGACAAGGATTACTTGTCTTAATTACTACAGGCCTGTCTCACTGACCTCTGTAGTCATGAAGACACTCAAAAGGCTTATGCTGGCCAAGCTGAAAAATATCACAAACTCCCTGCTGGACCCTCTGCAGTTTGCATATTGGCCGAATAGATCTGTGGATGATGCAGTCAACCTGGGCCTGCACTTCATCCTACAGCACCTAGACCGCCAGGGGACCTATGCGAGGATCCTGTTTGTTGATTTTAGCTCTGCATTCAACACCATTGTGCCAGAGCTACTACATTCCAAACTTTCCGAGTTGACTGGGCCTGAACCCCTCTGTCAGTGGATCACCAACTTCCTGACAGACAGGAAGCAGCATGTGAGGCTGGGAAAACACATCTTGGACCCGCAGACCCCCAGCATAGGAGCACCGCAAGGCTGCGTATTCTCTCCTCTCCTCTACTCTCTCTACACCAACGACTGCACCTCCACATACCTCTGTCAAGCTCCTCAAGTTTGCAGACGACATAACCCTGATTGGACTGATCCAGGATGGGGAGGAATCTGCCTACAGACTGGAAGTGTCACAGCTGGCGTCCTGATGCCATAGCAACAACCTAGAGCTCAATGCTCTTAAGACAGTGGAATTGATTGTAGACTTTAGAAGAGCTCCCCCTCCCCTCACCTCACTCACCATCAACAACACCACAGTCACATCTGAGAAGTCTTTTAAGTTCCTGGGAACCATCATCTCCAGGGACCTTAAGTGGGGGGCTACCATCGACTCCACAATCAAAAAGGCACAACAGAGGATGTACTTCCTACGGCAGCTGCGGAAGCACAATCTGCCACAGGCAATGATGGTCCAATTCTACACGGCCATCGTAGAGTCTGTTCTCACCTTCTCCATTATAATGGTCTGGTTTGGCTCAGCCACCAAGCACGACACCTGGAAGCTGCAGCGAATCGTCCGATCATCAGAGAAGGTTATTGGCTGCAACCTTCCCTTCATTGATGAACTGTACACTGCATGGGCCAGGATGCGAGTGGGCAAGATCATCTCTGACCCCTCTCACCCTGGCCACAAACCCTTTGAATCACTTCCCTCTGGAAGGTGACTCCGGATTGTCAAAGCTGCCACAGCCAGACATAAAAACTGTTTTTATCCACGAGTAGTTGCTCTAATCAACAGCCAAAAATCTGTAGCCTCCCTTTGATCTGGTATTTTGTTGATTCACATGCTTGATCAATGGTGTTTTAACATTAATATTTTATTATTATTATTATTATTATTATTATTATTATTATTATTATTATTATGAATGTTTAGTGTTTTCTGAGTCATTCGTAAGTGTCACTGTATGTCATGTTGTTACTTGTGGGCAGAGCACCATGGCAAATTCCTTGTATGTGAATACTTGGCCAATACACTTATTTACTTATTCTGCAGCCTGCTCGGGATTGGAAAATAGAAGTGGACTTGGAAAAAAAGTTTGTGTTTCCCCCTGACATTGTGGCTACAACACTCCGGCCAGACATGGTCCTGTGGTCCACAACAGCCAAGTTGGAATACGTTGTGGAATTGGCACTTCCATGGGAAGATGGTTTTGAAGAAGCTTATGAGGGTCACAGTTTAAGGATAAGGGGGAGATCCTTTAAAACCGAGATGAGAAGAACATTTTTCACACAGAGAGTGGTGAATCTCTGGAACTCTCTGCCACAGAGGGTAGTTGAGGCCAGTTCATTGGCTATATTTAAGAGGGAGTTAGATGTGGCCCTTGTGGCTAAGGGGATCAGGGGGTATGGAGAGAAGGCAGGTACGGGATACTGAGTTGGATGATCAGCCATAATCATATTGAATGGCGGTGCAGGCTCGAAGGGCCGAATGGCCTACTCCTGCACCTATTTTCTATGTTTCTATGCGAGGAAAAAGACCAAATACTCTGAACTGGCAACTGAAGCTGCCCAGAATGGCTGGAAGACCAAGATTTTCCCTGTCGAAGTGGGATGCAGGGGATTTGTTGTTACATCTACGACCAGTCTATTAAAGAAAATGGGGGTGATGGGTTGCTCCCTCCAACAAGCAATCAAGGCATTATCAAATTTTGCAGAAAAAAGCAGCAATTGGCTTTGGATCAAAAGGAGAGATAACAATTTCTGTAAAAGTTTGTTGGTATTCAAAAAAATGCTGAATCTCTTAAAATGTTTAAGAAAACAGAGGTACTAGCAAGCCTTCTTCATGATAGTGTCTTTGTGCTGGATTATCTGGATAATCTGAGCTGTTAACACCCAGGAGTTTGAATCTGCTACCTGGCTCCACTATTAAAAACTGGCACAATGTCTCCTGATGAGCGCAAGGAACAAACTTCCCGAGGAAGCAGCTGAGGCAGGGCCAATTGCAATATTTAAGAAACAATTAGACAATCCTGGATAGGGCAGGTTTAAGAGGGATATGAGCCAAATGCAGGCAGACGGGACCAGTGTAGATGGGACATGTTAGTTGGCGTGGACAAGTTGGGCCAAAGGGACTGTTTCCACACTGTATCATTCTATGACTCCATCAGTTCCTTGGTTTTCTTGACATTGAGTAATAGGGTGTTGTTGCGGCACCACTCAACCAGATGCCTCTCTCTGGTGATTCGGCCAACCACCATGGTATTTTTGGCAAATTTATGTGTGGCATTGGACCTGTGCTAAGCCACACGGTCATGAGTGCAAAGAGTGTAGATTAGGGGGCTAAGCATGCAGCCTTGAGGTGCACCCATGTTGATGGTCAAAGAGGCGAATATGTAATTATGCTCCTAGAGCTAACCCCCCTTGGTCTAGTTCAGTAAAACACAGAGTCAAGCACTGGACCACTAAATGTTTATTTTATGAGCAATAACGAATCCCCTATACACTACCGAACTACCGCGGGATCGATCCTTGTCTCTGCTTGTCCAAGCCCTTCAGCCTCGTGCAAGCAGACACCTCCAAAAGGTTACGCAGTCCCAAGCGCTCCTCCAGGAGATCGACAACAAAACTTGTGGGGTTTACCTTTTATAGGGGGGTTGCACGAAAGGTCACTGGGTCAGAGGGCTCAACACACGGAGCCGCTAAATCCATCTGGAGGACACCCGTCACTTCACTTCCGGTATATGTTATTAATGCTAAAAACGCGTACTTTCCTACCTGTTAAAAACAGCCAAAATGTTGAATTTTTGTGCTGAAAAAAATTGTGGGAGTCGGGGTAAGTGTGAGAGACATGTACCCAACTTTAGAATTCCAAAAGTGAAGCGAAATGAAGGTATAGAGAAGCGAGAACTGAAGGGACAACAGCAGCTAAAGTGCTTGATAAAAATTGGCCGTGCAGATATCGGAATTGAAAATATTGGGAATTATCGCGTTTGCTCACTGCATTTCATCAAGTAAGGCATTATTTGTGTTTTTTCTTGATTCCTTTGGTATCTAAAAAATCTCAGAAGTGATAAATCTGGCTGTAAATCTTTCTTCAGATGCGTTTTCATTTTGTATGTAAAAACCCACGGGAACTATGGGCGATTAAAAAAAAATTACAGCCAGATTTATCACTTCTGAAACTTTAGATGCCAAAGGAATCAAGAAAAAACACTTTAGTTGATGAAATGCAGTGAGCAAACGGCCAATGTTCGCTAAGCACTCTGTCTGTTGTTATCCCTTCAGCTCTCGCTTCTATCTGCCGTCATTTCTCCTCACTTTTGGAATTCTGAAGTAGGCTAAATGTCTCACACGCTTATCCCGATTTCCATAATTATTTACAGGCAAAAATTTACAATTTCAGCGGGTTTTAACGGGCCCGCTACGCTGGAAACAATGGTAAATGCCTACCTGCAGTTCATCGCGTGTAATCCATTTGGAGTAGCGTAGCAACAGTACGGGTCATGGGTCGTGACCTGACTGCTGTGACACCTCCCTATAGGTCATCAAACCCTGTGGGGCAGATCTATCTGGGGGTGGTACCCTTACAAACCCATCACAGCTATCGATTACGTTAAAGTGTTATTGACAGTTCCCCAACCCAATTACAAAGCACCCCATTACAATGTTTCTACAGAAGCTTCTGGAATTAAGTCAGTTGACCCAAGTAATGCAACATTCTCCTGGGGAGTATAAACAATTCAAACAAGGCTTCATAGAAAAAATAGGTGCAGGAGTAGGCCATTTGGCCCTTCAAGCCTGCACTGCCATTCAATATGATCATGGCTGATCATCCAACTCAGTATCCCGTACCTACCTTCTCTCCGTGCCCCCTGATCCCCCTAGCCACAAGGGCCACATCCAACTCCCTCTTAAATATAGCCAATGAACTGGCCTCAACTACCCTCTGTGGCAGTGAGTTCCAGAGATTCACCGCTCTCTGTGTGAAAAATGTTCTTCTCATCTCTGTCTTAAAGGATTTCCCCCTTATCCTAAAGCTGTGACCCCTTGTCCTGGACTTTCCCAACATCGGGCACAGTCTTCCTGCATCTAGCCTGTCCAACCCCTTAAGAATTTTGTAAGTTCCTATAAGATCCCCCCTCAATCTTCTACATTCTAGCGAGTATAAGCTGAGTCTATCCAGGCTTTCTTCATATGAAAGTCCTGACATCCCAGGAATCAGTCGGGTGAACCTTCTCTGCACTCTCTCTATGGCAATAATGTCCTTCCTCAGATTTGGAGACCAAAACTGTACGCAATACTCCAGGTGTGGTCTCACCAAGACCCTGTACAACTGCAGTAGAACCTCCCTGCTCCTATACTCAAATCCTTTTGCTATGAAAGCCAACATACCATTCGCTTTCTTCACTGCCTGCTGCTACCTTCAATGACTGGTGTACCATGACACCCAGGTCTCGCTGCATCTCCCCCTTTCCAATCGGCCACCATTTAGATAATAGTCTGCTTTCCCGTTTTTGCCATCAAAATGGATAACCTCACATTTATCCACATTATACTGCATCTGCCAAACATTTGCTCACTCACCCAGCCTATCCAAGTCACCTTGCAGTCTCCTAGCATCCTCCTCACAGCTAACACTGCCCCGCAGCTTAGTGCCATCCGCAAACTTGGAGATATTGCCTTCAATTCCCTCATCCAGATCATTAATATATATTGTAAATAGCTGGGGTCCCAGCACTGAGCCTTGCGGTACCCCACTAGTCACTGCCTGCCATTGTGAAAAGGACCCGTTTACTCCCACTCTTTGCTTCCTGTTTGCCAGCCAGTTCTCTATCCACATCAATACTGAACCCCCAATACCGTGTGCTTTAATCACACTTTAATCTCGAATCACACTCGTCAATCGTCAAACAGTAACTGATACACCTTGCAACATTATTAACAGTATTTGCAATCCTTCTGCAGCCGGCCAATCCTGCTAATGCATCTGCAACATCTCTGGGTTTCTCTGCACAGTCCTCATACATTTTAACAATGGAGAGGCGATCTAGACCTCACCTTATCTGATTTTTCAATCTACGACCTAGACTTCTTGGCACCAGCTCGCAGCTTGCAGCTTTACACGGAAATTAACCAAGCAGATCTTGCAGATGCAAAAGATCCTCCACTTTATATATCTCTATTTTGAGCAGTATTAACAGATATGTTATTACCGAACCGCAACCATTAAGGTCCGCTCATGAAGAAGCCAAGGATCCAGTTGCAAAGGGAGACACAGAAGCTCATGTCTTGGAGCTGGACACTGAGTTTGATGGGGATGATAGTGTTGCATGACGAGCTGTAGTTGTTGAACAGCAACCTCTATGTGTGCCTGTCATCAGATGATCCAGAGCAGAGTGGAGCACCAGAGTGCAGGACATGGAATCTGCTGTAGGGACAGGCAAATTGAAGGGGATCCATGTAATTTCTGAAGCAGAAGTTGATTTGCACCATAATTAACCTCTCAAAGCATAGTGGACGTGAACACTACTGGATGGTAGCCATTAATGCAGCTTACCATGCTCTTCTTGGCACTAGTATACTCTTTTGAAGCAGGTGAGAACCTGTGACGGCAGAAGTGGAAAGTGGCCTTTTGGTCCACGCAGGTCTTTAGCACTCGGTCACATATACTTGGAAATGGAATGAAAAAAACAGAATTAAAAATACAAATGTAGATGGGAGGAGAACAAATTGAGTCTTTGGAAGAATGGAAAGTGGAATGAAAAAGGGATAAAAAAATAAAAAATAGAATAAAAATACATGTTGTTAAGATGCTGAGTAAAATATCTATTAAGATATGTTTGCATTTCCTCTCTGGTATCAGTTCAATGTAGATGCTATAAACTCTTACTGTTTTATATTTGTTTTTTCTCACTAAATCATTAGCAATAGATCCTCTCATTGTGTCATAGAGTATAGAAGTTGGGATGTTATGTTAAAATTGTACAAGGCATTGGTGAGACCAATTATGGAGTATGGTGCACAAATTTGGTCGCCCAATTATAGGAAGGATGTCAACAAAATAGAGAGAGTACAGAGGAGATTTACTAGAATGTTGCCTGGGTTTCAGCAACTAAGTTACAGAGAAAGGTTGAACAAGTTGGGTCTTTATTCTTTGGAGCGCAGAAGGTTAAGGGGGGGGACATGATAGATATCTTTAAAATGATGAGAGGGATAGACAGAGTTGACGTGGACAAGCTTTTCCCATTGAGAGTAGGGAAGATTTAAACAAGAGGACATGACTTCAGAATTAAGGGACAGAAGTTTAGGGGTAATATGAGGAAGAACTTCTTTACTCGGAGAGTGGTAGCTGTGTGGAATGAGCTTCCAGTGGAAGTGGTGGAGGCAGGTTCGATTTTATCATTTAAAAATAAATTGGATAGGTATATGGATGTGAAAGGAATGGAGGGTTATGGTCTGAGTGCAGGTAGATGGGACTAGGGGAAAATAATTGTTCGGCACGGACTTGTAGGGCCGAGATGGCCTGTTTCCGTGCTGTAATTGTTATATGGTTATATATGGTTATATCCCATCTGGGCCTGATGCTTTTTATGGATTAATTCTCTGGAAGGATGCTCTGACATCAGCCCCAGGGACTGACATCACAAGGTCATCAGGGACTGTGGGAGCAGAGTCATTGTTCTCCTTTTGAAAGTGCACGGAAGGTTGAGCTCATGTTAGGCTCATGTATGGTTTTACAAATGGAACTGTAGAAAGCAACATGACTGGTTGCATCATGGTAAAAACTTGCATATCGGCAGTGGTCGGTTAGGAAACTAGGATTTCCTAAGAAAAACCTTGCAGGGTATGTTTGGCACAATTAGTGCTCAGACTGATCAGTTTGTTAGAAAGTTTTAAATTGATTTGACCAATTTGTGTTATTTCACATCTCAAATTGTTAAGCCTATTGCCAGTATTTTGTGAAAGGCTGATATAGCATTGAGTGTATTTGAATTTGGGATGTGAAATAACACAAATTGGTCAAATCAATTTAAAACTTTAAAATAGGTTAAACGTTATTTATCTCAATATCATTTTTAGTACCTGCTGCGCAAATTAGATTGCCACAACTCCTCACCTCACTGTCGTTGCTTCTAAAGAGCTTCATTGCCTGTAAGGCATTTGAGACACCCCAAAGTTCTGAAGCGCACCATAAAAAAAAAGCTCTTCATTTCTTTATTGATGTTCCTTGTAGTCTTCCAGGTCATTAAAATGTCGCAGAAATAACCAGTTTTGTATCTTGAACTTCAATCTGAACGAGAACAACTTAAAAAAAGTCCCAGTAAATTTCATCAATATTTTCTCTTTCAGAGGCTGCACACCCGAGGTTAGAATCCCAGTTCAAAAAACAATCAATCTCATCTAGTGTCAGTGCGGATGCAGAGTATGTCTGTGGTGCCTGCTTATCAATTTGAAATTTTTAATATAAAACACTGGTGTAAGCATGTAGCAGCTAGTACATTATCTTGTTTGTCAGACCTTCTCGTTAAATCAATTTTTAATATCAGATTTATTTTATAGGTTATCTGTCAAATTGGGATATTCAAATGTAAGATGGTGTTAGAAATTCCAGAATGCAGTGCCTGGTTGACCTAAAAAATATACATGAAAACAACTTATAACTACATTTTAACAGATGGCTAAACTGCCTAACAAAATGGATTATTTGCTGCGGGATTATGCAGGATAATACCGAAAATGATTCAACCAAATTTGTTAACTAAACTGCATAACAGACAGTCTAGCTTGGTTAACGTGTAAATGTTATCCAGAAAGTGCTTTTCATTGCTTTTGTTGCAATGATGACATTGAAACCTGTCGAATGCCCAAATTATATTCTTAACTAATTAAAGAAATACTGCTCAGTTTTACAATGAAAATTGAAAAAAAAAATTACAACAGAGAATCTACAATAATTTTGCCAAAACATATAGATTTTCTCTCAATACCTTAAGAGATCATCATACCTTTTTTTTGGCCTTCCATCACAGTTATGTGATGGATGTTTATGTTAAATGTAATTATGTTGTGTCTGGGGTCTATTTGTGTGTAATGTATGGCTGCAGAAACGGCATTTCGTTTGGACCTCCAGGGGTCCAAATGACAATTAAATTGACTCTTGACTCTTGACTCTTGACTCTTGATACCTGCAAACTCCAATGTACAAGCCTTGTTTTCAAAAGCCTTTACATCAAACAGTTAAACCACACAATGAATTGTTGTTCACACAAGGAACTGCAGATGTTGCTTCATCAAAAAAGACACAAAGTGCTGGAGTAACTCAACATGTCAGACAACATCTGCAGAAAACATGGATAGGTAACATTTCAAGTCGGGAAACTTCCTCAGACTGATTATAGTAGGGGGTAGAAAACCCGGAGAGAGGTAGAGGTAGGACAAAGTGACAGATGGATACAGGTGAGGGGGTTTTGATTGGCAGATGGTTTGACAAAGGCCAGAAATGAAAAGACAAAAGGGGTGAGATTAGGATAGATGAGGTGTGAAATGTGAAGCTAGAGGAAGGAATATAAGTGGGAGGTGATAGGATGAAATGATTGAAATGAAATGATTCATGAAAAGGGATGTGTATTTAGGTGAGCACAGTGAAGAGAGGGGGGAAATCTAGAGGGAGTAAAGTGGCAGGATAAGAAAAGTTTACCTACAATTGGAAAATTCAATATTCATACCATTGGGTGGGTGCTGTTCATCCAGTTTGCCATTTTGCCTCACTATGGCTGTGGAAGAAGCCCAGGACAGAAAGGTCAGATTGGGAATGGGAAGGGGAGTTAAAATGGTTAGCAACTGGGAGATCCAGCAGGCCTTGGCGGACTAGGCACGGATTAGGCAAAATGGTTGTCTAATCTACATTTGGCCTCAACAATGTAAAGGAGGCCACATTGGGAACAATGAATGCACCACAATGTCTCCCTTTCCCATTAGGTCTGGGATAGAGGAGGTGCAGGTGCACCTCTGTCTCACCTGGACGGACTGGTGGGGTCTCTGGATGGACATGAGATAGGGACAGGGACCTTTCAGCTCCGCTACCAGAGTTAAATCCTGGCTTCAAAATCCATCTGTGTGCATGTTCTCCTGGCGACTTTATGGGATACCTATAGTTATTCCATTTTCCTCCCACTTCCCAGAGACGTTGGGTTGGTAGCTTATATGGCCACTAGAAGTGAGAAGTAAAATCTGGAAGGAGTTGATGGGAATGTGGGGAGAATAAAACAGGATTGGTGTAGTTTAGCAGAAATGAGCGTTCATTGGGTCAAAGAGACAGGTTTTTGGCACTGGCCGACACTGTCATCTAAGATGATAAAATATTTCTTGAATTCTGCCTTAACAAATTAAATATATGCTTTGCCCATTGCCAAAATGATATTAAACATATTTCAATTTGAAATGTGAAGCAACGTAGCAAATTTAAATCGGTTGACAAATTTTCCTGACTGTTGGCGATAACATTTGACTTTATTTCTTTTCCCCTGTAACAGTCTTGTTCACTTGAGGATAGCCTTCATAAGAACCAAAGAAGTTTCAATGTAAAACTTGAAAATAAATTCAACCCATTTGGAAGAGCAGAAGAGCAGCAGCTGAGCTTCACAAACAGGTTCCTTATGTTGAGCAGCAGATGGAAGAGATGCATGAATCAGTTACAGTTAGACAGGTACATGGATAGGTCAAGTTTGGAGGGATATGGACAAAGCGCAGGCAGGTGGGACTAGTGTAGTTGGGATATGTTGGTTAGTGTGGGCCTGTTTCCACACTGCATAGATACATAGAAGTTTCATAGAAAATAGGCGCAGGAGAAGGCCATTCGGCCCTTCGAGCCTGCACCGCCATTCAATATGATCATGGCTGATCATCCAACTCAGTATCCTGTACCTGCCTTCTCTCCATACCCCCTGATCCCTTTTGCCACAAGGGCCACATCTAACTCCCTCTTAAATATAGCCAATGAACTGGCCTCAACTACCTTCTGTGGCAGAGAGTTCAAGAGATTCACCACTCTCTGTGTGAAAAATGCTTTTCTCATCTCGGTCCCAAAGGATTTCCCCTTTATCCTTAAACTGTGACCCCTTGTCCTGGACTTCCCCAACATTGGGAACAATCTTCCTGCATCTAGCCTGTCCAACCCTTTAAGAATTTTGTAAGTTTCTATAAGATCCCCCCTCAAGCTCCTAAATTCTAGCGAGTACAAGCCGAGTCTATCCAGTCTTTCTTCATATGAAAGTCCTGACATCCCAGGAATCAGTCTGGTGAACCTTCTCTCCAAAGCAAGAATGTCTTTCCTCAGATTTGGAGACCAAAACTGTAAGCAATACTCCAGGTGTGGTCTCACCAAGACCCTGTACAACTGCAGTAGAACCTCCCTGCTCCTATACTCAAATCCTTTTGCTATGAATGTTAACATACCATTCACTTTCTTCACAGCCTGCTGCACCTGCATGCCCACTTTTAATGACTGGTGCACCATGACTGCCAGGTCTCGTTGCATCTCCCCTTTTCCTAGGTATCTATGACTCTATGACTCTAACCAAAGAATCAACTGTTGTTCAGCTTCTTGCATGATTCAAAAAGGTACGCCAATGAAAATGGAAACTGGAACAAATTATAAAGGTGTTTTTTTGCTAGTCGTCAAATAAACTCTAAACACAAATCATTAGAGTGTATTGATTCAATTCAAGGTGTGATGCTCTAAGGTCTAATTAATTATAGGGTTTTGTAGGCCTTTGGCCTTTGAGTCAATTCAGAATTGGCAAGAGGAACACAAAATCTTCACTCAATTTAGTAATATTGAGCTTCGTCCTCTGCCAACTACACATTAATTTGGTTTCCTCCAATATCTGTCAAAGGTACATCAAAATCTGAACAGATGATAGAATAGTTTGTAGACAAAAAATGCTCGAAAAACACAGTGGGTGAGTCAGCATCTATGGAGAAAAGAAGTAGGTGATGTTTCGGGTCGAGACCCTTCATCAGACTGATGTCGGGGAAACTGAATAGTATATTTTGTTATACTGATATATATTCACATCGTGTACATTTCTTGTCGCCATTAGTTATTCATCTGCATGCCCTCCTCTTCTTAGGCCGCATCATGGGAACAAAGATGACTTGCTTCCACTCCAGTTTCATGGATTTGCGAGGTCAGTAACGAGTCCAGTGTGGGAACCACAGACTTTCACATATGGAGCAAGGGATGGTTATTGGGTGGGCGGATGGGTAGTTTGCAAGATTAAGTGCTCTTTTGGCCATTACCACAAGTTGCCTCACTGTGCTCCTGAGTCATGGCCTTGAAGTGATTAATTCCACCCCAAATGCTTCTTCTCCACTTTGCCAAATGTACCAGGCAGTCAGAGGCACTTCTTCAAGAAAGTTTTAAGCACATCCTCGAATCCTTCTCCTAATCCCACCTGATCATCACCTGCCGTTACAGAACAGGAATAGAGTCTTAGAGTCATACAGCGCAGAAACAGGCCCTTCAGCCCAACTCATCAATCCCAACCAAAAGGCCCCATATAAGCTAGTCCCATTTGCCCACATTTGGTCCATGTCCTTTCCTAACCACACACATGTCCAAGTGTCTTTTAAATGTTGTTATTGAACCTCCCTCAATCACCGCCCTCCTTAAACCTAGGTTCTTGATTCCCTTATAAAAGTCCTAGCCTGTCCAACCTTTCCCGAAAGCTCAGCCCCTCAAGTCCTTGTAACATCCTTGTAATTCTTTTCTTTCACACAAAGGATGATGGGTGTATGGAATGAGGTGCTTATTGTGCCATCAACTATTGCAATAAACAATTAGACAAGTACATGGATAGGACAGTTTTAGAGGGATACGAGCCAAATGCAGGCATGTGGGACTAGTGTAGATGGGACATGTTGGTCAGTGTGGGCAATTTTGGCCAAAGGGCCTGTTTCCACACTGTATGACTATGAAAGTATCTGGGATCTCCATGTGGGGCATGATAGCTTGGGAGAAGATACTGGTATTAGTTAAATTATCTTTCTGTGAATTTGAAGAGGCAGCATTATAGACAATAGACAATAGATGCAGGAGTAGGCCATTCCGCCCTTCGAGCCAGCATTACCATTCAATGTGATCACGGCTGATCATCCACAATCAGTACCCCATTCCTGCCTTCTCCCCATATCCTCTGATTCTGCTATCTTTAAGAGCTCTATCTAACTCTCTCTTGAAAGCATCATGAGAACCAGCCTCCACTACCTTCTGAGGCAGAGAATTCCACAATTCACAACTAGGTGAAAAAGCTTTTCCTCATCTCCATTCTAAATGGCCTACCCCTTATTCTTAAACTGTGGCCCCTGGTTCTGGATTCCCCCAACATCGGGAACATGTTTCCTGCCTCTAGCGTGTCCAAACCCTTAACAATCTTATATGTTTCAATAAGATACCCTCTCATCCTTCTAAATTCCAGAGTATACAAGCCCAGCTGCTCCATTCTATCAACACATGACAGTCCCGCCATCCCGGGAAATAACCTGGTGAACCTACGCTGCACTCCCTCAATAGCAAGAATGTCCTTCCTCAAATTTGGAGACCAAAACTGCACACAATACTCCAGGTGTGGTCTCACTAGGGCCCTGTACAACTGCAGAAGGACCTCTTTGATCCTATACTCCTCTTGTTATGACGGCCAACATGCCATTCGCTTTCTTCTCTGCCTGCTGTACCTGCATGCTTACTTTTAGTGACTGGTGAACAAGGATCCCCAGATTCCCTTTTCCCAACGACACCATTTAGATAATAATCTGCCTTCCTGTTTTTGCCACCAAGGTGGATAACCTCACATTTATCCACATTAAACTGCATCTGCCATGCATCTGCCCACTCACCCAACCTGTCCAAGTCACCCTGCATCCTCATAGCATCCTCCTCACAGTTCACACCGCCACCCAGCTTTGTGTCATCTGCAAATTTGTTAATGTTACTTTTAATCCGTTCATCTAGATCATTAATGTATATTGTAAATACCTGCGGTCCCAGCACCGAGCCTTGCAGTACTCCACTAGTCACTGCCTGCCATTCTGAAAGGGAGCGTTAATCCCTACTCTTTGTAGTGGTGACATTGTATCAATAGCTTTTGATGTCTGCTATAGGTAGTCCAGACCTTAGAACCATATTGGAGTGCAGAGAATAGTGCTGGCCAGCATCATGCTGAGCGAGCACGTTAAAAGTAGAGATGCCTTTCATCGTCATTGTTCATCGTTGCTGAGAATTCAATCCCAGGATATGCAACGTAGTCGCTGAGCCATCCTGGGGAACGGCTGCTAACCAGCAACTGTCCGTTCAATTCACTTTTTTTAATTAGTTTTTAGTGAATTTTGTCCTATGTTTGTTGGGGAATTTGACTTTTTTATGTGGAGGGGAAGGGGGAAACTATTTTCTAGGTCCCTACCTGGTCGGTGAGGCAGCTTTGTCCCCGGGCTGCACCGTCGACACGTCCTTGCGGCCTATCAGCAGGAATGGAGCGGCGTTTTCCTGGCGGGGACCGCCCAGCACCTTCAGCTTCGGTGGCGGCACAGCGCTGGAGCGCTATTGCAGAGCGGAGCGGGCGATGCCTTGCCTGGGTCGACGCGCTGGGCCGCCGCACTGGAGCTCCGGTATGCTGAGACCGCCATGATCAACACCGTCGAGCTGCGGGTCTGTGGAGTGGCCGGCCGCAGGAGTTGGCGCCGACTTTAACATTGGGAGCCTCGGAGCACCATCCGACGCGGCCCTGTCGGCTTCGGAATGCCACGGACTCCGGTAGGGAAATGGTCGTTCCAGCCGTCCCAGCTGCTGTGTGGACTCTCCCGACGCCGGAGCAACAGCACCCGGCGAGAACGGCCAGGAACATCGGGCCTCCTTAGAGGCAACTGTGGAGGCCTCAATAGGCCTGACTATGGGAGAACTGGGGATGGGGATTGGACATTGTGCCTTCCCCCACAGTGGTAACCATTGTGGGGGGATGTTTTTTTGTGTGTCAATTATTATTTTATTCTGTGTCCAAGATGGCTGCTGGAAGGGAGAGTGTACGCTGGCGCGCTTTAGCTGCCGCTGCTCTCTCTTCATATTGTGTTTTTGATTTTTGTCTTTGGATTGAATTCTGTCTTTAATTTGTGTACTGGTGATGTCTTTACTATTTATTTCATTCCGCTTACATGTTTTTACTCTATTTGCTAAATTTTGTAAGGTGTCCTTGAGACTCTTGAAAGGCGCCTATAAATAAAATGTATTATTATTATTACTATCATGGTGGGGCTTTATTTACCGAGAGCTGGGTGACGCAACAAAACCAGGAAGTAAAAACTTGGTCCTGCAAATGTTGAGTCCACGGATTATCTTTTCAGATGCTTTGCTGAATAAGCTGATGATGTATTGGAGCTCAGCCACAAAGCACTCCGAAACACAATTGTTTTCTGTACATTGCAACTTATACCAGAGGGGACAGACAAATTAATATAAAATTTGAATGACATTGCCTCCTGCCACACAGTCCCATGCCATCATCGCTTCAACTTCCACTGACAGGGGGATGTTTGGTTTAGATATACAGCGTGGGGAAATATCTCTTTGGCTCTTCAAGTCTACGCCGAATAACGATCTCCATAGACTAGCACTATCCTACACACTAGGGATAATTTCCATTTTTTATTGGCCAATTAACCTACAACCTGTGTTTTTGGAGTGTGGGAGGAAAACGGAGCACCAGGAGAAAACCCACATAGTCACGGGAAGCACGTATAGACTCCGTACAGACAGCACCCGTAGCCAGCATCGGACCCGGGTTGTGCTGTAAGGCAGTACCACAATGTTAATGAAAGTCATTACATGTTTTTGATAATAATAGATCATTGCCCTTAATTACTGCCAAGTATATATAACCTCACAAAATAAAGTTTCTTGTTAAGATAACAATTCATATGCAGTAAAACGGTTGTCTTCTGATAACCATTTTATTGCTAATGAAATACAATGAGCCATGAG
Organism: Leucoraja erinaceus; assembly: GCF_028641065.1. Classification (NCBI taxonomy): domain Eukaryota; kingdom Metazoa; phylum Chordata; class Chondrichthyes; order Rajiformes; family Rajidae; genus Leucoraja; species Leucoraja erinaceus. Next base: position 33,434,425 of record NC_073380.1, on the reverse strand, counting down.
CTTGCTATAGCTATTGCAAAGTGTAATACATATTTCCAGCAAGACCATGTTTACAATAGATGAATCAGAAGCTGGTCTTGGCAATTATTATAGTGGCACAAGAGACGACGGTGCTGGAATCAGATGTCTGAAGAAGGGTGCCGACCCAAAAATATACCTGTCCTTTTCCCTCCACAAATGCTGCCTGGCCTGCTGAGTTCCTTCACCACTTGTTTATTGGTAATTCATGTTCTTTGTTGCTAGATCATGTATCCTCCTGAATATTTTGGGTCACTTCAATTGCCTTTCAGGTCTTTTTGAAGTGCTTTCACTAACTATTATGTCAGTGTTTGCCTTCTTACCGTTGACTGCAACAGATTGTTTCGAGGACTGATTATCAGCTTTTCTGACATCAGGCCTGGTCAGCTGAGCTTTCAAGGGATAATTGCAGATGAGGAAGGCTATTTGCCCAATCGTAGTTCACCCGTGCAGGAGGGACTGGGTCGGTCCTCATGAAGCAGAGGGGTTAAAGAAAGACATGACTAAGGTATATAAAATTAGAGGGCTTAGATAGATTATACTGCAGGAAGCTTTGCACCTTATCAATGTTAGATAAATCTAGAGGATACACTTTCACAATAAGGAAAAAGATTTTTAGTTGGGCATTTTTAGTTTGTGATCTTTTGCACATACAGAGTAGATTAAGATTCATTTATTGTCATATACACTAAGATGCATATACATTCCTTGTTTGCATGTAGTTCATAAAGTAAACAGTATACATGGTGGTGATGGCAACAAGGATAAATACAACAGTGAATGCACAACAGCAGAATTGATGACTATAGTGCAATCTGAACTATTAAAAAAAATTGGGGAAGATATCAGGTCAACAACGACTGTACAGGCAAACTCTTCATAGGGCAAACATGTGAAAAGATTTATTCATGTTAAAGGATACATGATAAGGGAATAACGTTTAGTGCAAGGTAAAGCCAGCAAAGCCCGATCAAGGATAGTCCGTTCTGATCAGTCCAGAGTGCTGGGTGTTCTCCAGCGGTTGCTAAACACTTACGAGGTGCTGTTCCTCCAATTTGCACTGGGCCTCCTCCATTGTCCGAGTGAGGCCCAGTGCAAATTGGAGGAACAGTTCCTCATTATTTGCTTGGGCAGCTTACAACCCAGCGGTATGAACATTGACTTCTCTAACTTCATGTAGCCCTTACTTTCACTTTCTCTCCATCCCTCCCCCGTCCCAGTTCTCGGACCAGTCTGACTGCATTTTATCTCTGTTTCCTTTGAACAGAGATTAAAAAAAGCAGCTAACTCCCAGCTAACAAATATCTAGTCTACATTTTCATTGATCACCATTCCATTTTCACACCTTACACTTCCTTATCTATGTATCTCCCTCTCCCCTGTCATCAGTCTGAAGAAGGGTCTCGACCCGAAACGTCACCCATTCCTTCTCTCCAGAGATGCTGCCTGTCCTGCAGAGTTACTCCAGCATTTTGTACCTATCTTTGTAGTTTTCTAATTTCAGGTAATCCTCACCTCTTGCGTGTTTTACTCTGTCATGTTTCCAATGCACCAGTCATTCTCCCAATTTTGTCCCCTTTCTCATACACCCCCATCCCCATTAACTTAACTTCAAGGTTGGCAGAGGAGCAACAGTTGAAGGAGAGAGTGCGGGGATTGGCTGCAGAATCTAAATTAGTTAATTGGTAAGTTAGTTAATTGATTAGCAAATGAAAGTCGGGCTTGGTCTAGGGCAGCGGCCTGTTGCGAGCGGTACCTTGGAAGTGCCTTGGAAGATAAAGTGTGAGCCTTTGGCTCAAGAGTCTTTGATGCTGAGGCGAGGAGGCTACATTATTCGGTTGTGTGTTTAATTTAATTGAAATATTTAAACTTATTGGTGTGATGGCAGGAATATTACTGCAGTGCGTTTGCTGCAGGATGTGGGAATCCAGGGGCAATGCTGGTGTCACTGACCACTACACCTGTGGGAACTGTGTCCAGATGGAGCTCCTCAAGGACCGAGTTAGAGAACTGGAGCAGCAACTGGATGACATGTGGTCCATCCAGGAAGACGAAAGCTTCCTGGACAGGACTACAGCCAGGTGGTCACTCCAATAGTACAAGAGGTGCAAAAGTTAGAGATGGAAAAGAAGGGGATGAAACTAGTGCAGGAGAACTCGGTGGAAGTACCTCTTAAAAACAGGTACACCTTCTTGGGAGCTGTTGGGGCAGACAATGCTTCAGTCTGAGCAGTGGACAGGTCTGTGACTCGAAACCTGCCGCTGAGACTCAACCAGTGAGACCGTCAGGCAGAGCCATAGAGGTGGGTGATTCCATTATCAGAGGTGCGGACAGGGGATTCTGTGGCAACAGGGAGACTCGATGATGGTGTGTTGCTTCCCTGATGCCCGGGCCCAAGATGTCTCAGGCTGACTTAAGAACATCCTCGTGAGGGAAGGTGAACAGCCAGAAGTAGTTGTGCATGTAGTCACAAATGACGTGGGTAAGAAGAGGAAGGAGGTTCAGCTACGTGAGTATAGAGAACTAGGTAGGTGGCTGAAAAGCAGGACTTCTAGGGTGGTTATTTCTGGGTTGTTTCCAGTACCTCGTGCTAGTGATGGTAGGAACAGGGAGATAGGGGATCTGAATGTGTGGCTGAGGCGTTGGTGCAGGGGGCAGGGATTTAGATTTCTAGATGACTGGGATCTCTTCTGATGTAGGGGTGACCTGCACAAAAAGAACAGGTTGCACCATAATTGGAGGGGGACCGACATTCTGGGAGGCAGGTATGCTAGTGCTACATGGGTGGGTTTAAACTAAACAGTGGGGGGTGGAGTCAACAACGTTGGAGCGTATGTGTGCAGTTAACGGGAAAGCAAGTGTAGGAAAGGTCACGTTTAAACTAACAGGGCAGGGGGATGGGAACCAATTCAAGGAGACAGAAAGCCATAAAAGGAGGGCAGAAACAAAAGGTAGAAGGGAGATAAGAAAAACAAACCTAAATGCTTTGTGCCTTAATGCGAGGAACATTCCTAATAAGGTGGATGAATTCGATATGCAGTTAGTAGTTAGGAATATGATGTAGTTGGAATTACGGAGACATGGCTCCAGGGTGACCAAAGCTGGAAGCTAAACATGCAGGGGCATTCAATATTCAGGAAGGATAGATAGAAAGGAAGAGGAGGTGGGGTGGCATTGCTGGTTAAAGAGGAGATTAATGCAATAGCAAGGAGAGACATTAGCTTGGATGCTGTAGAATCAGTGTGGGTAGAACTGCAAAATAGCCAAGGGCAGAAAACGCTTGTTGGAGATGTATACATAGATGGCCGATTCACTGGATGTTTTCAACAGAGAATTACATTTAGCTCATGGGGCTAAAGGAATCAAGGGATATGGGGAAAAAGCAGGAATGGGTACAGATTTTAGATGATCAGCCATGATCATATTGAATGCCGGTGCTTGCTCGAAGGGCAAAATGGCCTACCCCTCACCTATATTTCCATGTTTCTATAATCCAATTTGATTTTGAGATATAGCATGAAAACAGGCCCTTCGGCTCACTTAATCCACACCACACCGCGCCATTCACTAGTGCTATCCCACACACTAAGGACAATTCACAGAGGCCAATTAACCTACAAAACTGCATATCTTTGGAATGTGGGAAGAAACCAGAGTATCTGGAAGAAGCCCATGCAGTCACAGGGAGAACGTGCAAATGGCTTTTATGGCTTTTAGGGCAGAGTGTTTTAGATGTAAAGCCTGAAATATTTGACCAAACAATTAACTGCAGTAATTGTTAGTTACTAAGGCAAAGACCGATGGATTAACTGCAGCCAATAGACTTGCTGAATAAATATTTTTGGGTTAGGGAGACCCCATGGCTGAATTAACTCTTTGCAGAGGTGTGGGCAATAGAGGTGCTACACTAGCTTCAATAAGAAATAAGGATAAGAAAATTGGCATGAGTTACTGCTAGTTGTCAGCATACACTTTGAAATATGAGTCAACATAAAGTTTTGAGAGTTAGAGCCAACATGTATGGGGGGGGGGAGGGTGGGGGGCTGGTGGAGTGGTGGATGGGCTAAATAATGGCAATGAAAATTGGTATGATATTTAGTTTTGTAACAAAGACAGATTATAAAACAGCGTCAGTATATTACACCATTGAAAGGCTGAAAACATAATTGCATGTGTTGTTGCATGGTTGAATTTATAACTGCAGAGGCATTTATTGAAGAGCAAATAAATACTTTTCTGAAAGAGGTTTGCGGAAATTTTGGTTTTTCATCCTGAATTTTTCTACAGTGCTGATTCCAATGCAATATCTACAGATGGGAGATTGGACCTGCTCTCCATCAGCTTTGTGCTCACACAATACATTAAAGAAAGGGTAAAGGTACCAAAGGGAGCATGTGATGGACTGGAACTGAAATAACCACATTCACCAACATTAATAAAGTGCATTGTCCTTCGAAATTATTTCAGGTGGGTTTTTTTCATGAGTCCTTTGAACTGAGAACAGGAATCTGCTGAAAAACCTGGAATCTATGGTCCTTCAGAAATACGGGGAAACTGGGAAACGGCCAGTGCCTCCATTATTCTTCAAACTCGCTGGAAATGCAATGCTCTGAAAAAGATTAATTCCTGACTCCTGAATAGAGCAATCGATGGAACCAATACCACTCCGTAGGAAATAAATTTATGGTCTGAAAATTACTTCACGTCACCATAACAACCAGCTGACATGTACATTCTACTCCAATTTCCACTATTTGTGCTTCAAATCCTTGACACCACGAGGCGACGTGCAATCCTACCAGTAGAGGCCCTCGTTGATTTTAATACACTCAGTCGTCAATGGGAATCACTTTGCTGTGGCGAGGTTGTGGGTGTGCATAGGGGGGTGGGGTGCAGTTGTGATCACAAGCTGTGCTTTAAAATGAGGGAGATAAGTATTTGGATGTCCCCCATTGTACACACAGCATGAGGTTTTCCATGCGTTCGGTATGGACTTCTTTCCAAGCATTGCCAGTGTTTGTTATATCAATCTCTGGCATTAAGCAAATAGTTAGGTGCAGTAGATAATTGATATCAGTGTTGAAAAAAATGGTTTCCCATTGTCATTCTATTTTCAAGGACACCAAATGTTTCTAGTCTGGTTGCTACGGGTAGTTTAATCTGCTGACATTTCTGTCACACATTTGATAAACTGTTTGCAGTATTCTGCAAGTTCCTTTTAACAGTTACAACAAAACTTTTGTTTTTAAATAGTGTACTATCATTAAAAGATTGAATAATAGTTGCAGTCCCATTATGTACATATATCTTGTGTCCATCTGTTCTTCTCAGCAGCAAGAAATATGGATAATTAACTGTGTGCATTTGTCATTGCTTTGCTAAATTTCTGAAGCAATTTATTTTCAGAAAAAAAATGGACTTCCAGTGGAAACGTAGCAATTGCTGTGCATAAACAAGGAAATTGGAAGGTGGTTTTGGACAGCCTAAGACCTGCCGAGCATTAACCACCCTCAATGCAACAAGGCCTAGGTCAATAAGCATTACACTGGAAGCTCTTCAAATCTGTTAGCAGCTCATGGGCTATTTCTGATAAAGTTGATGACAAAGCAACAAACAACAGAATCATTTTGTAGGTCTATTCCTGGTTGGAAATAAAGATGTCTAATGTGTAGAAAGGAACTGTAGATGCTGGTTTAAACTGAAGATAGACACAAAAAGCTGGAGTAACTCAGCGGGACAGGCAGCATCTTTGGAGAGAAGAAATGGGTGACGTTTTGGGTCGAGACCCATCTTCAGTCTGGTCCAATATTCTTGGTCCAAACCACTTGCAGTGTTGCTGAAGGCCAGCTGCTTGATACCCAGGGGCGGAAAGCCCGGGGGGGAGGCCAGAGGGGACACGTACCCCCCATGTTTTGAGAGGTGGGGGACATCCCCCCCCAAGTTTTGTAATCCGGATTTTAAAACCCGGTGATATCTCCGCTTTCCGCGAGACAGTGGGGGTGGAACTACTGATCGAGGGCGCTGATTGGACGAGAGGGACGTCGGTCAGCAGGCAATGGGGGCGGGACATGATGATTCAGCGCGATGATTGGAGGAGGGGTGGGGCTGAGGATAGAGTGCGGTGACTGGAAGAGGGAGATGTGGCACAGACCTGCGCCTCATCCGCAGCCAGGATCAATCCCGGCCAGGTCTCCGGCGCTGCCCCGTCCCCATCCGAGTGCCCCCCCCCCACAGGTGGCCAGAGAGGTCTGGAGTCAGATGGGAGCTGTACCCTCAGGCCCACAGCCAGCGCAGAGAAGTATCGCAAAACCCAGCTCAACTCTGCCTGCCCCGCCAAGTTAAACTGCCTGGGCTTGCGGGAAATATGGCCAGCACGGAGAAGCAGCACTGGTATCCCGTCAGTCCAGGCAGGGCTTGTAGGTTAACCCAGCGAGACAGGCAGAGTTGAGCTGCATTTAGTGCTGGATTGAAAGCCTCGTGCGTGCGTGCGTGCATGTGTGCATGTGTGTGTGTGTGTGTGTGTGTGTGTGTGTGCACATTCGCGCAGGGGCCACCAAAAAATTGTGTCCCCCCTGTCCCCCCGTCCCCTCCATGTTTTGATAGCGAGTTCCGTGCCAGTTGGTACCCAAGAGTATCTGAATGCAATTTACTGCTGTGAGAAGTTAACATTAAAGTGGCCAAACAATGATCACAATGGCTCATAAAAGCCCAACCTATAAAGGCCAACACTTCAAGATTCCTTCCATAACCATAATGATATTGTGAGATTACAAACTGAAAGGTTGCTTTCAGTATGCTCCCTGACCAAAACATGAGAATAAAGGCCACTAGGGCTTAATAGGGCTGAAGAAACATCCATTCATCGAATGGTGGGTGGGCACATCACCTGTCCATTCTCTCCCCAGATGCTGCCTGACCCACTGAGTTCATCCAGCATTTCATGGTTTGTTCAAGATTGTGGCATCTTCAGTCTCGTGTCTCCAATTGGGTTAGTTCATCTTTCAAGAGGAGAAGTGAAGTGCTCTCCACAGAACAGTTTACTTGCCTAATCTTCTATTTAATTCAATGGATTAACATGTAACATGGCAGTAACAACTCAATAAGGTTACTAAGATAGATACAATGATCAACACAATATACAGATTCAGGGGTTATTGAGACCATTGAATTTACATTTGAATGTTTGTTTATTTATTTTTAGAGCTCGAGAAATTTTCAAAAGCTTTTTTGTTTTTTAATTTATCTTTGCTTATTACATTAAATCAGGATCTATGGTATTGGGCACCCATTGTATTCTCTAGCTAATATTTAGTGCATATCAGTGTAATTAAACGTTAAAGGGGATGATGCGTCAAGACCTGTTTAGTGCGAGTTACTAACAGATAATTTCTGTTTTTTAATCTTTTAGAATTTATCTTTGCTTTGTCTTTTCACTTAAGGTACCAAGTTGATTTGATCATGTCCATTAATTTCATCGTCCCAACCCCTCGTAATTGAGGAAGGCTCCAGTTCTGTGGGTTCTGAGCTGGTGGATGAAACCACAGGTGGGCCAGAAGGTGTTTGATGGGATGGGGAGAAGGATCGAGTTAGTTTTGGCAAACAATCTACTACTAGTGCTAAGCTTCTGTGTGTTCCCGATGAATGAACATTCTCAGTGGCATCCCACTTGCTCCTTCTCTATTGTGATTGATCATGGGTCAGGTATTCCCATGAATATGTAGGGTTGTTACACTTTTTATCAAGAGGTTCTGAGACCATTTTTCAATGATTTCCATTGTCACGTGGTAATCTTAGATTTTGATGGAGCTTGGATCAGTGTGTCTGGTATATGGGTCCATTTTAAGGACATCATCTGGCCATTGGAGCTAACTGAGAATAATTAGGGGCACTGTGCTGGGAATGTTGGTCTGGAAGAGGACACTAGTCTTCATTTAATTAAAACTATAATAGATAAAGATAGGCATTGATGAAGAAATTTACCAATATTTTCAGTCACTAGTGTTTCTTTGCTTATAGCGTCAACAAATAGGCATAAATAGAGTAGATAGTCAGAACCCTTTTTTCAGGATGGAAATATCAAATACTCGAGGGCATAGCTTTATGGTGAGAGGACCAATGTTTAAAGGAGATGTATGGGACAGTCTTTTTACACAGTGGGTGGTGAGTGCCTGGAACCTGCTGCCGGGGATGGTAGCGGAGACTGATATGATGGTGGCATTTAAAAGACTCTTTGATGGGTACATGGATATGAAGAAAATGGAGGGTTGTGAATTGTGTACAGGCAGATAAGAGTTGGTCTTGGCATCATGTTTGGCACAGTCATTGTGGGCCGAGCTTCAGTTCCTGTACTGTACTTAGACACAAAATGCTGATGTAACTCTGCAGGACGGGCAGCATCTCTGGAGATGAAGAATTGGTGACATTTTGGTTCAAACTGTACCGTTCTTTTCTATGTTTTTAATTAGAGGATGTTGGAATCAGCATTGGTGATGCAACTCCAGTACTTTTAGGTGACTCCATGACTTCTAGGTAGCCTATGACACAGAAGCATAAGAGAGGGTGAGAATAAAAGTTTAGAGCCCGGTTTCAAGTTTTGATCTTCATTCTTATCCCCGGGCATCCAAAGACTGTGCTGCTGCACTGAAGGCAACGGTTAATTGCATCTTCAATGTCTGTCTTCATCCATAATAGTACCAATTAAGTGAAGCTTCCAGCTTTTGCTTGTGATGGGTGAAGTAATATGTGCATTTACAGATCAGTTTTTCCAGGCTGGATGTATAATGTATAATAGCCCCCTGCTGAACTTGAAAGTTCTAACCACTGAAACCAGTCTGTGAAAGAATGAGGCTGATAGGTTAACTGGCTTTTTGTTAATCTAAGCTCCCCTGTGTTTTCATTTTCCAAGTATACCAAAGCCAAGACCTTAACAAAAGATAAAATAGGGACATTTCTCTTTGACCCTTCAACACAAACTGCTGGTTAACAATATCAAGCTAAGCTTGTAATCTACACTGTTCAGCACTACCTATTTGCATTAAACAGATGACATTTCTGTTAGTCTATCACGGAAGGAAAGACATGGCAAAGTATTTGATCATCAATGTACATTTTTTTACTTTCATATTCTTCGGTACTTTCATAGAGAGTTATCCATTGAACTTCGACAAATTAACATGTTACGTTATTTTGAAAATACTTTGATCTCTCTATTTGTGGGGCATGGTGAGAATGGAAGGTATGCCAGCATTTGGTGATGACTAATCAAATAACTTCAACTATTTTAAAATTCATTCACAGGACGTGAGTGTTGATAACACAGCTCTTCAGATAGATGTTGTTTGAAGCAATGTATGCCTACAATTCTCCTTCCGCTGATGATGTCTGCCTGCTGAAGCTCAGCAGCTTTTTCTGGGATATTATTTTCAGGTTTCCAGCAATTGGGTATTACTTTAATTCCTTCTCACCAGTCATTCACATCTCAGTGACCATGGAGGCTGTACCAGGGCTGGGAAAGTTGAAAAGTAAAATATATTTGAAACACTCACTATCTCAGTCTGTTCCTGTGGAAAGTCAGAAACTAAGGCAGGTTTTCAAATGGAGTTACAAGGAACTGCAGATGTTGGAATCTTGAACAAAAAACAAAGTGCTGGAGTAACTCAGCTGGTAAGGGGAAGGGTCCCAACCCAAAATGTCATTAATTCATTCCCTCTGTGGATGGGATGCCTAATCCATTGTGTTACTCCAGCACTCTGTGTTTTGCACAGGTTTCCAAATCATTACTACACAACCAAGTGTCTTTTTAACTGGAATGTATCGAGGTTTTTAATATATTCCGATTTTATGTACGATCAGTAACACCAGAGTATTTTGCTTTTATGTGGATGAGAGATAACTCCAGAACTCCAGAAATATGAATCCAGGAATCCAGAAATATATCCATTGTAGTATATTCACAGATTTGACATGATACTGAGCTGAATTTGGGGAGAAGGCAGGAACAGGGTACTGATTGTGGATGATCAGTCATGATCACATTGAATGGTGGTGCTGGCTCAAAGAGCCGAATGGCCCTACTCCTGCACCTATTGTCTATTGTCAGTTTGCTAATCTAGAATAATGTTCAGAGTATACAGTTACTTTGGTGCTTTGTTTAGATGAAAAAAAGTCCTACAGGAATTACTACTATAAAACCCCTGCAAGAAAGGTAACTTGTTTACATTAGGATCCAGCCTTGGGGGTGAGGAAAAAGGGTGGAGAATAGGTGGGGGCGGGACAAAGATTAGCAAGTGATAGGTGGATACAGGGTTGACTTGCAGATTGGTGGATAAAGGCTGGAGAAAGGAGCCAAAAAGGTTTCATATATGGTGAGCAGATGTTTTGGAAAATAACAATATTATTGGGATTAGTGTGGGTCCCATTGCTGTTTGGAATTTGTCAATGATTAGGATGAGAATGTACAAGGCATGATAAGTAAGTTTGCAAATGCCACTAAAGAGGGGGAATCGTGGACAGCAATGATGGTTAACAAAAGTTGCAGAATAATCTTGATCAGCTGGGCAAGTGGGCTGAAGAATGCCTCGTGGACTTTTACTCAGAGTAGGGGAATCAAGAACCAGATGACATAAGTTTATGATGAGGGGGAAAGATTTAATAGGAATGAAAGGGGTCATTTTTTTCCATGCAGAAGGTATTGGGTATAATGTACGAGCTGCCAGAGGAGGTGGTTGAAGAAGGTACTATAACAAAATAAAAGACATTTGTACAGGTACATAGATAGGAAAGGGTTGGAGGGATATGGGCCAAATTTGGGCAGGTGGGATTAGCATAGATGGGGTATTTTGGTTGACAACTTGGGCTAAATGCCCTGTTTCCGTGCCATATGATTCTATGACTCTAAGAGGAATTAAATATAAAGCCAGAGGGAAGTGTATTTGTAGGTGATGGAGGAGGGAGAAAAGGGGAAAGGGGACAGGAGAAATTGGGGGGGGGGGGGGGGGGGGGGGGGGGGGGAAGTACTTAAAATTTGAGAATTCTATATTCATTGTTACCCAAATGGAAAATGTGAATACATTTAAGACTGAATTTATACATGCAGTGACACATATATTGTACAAAAACACAATATTTGCTCTCTCCTCATGCATACTGCATGTATGTCCGCTTGCATATGTGTATTTGGCTCTTTTCCTCGCAACATCACGTGAAGTAAAATACGCTTCCTTGAAATAAGTTATTGACTAAAGCACTGCAAGAAATTACAGCTTTTATCCACACTCCTCTTGTCGCATGCAGCAGAAATAAATGACGATTTTTCTGCCATGGCTATGTTTTATGAGCATTTAGTTCAGCATATTGGGCACAATAATCTTCTCTCGCCCCTCCTCAGAGCGTGCTCATGCAGCAAATCTTTATGTGATTTCCTCACCCTCATGCTGCGACATACTGCAGCTACATTCCTGAAAAGACTTTCAACCAGCACTGCGGTCACAGCCAAGTCACCATGTGTACAATCGCTCAGCCTAATGAAAATAAAACATCAGGCAAATGTTGTGCTTTTCTAAAGAATCATTTTCTAATCCTTCTACTGGATTATTAAATGGGCCTTGTCAAACCTTGGCTGATTATCTTGCTCACCACGTGACTCAACGCTGACCTTTTATGTAACATCAAAATGTGTTATTGGTGATTTATTTTATTTCTTAATTTTTTCACCCTCCCTTCTCTCTCTAGCTCTATCCTTCAAAAAAAATCAATAAAAATAAACAGAAGCTTTGTTAATATATAACTGGTAAACAAATTGTGTTTTGGTTATGATATGAATATGCTTCTAATAAAAATATTTAAAAAAAAGGAAAATGAAGTGACCCAACACAAAAGCTGCTTCAGACTCACATCCAACAGATTTGCGCGTATTTTACCCTAAGTGATTTATTTTCACAATGTTCTGTTTTTAATGTTAAATTTCCACTGGGCACAGCAGGAGCAGTTGGTAAAGTCCTGACCTGAAACGTCACCTATCCATTTTCTCCAGCGATGGTGCCTGATCCGCTGAGTTGCTCCAGCATTTTGTGTCTTTCTTTGGTATGAACCAGCATCTGCAGTTCCTTGTTATTGCAATTGGTACATGCTTGTTCTCAGGATCAGGAATAAGTAACTTGCTCCAGGAAAATAAAATGGAGGAGAGTAGCCAAAATAAACATTTTGTCCCTAAAGAAAGAGACGCAACTACTGATAAAATTAAAGAATTGGCAAAAATTTCAAATGGGTCAAGTCTTTACATTCATAGCCACTAAAAACAAATAATAACATGTAATCAAGGGGCACAGGAAGAGAAGAACATTAAACAAAACATTGCAATACAAAAGGATTACATGAAGCACAACGTATTAGCATTGTAACTATAGCAAGCAATTAATAATGCTAAGAATACATTGACCTTTTTTGCAAGAGGTATGAAACATAAAGGTTTTGATGCAGCTTTGCATGGCAGTGATAAGTCATACATAAAATATTGGTCTCCATATTTAAGGGAGGATATGCTTGCACTAAAGACAGTGAAAAGAAGGATCATTAGATTGGTCCTTGGTGTGAAGATGTATGAAGAAAGATCGAACAACTTAGGCCTACATTTTATTGGTGCTTTGGATAATAGGGGATGATTTTTTTGTGCCTTCCACCACAGTGATGAATGCTGTGGTGGATGTTTGTGTTCAATTTTTATTGTGTATTGTGTGTTCTTTATCATTGTACCGCTGCTGGCAAATTCATTTCACTTGCACTTTATGTGCAATGTGACGAATAAAACTGTATTGTATTGATTGTACTGAAACAAGTAAGACTTTGTGGGCGATTAACAGGAGGGCTACGAAAAACAACTTCCTCCTGTTGAGGGTATCTCAAACTATGTGACATGGACTTATTCTAAGTAGTTGAACACTTCAGACAGAGAAAAGAAGAGTTTATTTTTCTTTTGGAGTATTGCAAGTTATTAGAATTACTGTCCCACATAGATGTGAGGGTAGAGTCATGGAATATACTGTATTCAAAGAGGACAGTGACACAGAATATATTTAAGCTACACAGAAGCCCAGGGACATAAGGAGAGATGGAAATATTGAAGCTAAAACTAGATCAGCCACAATCTTACTGAATGGTGGAGCCGGCTCAAGATACCAGCTGTCTATTCTTGCTCATGCTTCTTATGTTCTTAAGCTATGTTGCACCTGTCACTGAGACAGTGCTGAATGTGCAGCTAAGGAGCATTGTGGCTCAGCATTAGATGTGAAGCAAGAATTCAATAAGTGCTGGAATAACCCAGCAGGCTAGGCAGCATCTGTGGAGGGAATGGATAGGCAACGTTCCAGGTCAGGAACCTTCTTCAGCCCTTCACCGATGCAATTATACCACCCTGTTTAAATTTCTGGGTTCAAATAATTTCTGTATCATTTTGTTCCAATTGCTGGTTCTTAAAGTAATTGCTGTGTTGATCTTTTCTGGGCATCACCAGGGCTGACCCTGCTAGGCGCACCAATGCCCCACATTCAAAACAAACACATTAACCAGTTAAATTCACAGGGAAACTGAACTATGTCAGCAGACTCCAACATATTTGCGAGATTGATTTCCATAAAATTGCAGCAGAATAATGTGAGGCATGAGTCCTTTCCGAGAGACAGTGCCTTCATCTTAACTCCTCTTACCCCCCCCCCCCCACCCCCCCCCCACCCTCCTCCCCCCGAGTTCACATGGACTAGTGGAGGTTAAAATTGAGTCATTACTGCTCGTTCTCTTAACAGCCCAGAGATTACTCAGGGTTATGTTAGCAGATCGACACTTCATGGGAACATCACTATTTGAATGCTACTTTATTTAAATGGGTAATAGCACTGTTAAAATAATGGACAGGGAAATGATGTATGAGTGCTTTAGTTTTTAAACCACTAATATCAGCAGCTGTCATTTCTGGGCTGTAATGTCACATTTTAACCAATATTAACTAATCTGCCTGGTTAGTTTTTATGCATTCAATCTGTTTATTTCTTTTGTTTGTAGCTGCTTCATCTCTGTTCTCAGCCCCTCTGCCAACTAGGTTCCTTGGGGCAATTGCTCCTTCCCCTCACCTTCTTGCTCACAGATTCTCTCCATAAGGGAGCAGCCTTGCTGCCAGATACAGATAAAGGTGTAGGAGAAGCAAATAAGAATATCATCAGACGGGAAAGAAGAAGTAATGAGTTGAGCTTAGTTTATTGTCACGTGTTCTGAGGTACAGCAAAACGTTTTGTTGCGTACTTACAGACAATAGACAATAGGTGCAGGAGTAGGCCATTCGGCCTTCGAGCCAGCACCGCCATTCAATGTGATCAGGCTGATCATCCACAATCAGTACCCCGTTCCAACCTTCTCTTCATACCCGCTGACCCCACTATCTTTAAGACCCCTATCTAGCTCTCTCTTGAAAGTATCCAGAAAACCGGCCCCCACTGCCCTCTGAGGCAGAGAATTCCACAGACTCACAACTCTCTGTGTGAAAAAGTGTTCCCTCATCTCCATTCAAAATGGCTTACCCCTTATTCTTAAACTGTGGCCCCGGTTCTGGACTCCCCCAACATTAGGAACACGTTTCCTGCCTCTAGCGTGTCCAAACCCAGGTGTGGTCTCACTAGGGCCCTGTACAACTGCAGAAGGACCTCTTTGCTCCTATACACAACTCCTCTTGTTATGAAGACCAAAATGCCATTCACTGTCTTCACTGCCTGCTGTACCTGCATGCTTACTTTCATTGACTTGTCAGCTGAAAAACAATACATGATTACATTTGAGTAATTCACAGTGTGCAGATACACAATAAAGAAAATAGGGTGGATAACGCTTAGAGCAAGATAAACCAGTAAAGTCCGATAAAAGATAGTCTGTGGGTCTCCAATGAAGCAGATAGTAGTTCAGGGCTGCTCTCTGGTCGTGGTATGATGGATCAGTTGCCTGTTAACAGCTGGGAAGAAATTGTCCCTGAATCTGGAAGTGTGCATTTTCACACTTCTGTACACTTCTGAAAAGTAGCAAGGCTGGAATGAGAAAGAGGAACATTCTATTTTAGGGTGTTTAACTGTGATTTTTCCCAGATCGGGTATCAGGTATCTTTTTCATATTTAACACGATGAAAAGTTAAATTGCTCCAAAGGATTAGATACTACAAACCCTAAGGACATGTTACTCAGTTTAACAATTTCAGGTAACCCTCCCCTTCACTGAATTTCCTGTTTCAAGTTGTGATTTCAAATTATTTCTGTATCATTTTGTTCCAATTGCTGGTTGTTAAGGTAATTGGTATCATGGCAACTTCAGTCTGCACCGTTTCACCAATATTCTCTCTGTTCTCTCCACCCTGCTTCCTTTCTGTGACTAAAACTGTCCTCATATTCTCACTTCATTTCTGATGTAGGTCATTCAATGCATGCTAATTCTCTATCTGCAGGTGCTGCCCAATCATCTGAGCACTTCCACCATCCATTGTTTTTTGTTTCCCCTTCACAGTTGGAACAGAACTTGGAATGTACCATTCTGATTTATGACAAAGTGTAATCCATCGAGAGTGAACGGAATCATTAACCCAGCACACCAGGTTAACAAATGTCTGAGAAACACAATGTCTGGGAAAAAACAAGTTAAATCTACTCCCTTATCATAGACTTTCATTTTAACATGGTGGCCATAACTCCCAGGTCCTTGAAGGGCAACACAGTGACACATTAGCGGTGGAGTTGTCTTACAGTGCCAGAGACCCAGATTCAATCCTGACTACAAGTGCTGTCTGCACTGAATTTCTACATTCTCCTTGTGACTAAGCCATGATCACAATGAATGGCGGTGCTGGCTCAAAGGGCCATATGGCCTCCTCCTGCCCCTATTTTCTATGTTTCTATGTTTCCACGTAGTTTTTTAACAGGTACTTCAATTTCCTCCCACCTTCCAAAGCCAGGCAGGTTTGTAGGTTAAATGGCTTCTGTAAATTGCCCCTGGTGTGTTGGCTAAAACTAGCGTAGGGGTGATCAATGGTCAGTATGGACATGGTGAGCTGAACGGTCTGTTTCCATGCTATATCTCTAAACTAAACTAAATTAAATATGCAGACCAAGTCTATGACAAAATCATTGGGGTCGAGCTACAATTTTTAAGAAAGATCTGAGCAATGAAATGAGTATGGCTTTCTCACCAGGTGAATCCAGCAGGAGGGAAGAGGTGAGAGGAAACTGCAGATGTTCATTTAAACTGAAGATAGACAAAAAGCTGGAGTAAGTCTGCAGAAAAGGAATAGGTGACATTTCGGGTCGAGACCCTTCTTCAGACTGTTGGACCGAGGAGGAGAACGTCTTCCATGTAGGCATTCCTTGAGGAGATTTCGCATTGGATCTGAGCAAATGTGCAGGAAGGAAATGCAGGTGCTGGTTTGGATGGTTTAGATGCTGGTTTGGCCAGTCTAAAGAAGGGCCTTGACCCAATATGTCACCTATTCCTTTTCTCCAGAGATACTACCTGACCCGCTGAGTTATTCCAGCTTTGTGTGTCTTTCTCTGGCGTAAACTGGCATCTACCGTTCCTTCCTAAACTTTTACTTTTACCCTGATACACTTTATTGTAACTTTCAACATGAATATCCTTTCCTGCTCCAGCCTGTGAAATTCACACATAACGCAATTGCCTGTCACTCCCATTGTCCCTCACAGATTCCCCTCCCCCATCACCTTCATACCTCTCCCTCTCTCTGTTTCTCTGTCTCTCTCTGTCAGTCTCTCTCCATCTCTGACTCTCTCTCTCTATCTCTCATTCTCTCTATCTCTCCCCAAGAACAGTCTTTTAAATCCACTAGAAAAGAGATAGACATTAATTAATTATTGACTATTAATGCTTCATCGGCCTGGGACAGTGGCACCGTGAAAGCTATGGGAGAAATGCATCATTGGTTGTCAGTGTTTCAGAATCTCAGATTCAGCATCTCACCAAGCTATCAAACACAGGTCACCAGCCAATCAAATATCAGCCACTTCTTCAGAAATGGTGGTTAATTAATGTCACTAGGGCCAAGGTTGAATCCCCAGCCTTTGATAAATGATCAGAGCTCCTCTCCTCAGCTTCCCTGCAGAAAATTGAATGGTGATACCTTAAGAAAATAGTGAGAATTTCATAGTCATAAAATCGTACAACACACAAACAGGTCCTTCAGCTCAATTCATTCATGCCTGCCAGGTTTTATAACTGAGCTAGTCCCATTTGGCTGAATTTTGGCCATATCCCTCTAATCCCTTCCTATCCATGTAACTGCCTTGAATGTCCTTTAAGCATCACCAATGAACCCGCCCTACAGCTTCCTCTCGCAGCTTGTTCCATGTACACAATTGTGGATGCAGCCCAGACCATCACACAAACCAACCTCCCTTCTATTAACTCCATTTATACACAACACTGCCTCGACAAGGCCAGCAGCATAATCAAGGATGAGTTGCACCTGGCTACTCCCTCTTCTCCCCTATCCCATCCGACCAAAGGCATAGAAGTGTGAAAACACACACCACCAGATTCAGGGACAGTTTCTTCCCAGCTGTTATCAGGCAACTGAATCATTCCACCACAACCAGAGAGCAGTGCTGAACTACTATTTACCTCTTAGATGACCCGCAAACTATCCTTGATCGGACTTTGCTTGCTTTACCTTTATTCCCTTGTCATGCATCTATACATTGTAAATGGTTGGATTGTAATCATATATTGGTTTTCTGCTGGCTGCAATAAAAGCTTTTAATTGAACCTCAGTACACTTGACAATAAACTAAACTAAACTAAACCAAACCTCCGTGAGAAAAGAATTGCTCCTCAGCTCCCTTTAAATGGTGCCTTCTCATTTTAAACCTATGCCCTCTAGTTCTAGACTCCTCGGCCCTGAGACAATTATCTATGCCTCCCTGATTTTGTATTGTCCTATGAGATCATTCCAAAGCCTCTTACACTCCATGGAATGACCCAGAGCCTGCCCAACCTCTCCTTTTAACACAAGCCCTCAATTCCTGATAACAACATGGTGATGTTTTTCTGCACCCGTTTTCAGCTTGAGCTATCCTCTCGGATTCAGATTCAGATTCAGATTCAACTTTAATTGTCATTGTCAGTGTGCAATACAGAGACAACGAAATGCAGTCAACTCTCTATAGCCATGTGACCAGAACTGCACACAATACTCCAAATGTGGTCTCACCAGTCATTGCTGAGGTGCAACCCATCCCTCTTGTACAGTCTGAAGAAGGGTCTCAACCCGAAACGTCGCCTATTTCCTTCCCTCCATAGATGCTGCCTCACCTGCTTAGTTTCTCCAGCATTTTTGTCTACCTCTTGTACAGGATCTACTTTCCCTAAGAGGAGAGCCCAATGATCCATATACCTGAAGCCCTCCCCACTGTGGCAGCTCCTCATGGCAAAGGAAGTGATTCTGATATTACAAACCTAGAGATCCTATATTCCAGTTTACTACCAAACTCCTGAAACTTTAATTGCAGGACCTCATCTATCTGCCTACATAAGTCGTTGGTAAAAATGAGGACATAGAAACATAGAAACATAGAAATTAGGTGCAGGAGTAGGCCATTCGGCCCTTCGAGCCTGCACCCCCATTCAATATGATCATGGCTGATCATCCAACTCAGTATCCCGTACCTGCCTTCTCTCCATACCCCCTGATCCCCTTAGCCAGAAGGGCCACATCTAACTCCCTCTTAAATATAGCCAATGAACTGGCCTCAACTACCCTCTGTGGCAGAGAGTTCCAGAGATTCACCACTCTCTGTGTGAAAAAAGTTCTTCTCATCTCGGTTTTTAAAGGATTTCCCCCTTATCCTTAAGCTGTGACCCCTTGTCCTGGACTTCCCCAACATCGGGAACAATCTTCCTGCATCTAGCCTGTCCAACCCCTTAAGAATTTTGTAAGTTTCTATAAGATCCCCTCTCAATCTCCTAAATTCTAGAGAGTATAAACCAAATCTATCCACTCTTTCTTCATAAGACAGTCCTGACATCCCAGGAATCAGTCTGGTGAACCTTCTCTGCACTCCCTCTATGGCAATAATGTCCTTCCTCAGATTTGGAGACCAAAACTGTACGCAATACTCCAGGTGTGGTCTCACCAAGACCCTGTACAACTGCAGTAGAACCTCCCTGCTCCTATACTCAAATCCTTTTGCAATGAAAGCTAACATACCATTCGCTTTCTTTACTGCCTGCTGCACCTGCATGCCTACCTTCAATGACTGGTGTACCATGACACCCAGGTCTCGCTGCATCTCCCCCTTTCCCAATCTGCCACCATGTAGATAATAGTCTGCTTTCCCGTTTTTGCCACCAAAATGGATAACCTCACATTTATCCACATTATACTGCATCTGACAAACATTTGCCCACTCACCCAGCCTATCCAAGTCACCTTGCAGTCTCCTAGCATCCTCCTCACAGCTAACACTGCCCCCCAGCTTAGTGTCATCCGCAAACTTGGAGATATTGCCTTCAATTCCCTCATCCAGATCATTAATATACATTGTAAATAGCTGGGGTCCCAGCACTGAGCCTTGCGGTACCCCACTAGTCACTGCCTGCCATTGTGAAAAGGACCCGTTTACTCCTACTCTTTGCTTCCTGTTTGCCAGCCAGTTCTCTATCCACATCAATACTGAACCCCCAATGCCGTGTGCTTTAAGTTTGTGTACTAATCTCTTATGTGGGACCTTGTCAAAAGCCTTCTGGAAGTCTAGATACACCACATCCACTGGTTCTCCCCTATCTACGCTACTAGTTACATCCTCGAAAAATTCTATAAGATTCGTCAGACATGATTTACCTTTCGTAAATCCATGCTGACTTTGTCCAATGATTTCACCACTTTCCAAATGTGCTGTTATCCCATCTTTAATAACTGACTCTAGCAGTTTCCCCACTACCGATGTTAGACTAACTGGTCTGTAATTCCCCGTTTTCTCTCTCCCTCCCTTCTTAAAAAGTGGATCATGACCCCTGGCTCCTCACTCTCTCCTTTCAGAGTGTCCTGTGCCCGCTCCTAGAAATCCTTGATTCTGGCACTTGGGAGGCAACACCCCATCCTGGGGTTTTGCTTGCAGCCACAGAAACGCTTGTCCATGCTAACCTCTACAGAGTCCCCTATCACTATTGCGTGCATAATCTTTGCCCTACCCTGTTTTACAGTTGTGGTGCCAGTCATTTAGCTGCTCCCTGAGAGGCAAACCTCTGCTTAACATCTGAACAGAGAGCGAGGGAGCCACAGGGAACTCTGCACTACCTGTCTGCCTCTCTGGCAGTCATCCATCTACCTGACTGAGCCTACTATGTGACCATCATCATCATCATCATCTTCTTCTTCTTCTTCTTCTTCTTCTTCTTCTTCTTCTTCTTCTTCTTCTTCTTCTTCTTCTTCTTCTTCTTCTTCTTCTTCTTCTTCTTCTTCTTCTTCTTCTTCTTCTTCTTCTTCTTCTTCTTCTTCTTCTTCTTCTTCTTCTTCTTCTTCTTCTTCTTCTTCTTCTTCTTCTTCTTCTTCTTCTTCTTCTTCTTCTTCTTCTTCTTCTTCTTCTTCTTCTCAACTTTTTTGGTGCAACTTTTTTGGTGCATTATTCCCGCCACCAACTGGCATGGAGTGTGGATGAAACAACACCATTACATATACTAATAACCTATATCCTTCTGAACAAATTGGTTACCCTAAGAAAAAGCAACAGGATTTGATAGCACATATGAACTCCCTTGCAAAATATCTACCAAATCAAATTGTACTCTTTCTTTTCTGAACTGCTCACTCATCCGTCCTCTCTCCTCCTCACACCTCTCACAATGTACAATGACATGCTCTATTGTCTCTGCTTGCCCACAGTATTCACATCTGCCTGTATTATGCTTGCCTATTATAAAAAGTGTACTGTTCAGACCAGTGTGTCCAAATCTAATTCTTGAAATTACTGAATCCTCTTTTCTGTTTTTTCCTGCACATCTCATTTCTCCCGCTTTCCTCTGGACTCTGTAGAAGCACCGTCCTTTCCACTCTTCCTCCCATTGCTTTTGCCATCTTTCCTTCAGTCTTTGCTTAATAAGGTCTTTGATTTCAGTTTTACCTATGTTAATACTTAAATCAATCTTACTTATTTTTGTTACCTCTTTTGCTACCTTATCTGCCATTTCGTTTCCTCTAATGCCAATGTGTGCTGGTACCCATAAAAATATGACTGTAAGCCCCCATTTGAATTCTGAATAGTGTTTGTTGTATTTCAATCAAAATGTCTGGTCTACTGTCTGAATGGCTGTGCTGTAAACTCTTTATTGCTAAACTTGAATCTGAACAAATAACTGTCCTTAAAGGCCTAGTATCCTCGACCCACTGTACCTATAATACCTAACATTGGCCACTGTACCTAACAATATTGCAATCATTTCAACTGTGTATGCTGAGACCTCATTATTGATCCTCTTCCCTACTTTGATGTGAAATTCTGGTACAATAAATGCTACTCCTACTTTATCTACTGAATCTTTTGATGCATCTGTATAAATTTGGACAAAGCTGTAGTATCTGTCAATGTATTCCTGTATGATGAATGAATTATACATACGTTGTTTATCCTTGTTTTTCTGTTCTAATATTGTAAAGTCTACTGTTGCATCTGGAAGTATCCAAGGTGGAATTGAAGGTAATGGAACCATTGGAACCACATGTAATTGTGCTATGCTGATTTGTAATGCTCTCTGGGTCACTGTCCATCCAAAACTTTTTGTTTCCCTTCTCTCCTTTTCCCAGCATGGTTTGACAGTAACTTGTGCTGGGTGTTCTTGACTGTTAATCCAGTAATTCAATGAAAGCTGTATCCTTCTCATCTCTAGAGGCATCTCCCCCATTTCAACCTGTAATGCTGCTGTTGGAGTTGTTGTTATTGCACCTGTACATATTCTCAATGCCCGATATTGAATGTTGTCTATTTTCTTAAGAGAAGTACTTGATGCGGACCCATACACCACACAACCATAATCTAACATAGATCTAATTAACCCAGTGTATATAGACTTCAAAGCTGTTCTATCTGCCCCCCAATCACATCCAACTAAACATCTAATTACATTAAGTATCTTCTTACATTTGTCCACTATTTTATGAATATGAACCATCCATGTAATCCTCTCATCAAACCATAAACCTAAAAATTTATAGTATTTTACTCTCTCCAATTCCTGGTTATATAATTTTAGGTTTACCTCACTGCCAATTTTCTTCCTAGTAAAAAACATTATCTTTGTCTTTTCCACAGAAAATTTGAATCCCCATTTATATGACCACTCTTGTACCTTTATTATAGCCCTCTGTAGTTTCTGCACAATAAACTTCACATTTCTCCCCCTTTTCCAGATTGCCCCATCATCCGCAAACAGTGAAACTCCCATTTCATTTACAATTTCTTCATATACATCATTTATCATTACTAAAAATAGTAAAGGACTTATTATGCTCCCTTGAGGTGTTCCATTTTCAATATCTAATGTTCCTGAGTATTGATTTCTAACTCGTACTTGTATTGACCTTCCAAATAAAAATCCTTAATCCATTAAATATACAACCTTTAACCCCCAATTTACATAGTTTCACTAATAACCCTTCTCCCCACATCATATCACATTCGGGAGGGAAATGGAATGCAGGGGAGAGACAAGAACTTTGCCTTCCATCACAGTGAGGAGGAGAGCCACTGTGATGGATGTTTATGTAAATGGTGTTGGTGTGTGTTTTGGTTCTTTTATTGTATGGCTGCAGAAACTACATTTCGTTTGAACCTCATGTTGGAACCAAATGACAAATAAAGGTATTGTATTGTATTGTATTGTATTGTATATGCTTTCTCAATATCAAAAAATACAGCTACTACACTTTCTCTGTTATATGTGACCACCTCCTTGAAACCTTTACCTATGGCATTCCCTGCCTCCTTTATCTTTTGTTATTAGTGGTAACTAGAGGACTTAAGTATTGGCCACTAATTGCAGTCACTTTGCACATTTTTATTCTTGGGATTTCAATTGAACTTGAAATCAGAGAAGGGAGAGTTAGATTCAGCTCTTAGGGCTAAGAGAATTAAGGAATATGGGGATACGGGGAAAAAGCCAGAACAGGGTAATGATTTTGGATGATTAGCCATGATCATATTGAATGGTGGTGCTGGCTCCAAGGGCCAAATGGCCAACTCCTGCACCTATTTTCTATGTTTCTATGTTTAAGATGAGTGTTTGATAATCTCACACCTGCTGACAACCAATGATGTATTTCTCCCCTTAGGTTTCACAGTGATATCTTCCCAGGGCAATGAAGCATTAGATAGTCAATAATTAATTAATGTCCACCTCCTTAATAATACGAGAGGATATTTGAAATATTAGCCTTTCTGAATGACAAGCTAATTAACGCCAATGAACCTGTGCAAAACATCGTATAGACAGCATCCAAAGATGATGATAAATTCTGGTTTTGATTTCAAACGTGAATCAGATGGGAAATATTGTGTGGGCGGGAACAGCAATTGACTAAATTTGTTAAAGGGTCCAAATGAATGGAGAAATTGGTGTGGGATGGCATGGTATCTGTGCCTGGGATCAGGGAGAGCAACTCTGGCATTGAAAGAGTGTAGCGACAATGATCAGTGAAGGCATGAAAATAGGATTGGGGTAGAGTCAACTTTGCAAATGGTAAAGGAGAGAGGTTTTGATTGGGAAAGGGGTGGATTGTGTTATTATTAAAAGGGAGAGATTATTTTGGTGGAATGTGTTTGGTTGCGATAGGGTGACGTGTTTAACAGCATGGTTGAATAATAAAATGACCATATCTCCAGTAAACACTTCCTTGCTTTGATCCTCAGTTTCACATTTAGTTTTATTACACGTCCCACTGACAATCATTCAGACAGCTTCATGCCTTTGTTACAGGACTGAAAAGACCTTGCTTAGTTTAGTTTAGAGATACAGTGCGGAAACAGGCCCTTCGGCTCACCGAGTCTCCCCACGGACCAGCGATCATCTCGTACACTAACACTATCCTACACACACTAGGGACATTTTAACAATTTTTTACCAAGCCAATTAACCAGTACATCTGGAGTGTGGGAGGAAACCGATGATCGCGGAGAAAACCAACGCTGTCATGGGAGAATGAACAAACTACATACAGGCAGCACCCGCAGTCTGGATCGAACCTGGGTCTCCGGCACTGCAAGCGCTGTAAGGCAGCAACTCTACTGCTGCGTCACCATCCCGCCCACCGATCCTGTAGTCAGGATAAAACCCGAATCTCTGGCGCTGTAAGGCAGTACAGTGAGGCCGTACATCGTACCACGCAGTGCAAGTGAAATAATTATAATAATCTTCTTGACTATGAGCATAGTCACTCTTTGACCTCGCAACAGTCTTTAATTAAGGTAATTACAGTTTCTCCTTCATGAGCAAACCTACGGTGATCTTAAGCAGAACACATCCATCTGTGGAACACTGCATTGAATGTACTTCTGTTATGAATATTTAATTGACCTGGAAAGCAAACTCTGGTTTTCTCCCTACAGATCTTTCCTGACCTGATAAGTATTTCCAGAATTTTCTTTCATTATTCCTATTAGAAATTAGATGCTCTTTGACAATTTTCTGACTTGTTTTCAGCCAATGAGTTCAATGTGATGTTGGCTGTTGATTTACATTCTTCATAGGCGCCCTGATTTTATCTTGGAGTTGACAATTCCCAACTGATTGAAGAAGAATAGCAAGCAAAAGAGTACAGCAGAAGCCGGAGGTAGCTGAGTAGGTTAAGCTGATTGTTAGCTTGGTATGGAGAAGTATTCATCATGGAACCAATTGCACTAAGGCATTTAACACTGCGCTGTCTCTGGCCATCTGCCAGGCATGTGCAATACTGGGCAGTCTTGAGGTGCCCATTTCTATGTTGTACAACTTCATGACTCCTTAACAAAAACAACATGAATCAACAGGTAGATCTTTGCAAAGTATAATGTGGTATTTATAAAACTTGAAAAGCTTGTATACTCTGGAGTTTAGAAGGATGAGAGGGTTTCTTATTGAAACATCTAAGATTATTAAGGGTTTGGACAAGCTAGAGGCAGGAAACATGTTCCCGATGTTGGGGGAGTCCAGAACTAGGGGCCACAGTTTAAAAATAAAGGGTAAGCCATTTAGAATGGAGATGAGGAAACATTTTTTCACACAGAGAGTTGTGAGTCTGTGGAATTATCTGCCTCAGAGGGCGGTGGAGGCTGGTTCTCTGGATACTTTCAAGAGACAGCTCTTAAAGATAGTGGAGTCAGGGGATATGGAGAGA
Source organism: Leucoraja erinaceus (assembly GCF_028641065.1). Lineage (NCBI taxonomy): Eukaryota > Metazoa > Chordata > Chondrichthyes > Rajiformes > Rajidae > Leucoraja > Leucoraja erinaceus. The sequence continues at coordinate 33,409,011 of NC_073380.1, read as the reverse complement.
AGGCGGGAACGGGGTACTGATTGTGGATGATCAGCCATTATCACAATAAATGGTGGTGCTGGATCTAAGGGCCAAATGGCATATTCCTGCACCTATTGTCTATTGAATATTGTACCATTCTTTTATAATTCTTTCTCGTAAGTTATATAGAATGTCTCATCCTCTGACATCCTAGCAGTGATTCAAGTTTTGAAAACCGTTATGAAATGTTTCATAATACCACAAAGACCCCAGCTTTATGGGGATATAGAGATGAACAAAGAAATGTTTGCTAATTATATAAAACCTGACCCATGACTATTGCCGGCCAGAAAAGAGCCATTAGTTTTACAAGAAATAAATAAATCAATTATCTTATGCATGTGGTTAAAAACTTCTTGAGATATCTATCGCTTACAAACATGGTGCTGGTTGTAGAGTTCCAAAATCTTCCCCTGATGTTCTGAGTTCTTTGCTAAGTTTCTACCACATGAAGAGAAATAAAGAAATTGCAGATCCCAGTGCTTGAAATAATGAGTGTATATCAGAGGTCGGTTAAGGAGATAAAAAGATGGATTCAGCCTTAACAAATACTGAAAAAATTTAACAAATTATGAGGGATATATTTTTCTCTCCCCTCCACCCGCTCCCACTTTCCCTGCCCTCGCCGACTTTTCTAAAAGCATCAGTTATTTAGAAACAGCTTCCTGATACATTTCCTCTTTCGATCTCCACAGATGAGGATGAAGTCCCTCCAGGGTGAATATATCTATCTGCACACACTGATTCAGATGAGCTGAGGTTATTTATGTGTGCCAAATAACATCAGGAATTTCTTTCTTTCATTGCCTTAATTTCTCCAACCCTCACATCACTTCACTTACTCTTAATTTCCCCTTAAGTTGCGTTTGACACAATTACACCATAAACACACTGCCTCCCTCAGCTCAGTAGCAAGCAACTGCAGGCTGCACATCCATCATCACAATCTCCTTGGAGTGTGCAGATTCCAGGCAGCTATTGTTAACTTACCAATATCCATTCTTGTTATCATATGTAAAAGAACAGGCTACTCAGCACAGGAGGCAGATTGGTAGATGGGTTGGGTGGGGTGGAGTGGGCGAGAGTAACTGCATAATCCAGGTGCATTATTTGTCAAGGGTTATGGGAAGAAGACAGAACCACGGGGTTGCGAGAGAAAAATAGATCAGCCATGTTTGAATGGCAGAGTTCACTCAATGGAATGGCCTAATTCCGCTCCTTTAACTTATGAACTAATGAACTTTGTTGATTACTTGTTTGAACTGCATGGTACATCATATACTGAAGGTAGACACAAAAGGCTGGTGTCACTCAGCAGGACAGGCAGCATCTCAGGAGAGAAGTGACGCGAGGTGAGAGAGGGTGACGTTTCGGGTTGAGACCCTTCTTCAGACTGGTTATGGATAAGGGAAACGAGAGATATAGACGATGATGTGGAGAGATAAAGAACAATGAATGAAAGATATGCAAAAACGTAACAATGGTAAAGGAAACAGGGCATTGTAAGTAGTTTGTAGGGTGAAAATGAGAAGTTAGTGCGACAGGTGGGGGAGGGATAGAAAGAGAGGGAACGCAAGGGCTACTTGAAGTGAGAGAAATCAATATTCATTACAGGAATGGGAAGGCGAATTAAAGTGTCCAGCGACCGGGAGGTCAAGTTGGTTCAGGCGGGCTGAGCGAAGGTGTCCACAAAACGATCGCCCAGTCTGTGTTAGGTCTTGCCGATGCATAAGAGCCCACATCTTGTGGAAGACGGAAAGGGGTGGAGATCTCAGTATCCTCCATTGTCAGAGTGAGGCTAAAAGCAATTTGGAGGAACAGCATCTCATATTTCGCTTGGCCAGCTTTCAGCCCAGTGGTATGATTCTTGATTTCTCTCACTTCAGGCAGTCCTGGCATTCCCTCTCCCTCTCTATCCCTCCCCCACCCAAGTTGCACTAACCTTGCATCAAACTGTTGTTTATAATGTGCTCTGTAAGCATTGTCATGGCTTTGCCAGATGACCTTGATGATCATTTAAGGATAGCCAAACACTCTTTATGCTTCCAGGGTCCTCCTACACCATACATTTTGAAATCCTCTTGTCATGTCAGACCTTCTCCTTTCTGCATCATCCACCAAAGCCATTGATCCTCCCTTGGAGATCACACTGGTTCACTCTGTGAATGGTGGTCATAGAATCGGCAGTCATGGAGTTATAGAGGTATACGGAGTCACAGCGTGAACCCTTTGCGGTGTCCCTGGGGCATCAGTGAATTGTAAATCTAAGGGCTGTCATCGTTGCACTCATTTCTTCTGTAGCTGCCAGGCTTTGAATGTGCCACACACAGCAAAGTGATTAGACACCTCTCCCCTTTAAGCACTTTATTTTTCTTTTTATATTTTCTATATATTTGCTTCAGAGATATGAAAATTAATGTACATGGTATTCAAAATTTCAGTCATATTCCACAAATATTCCGATATGTTTATTTATGAAGCAGTTACTGGTTAAAATGACGCCTTGTTGGTTGAGCTATCATTTTAATGTTTTTTCCCCTCTTTAATGATTTTCTCTAAATACCATTGAGCCTGTCTTTGTAAGCATTTAGTAAGGACCTGCATAAATGTTTTAGCTTTCTTTGATTCCCTACATATTATGGCCTACTTGGGCGATAGGGAATATCTTTAGTGTTTAATAGCAATGACTCATTACACGTTTGCTTTGTTGGTTACAATACAATACAATATTTATTGTCATTTGAGCCTCAGTGAGGCTCAAACGAAATTCCGTTTCCACAGCCATACAAACAAAGACAATTTCCTACAGACAATTCACACAAACAACCATCGCAGTGAACCCACTGTGATGGAAGGCAAAATCTTTTCTCTCCCCTGTTCTCCATGTCGCTCCCAATGTCCAAGCCCCAGGCGGGCGATGATAAGTCCCACGGCCATTTTAGGCCGTGCCGGGCGATTTATGGCCCTGCTCCCGGTCTAAAAGTTACTGCTTACTATTGCCACCTCATTGCCAGTTAGTTGTTATGGAGGAATATAACTGAGTATGTTTATTTAATGTTGAACTAATTTCTCTCAGGATAAAGAAAGAAAATACAACAATGTTTTTGATTTAAAGTAAAATAATTTTAAACAATTTAATGGATAAACAACCACGCATTCTCCTCCTTTGACCTTTTGAATTTTAATAAAGCCTGATTCACCTCATTTGAGTATATTGAGATTGTAAAATCAGATTCTGTGCCAGATTTTGCTAGTAGCATTCAGCAGCATTTGTAAATTACATGAATCTAAATGTTAATCGTCATCAAGAGAAGGCATTAAAACCAAGCATGAGAAAAGCCAAGTGCTTACAAATGCATCAGCTCAGATATGAATGAACCTAAATATTAATGTTATAGAAAAGGCCTAATATAACCTATTAATCATTTTATATTCCATTGTTTTTTGACCATATTTATGAAAAGTGCTATCCTGGAATTTCAGGCATCTGAACCATGCAATGCCCATAATGGTTGCAATGAACTCTGCTGTCAACACGATTCTCAATCTTTTAATTTAAAACCATTCCAGGAGGAAGCATCTGAGGCTCACAAAAACCCATGGATTATTGTTAACCCTCCATTTACTTTAATACTGCTCAACGCAACATTCTAAAATGCTGACAGCTCTCCCCACAGCTTTCATCTTGTCTGTGCAGGGAATGAATGTATTATTTTGCACATTTCTGTTGATCTTTTTATCCCTCCCCCCCCTCCCCAAAAATTAACACATGAGCAAGCTCGCTGACACTGTTCATGTCAAATAATAAATGAAGCAGAATTTATGACTGTGTGTTTGTCAACATGAGTACGATCAAATCGTTGCTCAGCAGGAAGGAGCCATAGGAAATCAAAGTTGTATTGGATTAATTAGCAAAATAATAATAAGTCTGCCTAATGATTACTCTGTGTAAGGTCATGATCTTGAAAAAGTCCTTGAGGAGCCTTGCAGCTGATTATTAAGGGGATATGGCCTAAGTGAATGAGTGTGATATAAATGTTCAGCTTGGTGTCGGCAGTAAATGCACAAACATTTAATCAGAGAGGGGGCAGACAGAGGCAGACAGGGAAGGTAGGGATAGGGAAGCATATTTCATGAATTCATAACTATGTTTTTTTTTCTTTCTCAAAGGTCTATTCCACTGATAGTTCTATATATGCCCTCTGATGGTTTTATGTTCATTGCTAAATATACAATGTAGTGCAATCAGTACATAAATCACAAATAAACAGAGGTAGTATGAGATGGTTAACTTATTTTATTTCTTGTAATGAATCTTGGCCTTTACCAGCTTTGGTTCCATAAGGTGCTGTTGCAAAGAAATGTGTCAGACCAGCAGCCAAAATTAAATTATAGCAGATTCGCACCTTGCATTAAAATGCCGGCTGGTGATGGGGTTACTAATCATGTAGGGCCTCTCTTTAAAGACTGCACTCTCCGTTAAAGCAGTCGCATTCAGCTAATTCATGCTGGCAACTCCTTTATTGGCTGCTGCTGATGCAGTATCGATTCATGGACACTGCTACGGTAGAGTCACTAGTGAGTGCTTCAAAATACTGCAATATGGGCCGGTAGCTATTGGAAGCAGCCATTCCAATGCACAAAGGTCAATTGGAGGACAGTGCAGCATTGCCATGTGGGAATGGTGGCAATCTAGAAGCGGATACCTTTCTTTCAAGTGTATTAATATAAAGAAAATGTTAAGCACGTTTCTCGACGCGTTGTTTCAAATATTACCGCTGCTTGCAATTTAGAACGTTATAACTGACGTTATTCACCTACATTTAGCAATATGTACCACTGATTCCTGTTGGGGCTGGAACCGGAATGAATGGAGGTTTTAAAATAATTAGGAAGCACAATTCTCCAGATTGTATTTTCGAGAGTGGTAGGATCTACTTTTATTTAATTTAACATTCAGGGTTTTGGTGCAGTTTTTACAGGATAGCAAATATGCAGCTGGCTCCCCTAGGGATTTATAAAGCTATCTTCCCGTGCAGGCAGTCTCTGAGGTTCTTACAGTTTGTAAAGGGAAGTAGTCAGAACCGGGATGGAAACACATGACACAACTGTACGTTGCGAATGAAGGTCAAAGTGGCATTGCGGAGGAAAGCAAAATGCTGATGCATGTTGACATGTCAGCTAAGAGCAGCTGCCGTATCAGAGCAATTGCAAAATTAATTCCCTACACTCATGATAACAGAAAGCACAATATCACAAAATACCCTTTTATTCCACGTGAATTAAAAAAAAATCTTATTTTCACATTCAGCTGCAATTCAATAGTTCCGTTTAAAAAAAAAATGTTAAAGCCTGACTGCTGCGGTTTTTCTAAAGGAGCGGAACAGACAGGAGCCATATCAGTAATAGGTCAGCTGAAATTCAGATTAGTGGTGCCTTCTGAATATTTTACGCCCTTGTTGCGTGGGTTCAGAGGGACACTCGGCTGCTAAAACATCTCCTCTCACTTGCAAGACAGAAGCCAAAATGATCAGCCGGCGTTGGTCAGTAATTTGGTTTGCAGGTCACGTCTACCCAGCGACTACTCAGGCCTGATTATTATGATACGTTACTGCCTGAAATAATTGCTTCCTGCAACATCTGCGGCTGTCATCTTCAGCACCTTCCTGTGGACAGCTCCGGGGCAACGCTGGAGGTCAAAGTGGACTCGTGCTGTTCCTCATTCTGAGGGGGCACAGCATGATCGCTTTCACATCTCACATTCGTATATTACAGCTTTTTACTCTTTTTTTTAATGTACAATTCATGACTTTTATTTCCTGGCTGCATATTGCCATTTTACGTGGTATGATGATTTTCCAAACTAGAAACTTTTATAACAGGATGGTTTTCTGACAACTTAGCAAAAAAAATGTTTGGAGTTTTGATCATTTATTGTTTGTTCTCTGCTTGTCTTTGAGACAGCATTCTTGCTAATTACATATATATATATATCGTGGTGCAAAATTTAATATATAGAAACAAATGTGTCCCAGAAATAACAGAAACAAGGCACTGAATCACTCATTCCGGGATTTTTGTTGTTGTTGCGATTGTAGGAATTAAAAGATGTTGGAATGATTAGAGACTGAAAATGGAAACAAAATCACAAATGTGTGCCTAATGCAATGAATTCATTGACAGTTTAACTAAAGATTTGAATTCCAATGGTATTTCACTTTATTTGTTTTCTGGTGGCAGAAACAGTGGGTCAGATCTTTCAACCCATATCAAACTGAATATTTTGTACCTTTGCTGTAAAGTAATAGGTAATGAAGCAGGATGACTGAAATTGTAACCAGATATCCTGTTTATATTGAGCGTAAAGCTGCATCACCAAACAACCAACAATTTATCCTCAGTTAGAGAAGCAGCAAGTTTATGAAAATGTTACATTTATGTATCTGGGGACAGTCTTCTCAGGACAGGATTAAGGCATGCTCTTGAGAGAATGCAAGGAGCTTAACCATTCATATAATGTTTGCTTCATGTTTCTGTTGAGAGCAAAGCTAACCAATTTCTTAGTTTCCTACCACCAGCTTTCCTTGCCACACAGTGCAGACAAGTTAAAAAATGCAATATTTATAATGGCAGTTTTGATGATGTCAACAGTAACCGAGATCTAATACAATTAGGGATTATTTTTTAATGCACATCAGCTTATTAATGCTATAGACATTTAGGGGGAGATTCAATAAATATCTTTCCACTGGTTTTGTTAAGGCTGTGAATCAGTGGTATCAGAATGACATCTTCTCAAAAGTACCTTTGTAAAAATGAACTGGAACGGTTAATCATTTCCCAATAGTTCCTTCACATTTTTATTAAAAAGCGGTTTTGAATAATGGTGTCTGATTTTTTGGGGGAGTCTGTGAGTGAAGATAGTGACTGTTTGTTGATTCCTCCATGTTGTTCTAGTCCTTTTTATTCATTTCACTTAAAGGACATTTCTGTGCTAATTATAGCTGTGCCCAAGGATAAGCTGAAAGGTCATTTATATAGGCCAATGGAGTTAGATTTTTATTTTACACGCCCAACTTAACAAAGCTGCTGATGTCAGACATTTTGAGAAGCTTATCAGTGTTTATGAAAAATTATGAGTAGCGGCAGTGCTTAGGAAATATTAATACATCATTTCATGTGATTAAGCAGCTATTTCTTCCACAATTCGTTAAAATATTACACTTAAACTAGAAAAGCAACCATACTCAAAATTCAGGAAAGTTTCATTTGCATTTGATTGGTACTAATCCGGGTAACATAGAAAACATAGAAACATAGAAAATAGGTGCAGGAGTAGGCCATTTGGCCCTTCGAGACTGCACCACCATTCAATATGATCATGGCTGATCATCCAACTCAGTATCCTGTACCTGTCTTCTCTCCATACCCCCTGGTCCCTTTGGCCACAAGGGCCACATCTAACTCCCTCTTAAATATAGCCAATGAACTGGCCTCAACTACCTTCTGTGGCAGAGAGTTCCAGAGATTCACCACTCTCGGTGTGAACATTTTTTTTCTGATCTCGGTCCTAAAGGATCTCCCCTTTATCCTTAAACTGTGACCCCTTGTCCTGGACTTCCCCAACATCGAGAACAATCTTCCTGCATCTAGCCTGTCCAACCCGTTAAGAATTTTGTAAGTTTCTATAAGATCCCCCCTCAATCTTCAAAATTCTAGCGAGTACAAGCCGAGTCTATCCAGTCTTTCTTCATATGAAAGTCCTGACATCCCAGGAATCAGTCTGTTGAACCTTCTCTGTACTCCCTCTATGGCAAGAATGTCCTTCCTCAGATGTGGAGACCAAAACTGTACGCAATACTCCAGGTGTGGTCTCACCAATACCCTGTACAACTGCAGTAGAACTTCCCTGCTCCTATTAGTTATAGCGTAGTTATAGCGCGAGTCAAAGTACTGTAGCAGAGGCCTAATATTGCATAATCCACAATTTCTGTATTTAGTTATTGTACAGTATAAACATATTATTAGTTTAAAAAAAAAATTTTGGAATGATGTAATGTAAAAGATAATCCAAATTTTTGACATCAGAGCCACTTTCCTTTCAGTTTTTGATGTACAATTTCCATTCTTAGTTTAGTTTAGTTTTGAGATACAGCACAGAAACAGGCCCTTCAACCACCAAGTCCACGCTGACCAACAGTCCCCGCACATTAATACAAGCCGATACAAACCTAGGGACAATTTATACTTATTCTCATTTAGGATTTTGTTTTGCATCCTCTCATTACATACAAATAAGATAGAAATAATGATTTTGTACCTTTTCCTTTAAATCAATTCTTACTCAAGAAATAATGGTGAAATGATTACACAACCATGCAATTCACAACACTTAATTTGCTTATTGCTGTAATGGATGAGTTTTTATTTTTAATTCTAACTTAATTGATGTTGATATCTCCTCGGTATCTGAACCATCGAAACAAACAGGGAGCATGTACTCACAATGCTTCCTGAAGTCCATTACCAGCTGCTTGGTTTTGCTGACATTGAAGGAGGAGTTATTAGCTTGACACCTTGCTCCAAAGCTCTCTCGCTCCTGCTTCTCCTCTGTTTCGTAGTTGTTTTACCATCGTACCAGTAGGATGAGGAACAGCTTCTACAATAATACCATCACATTGCTGAACTCGGAGTCCCGCCGATAGACTTCTCCAGTCTCTTCATCCACATTGTTCGATTATTGTTTGATTATTCTGTATTTTTATTTTTATTTCTATATTGCACTATACTATGGACTGACGCTAAACTGCATTTTGTTGTACCCATACTCGTATTTGTGCAATGACTTTAAAGTTGAATTGAATTGAATTGAATTGAATTTTAGATCCATTCCACTATGGTGGTGTCATCTGCGTGTAGTAACGGGCTGAGAACGCAGCTTTGTGGGGCACCAGTGCTGAGAATGTTTGTGGAGGATGTTTTGGTGCTTGTCCTCACTGATTGTAGTCTATAGGTCATGAAGTTAAGGATCCAGTTGTGGAGCAGGGTGTTGAATCATAGGGTCAAGGAGTTTGGATATGAGTTTGGCTGGAATTATGATTTTGAAGTCAGAGCTTTAATCAACAAATAGGTGTCTGACATAGATGTTCTTGTTATCCAAATGTTCCAGGGATCAAGTCAAGTCAAGTCAAGTTTATTCGTCACATACACATGTGCAGTAAAATGAAAAGTGGCAATGCTCACGGACTTTGTGCAAAAAGACAAACGAACAAACAACCAAACAAACTACAAACAGAATGGAACAGAATCACATATTCTTTTACATATTAAATATTGTGGGCGGAAGGAAAAAGGGAAAAAAACAGCAATTTTTAAAAAAAGCAGTAGAGTGGTAGAGTAAAAGTTAGTCCCTGGTGAGATAGGAGTTTACAGTCCTAGTGGCATCTGGGAAGAAACTCCTTCTCAACCTCTCCGTTCTCACAGCATAGCAACGGAGGTGTTTGCCTGACCGTAGCAGCTGGAACAGTCCGTTGCAGGGGTGGAAGGGGTCTCCCATGATTTTATTGGCTCTGGAGTTGCACCTCCTGATGTATAGTTCCTGCGGGGGGGGGGGGGGGGGGGGGGGAGAGTGAAGTTTCCATAGTGCATAAGGGCGAACGCACTACTCTCTGCAGAGCCTTCTTGTCCTTGGCAGAGCAATTCCCAAACCAGATGGTAATATTTCCGGACAAGATGCTTTGATGTGTTTAGAACCACGGAGTTGGAGTCTGACAGGGAACTGTTGTGGCGACGGCGAATTTTGGCTATGATTTGCACAAACGAAAGGTGTAGGTAGTGCAATCCACGAAACTTTAAGATAAGTACACATCATAAATGAAAATAATTTAAAGTTTCATGTTAGAGATGCATACATATTTGTGGCCTTCTGTCCATTTTCAATTAAGATTGAAAGTGATGGTTCTTAAAGTGAGTTCTTCTTTGAGTAGTGGGCCCAAACTAGACGATGTGAATGGAGATAAAAGTGGATACCACCCAGCTCTCACAGAAAATCATTGTGGATACACAGGGGAAGTATATACAGACCAGCCCTATAAATAATGAAAAATACCTCACGTTAATGATGAATACACCTGATGCATCAGTGAAGAATCGGTGGGCCGTTGAAGGCACTGCAGCAGCCCAGGGCTTGGCTGGATCAGGCACTGCAGCAGCCCAGGGCTTGGCTGGATCAGGCAGCAGCCCAGGGCTTGGCTGGATCAGGCACTGCTCCAAGACACTGGACATGGCCTGCAGCTGCACAGAGCAGTGGAGCAGTAGTGGAGGACAGCAGAATCAGAATCAGAATCAGATTTTATTTGCCAAGTATGTTTTGCAACATACGAGGAATTTCACTGGCCAGGTCAGTCATACAATTAAAAGCAACTGACTCAAAACCACATTTTAACATGAACATCCACCACAGTGACTCCTACACATTCCTCACCGTGATGGAAGGCAAAATAAAGTACAAGTCCTTCCTCGAGCCCTCCGTTGACGGGACGGTCTTGACTCCCGTAGCCGGCGGCGTTTGGGCCCTCCACGTCGTGGCGTTCAGCTCCTGCATTGGGGGGTTGTCAGCTTCCTAATGCCAGGCAATCGAACCTCGTGTTGGGGCTAGTCGAACTTTCTGCGGCGTTAGAGCTCCCGACTAGCCTCTCCCAAGACTGCGCGCCCTCGACAGTAAGTCCATAGGCCGTGGTGGGAGCGATCCCAGGCAAGGGATCCACTCCGATGTTAGGTCCGCGCCCCGTGGCGGGGCTCACGACTGTCCGAGGAGGCCTCCAGCTCCAGCGATGGTAGGCCGCAGAGCCCGGAGAATGTGATCCGGAAATTGACACATCTCCGAGAGGGTAGGAACCTGAAAAAAAAGTTTCCCCCGATCCCCTCCCCCCCCCACACAAAACAAACCGAAGTACATTAAAGCAAACTTTTAACAAACACTAAAAATAACAAAAAGATGAAAGAACGACAGACTGCTGGCAGGGCTGCCGTCTCCCCGGCGCCCCTGGTGGTCTGTGCTTGGCTATGCTATGCTTGGCCAGGCTATGCTATGCTTGCAAATGCTATGCAATGGCTATATTATACAATGGCTATGCTTGGCTAGGCTGGCTCTGCAATGCTCCCAGGACAATGGGCTTTCGTGGTCAGGTTATGAACTCTGCGCTTACTGGGACTTGAAAGTGGTGCCAAACCTAGCGACTATTGTATACTGTCTCAGTGTAGTATTCCTATACACTTTGACTGTATCTAAGATGTGCTTATGTATTAATAATCCTTATACAGACCTGCATGCAAAAAAAGGAATTTCACTGTACCTCAGTACTAATGACAATAACATACTATTGAATCAAAGGCTGTCTTTTGTGGCAATCTCCCAATGGAAAGTCAGTAGAGATAGTTTTTTTACCTAATCCTTGAACAAGCCTCCATCTTCCTATTTAACATTCTTTTTCCACGAGGCCAAATGCTGCCGTTCTGTATACGAAGAAGGGAACTGCTAACCTGTTATTTGTAGGGAAAGTAATGGAATCCATGATAAAAGATGTGACTACAGAACAGTTTCAACAGAACAATACAATTGTGCAGTCAAATGGATTTATGAAAGGTAAATAATATTTTAAATAATCTCCTGGAGTTGTTTGAGCATGTAATATGTGGAATAGATAAGCAGGAAACAATTCACGTGGTATCATAGGATTTTGAGAACAAATATTTGATGGTGCCTCACCGTAGGTTGGTCAACAAGCTTGGACCATTTAGAATTGGGTGTAATATACTGACATGGATTGAGAATTGATTATGAGACAGAGTAGTGGGTTGATAGGATGAATGCATAGAATAGATACTCAGAGGAAGGTGGAGTCTCAGTCATTGAGTTAATTCAAAACAGATCAGTAATTTTATGGATATTCAGCGGTTCAGGAGCTCTGGGGGATAATGCTAGAAAATGGCAGTGAGATGGAAGATCAGCCACGATCTTGGTGAGTGGCAGAGAAAGCTCAAAAGGCCCAAAAGTTCTACCCCTGCTCCTATTTCTTATGTTTTATGTTTCAAAATTAACTAATATATTTCTGCAAATGGTTTGTAGAAAAGGTTTTATATTTTGCAGCTCTGAGGATGTAGGTTCCTTTGTCAAATTGATCTCTGTTTTACTTTACTTTAAACTTTAGAGATACAGTGTGGAAACAGACCCTTCAACCCATCAAGTCCGTACCAACCAGCATGCATACCATACACCAGCAATATCCTACACACTAGTTTAGTTTAGTTTAGTTTAGTTTAGTTTAGTTTAGTTTAGTTTAGCAATATCCTACACACTAGTTTAGTTTAGTTTAGTTTAGTTTAGTTATACAGTGCTGAAACAGGCCCTTCTGCCCACCGAGTCTGCACCAACCAGCAATCCGCACACATTAACACAAGCCTACACTCACTGGGGACAATTTATACTTATACCAAGTATACAAACCCAAGTCAATTAACCTACAAACCTGTACGTCTTTGGAGTGTGGGTGGAAACTGAAGATCATGGAGAAAATCCAGGAGGTCATGGGGAAAAGATACAAATTCCGTACACATAGCACCCATAATCGGGATTGAACCCGGGTCACCAGCGCTCCAAGTGCTGTAACGCAGCATAAGGCAACAACTCTACCACCGTGCCACTGTACCACCCATAGCTTCTCTATTTTGAACATGTCCAGAACAATTTAATTTTCTAACTGTCAAATGTCAAATGTTTCTACCGTTACACCATTTAGGGACAATTTACAATTTAGAGAAGCCAATTAACCTCAAAACCTGTACTTCTTTGAATGGTTGAATTCAATAGGAGATACAGTGAAACATTTACAGTTGCACTCAGCATTTCATGTCTCTACTCCCTTATAGCCCAATCTTTGTTGTATGGTGAGGAATGGATCTGATCATCATGCAGAACTCCCCTATTATTCTGTGAAATAGCTAGATTCACAATTCACATCTGAGAATAGATAATACCTTGGTTTAATCAAGTTGGGCTCTCTGACGCCTCCTTTTGATATCTTGAGTTTAAGAAGTGGTCGTTTGAGTTTGTTTGTATTCATGAACTGTGGCTTCAGAAGATGGTATCAACTGAACTAAATCACATCATAATACATTAATAATTCTATTTTCTATCTGTGTTTGTATATTTCACATGTTTAATTTAGTGAACACTATTTAAAATAAAATATTAAACAAATAAATCGCTGGGCACCAATCATCCTCTAGTTAACATAAATATATTAACCAAATATATTTTGATTGTCTGAATACACCAAATCTAATCAATGCTGCCTTAATGTCAAGGGCAGTTATACTCAATTACCCTAGTATTTAATTATTTGGTCCAAGTTTGGACCAAGGCCAAGATAGGTCTGGTGCCATATCATCTTGGTGAGACTCAAACTGGGCCGCAAGGAGCAAGTTACTGGTGAGTAACACAATCATATGTGCCTTTCATCATTTTGCTTTAAGAGTGGACAAAGAGGGCACTAAGTGATTCGATTGAATTTGTCCCACTTTTTGTGAATAGGAATATCTGGGCAATTTTCCACCTTGTCAGCCAGATGGCATGGTTAGAAATGCAGTGGATCTGCTTGACAAGAGGCAATGCTGGCTCAGAATGTTGCTCTTCATTAAAGAGCTGGAATAATATCCAATCCCATAGCCTTTGTTGTATCCAGTGCTCTTGACTATTGCTTGACATCATGTGAATTGGGCAAAGGCTGGCTTGTGTACTGAAGAGGAGTTTGGAAGGAGACCAAGTTGGATTATGTATTGGGCACTCCAGGTTGAAGATGTTTGCAAATATTTCTAGCTTATTTTTCACTCTCATGTGCAAGTACTGCATTTGTTAAAAAATAATAATATTAATGGATTTCCTCCTTCACTCATTAGTTGAATAACTTTCCACTACCATTAACGATGGGGTGACGCGACTGTGCTGCTTTAAACTAATCTGTTAGCTATGTCAGCATCTAGTTCTGATTTAAGCAGAGTGCTTGTGGAATAGAAAGGTTTTACAAGACAGACATCCATAACATCATTAAAGTTCTGATAACTTGCCCGTCGGTAGATTATTCTAGTTTAGAATATTGGGGGAGGATATGAACCTATAATCTTAAATAATAGGAGTGTAGTAATAAATTGTATTTGTAGGTTATTCCTTCCCCAAAATAAATGAACCTTTAAACCGAGCTTCTAGTTCTGGTGGCTCATATTTCTCTGCATGCTTTCAAGCGAGTGGGTTCAGTGATTGCCTCATAAAGAAACAGGTTTATAGGAATGTGACCTCATGAACTAGTTTTGATTCTATGAAACACTTAAAGTATTTCATGATTTCTGTGACCCAGGGGTTTGTCTCTACTTTCTACCTCTCTCTGCAGATTACATGATTGCAGAAGAGGTGGGAGTGGGATAAAAAGGGATAGTGGTCTGTGGGTGTTAATTGTCTCATCAAGATATTCCAATTCTCATGGAGCAGCTTTGATGTGTCATTGGCCAATCGCTGTGGCGTCTGTAATTTTACAAGTTATCTATTATTTCCAGCATTGACATGGCAACTATTTTACTCTGATATTTAGCATGTTAATATTTAATTGCTTGTCATTATACTCAAGTAAGATTAAAATTGAGTATGTTCCATACACTTTCCATTAATATTTGTTCTCGTGCTTGCAGTATAAACTTGTGTTAGTCACTTCTTTAACTTCCCTTAGCTAAAACTTTTAGATACATGTTCTAAAGCGTAGTTGGTGGGGAATTTCTAGAACTGGCTCCAACTAACCTTTGCATATTTTTGTGCCTTTTCTATATTTACATATTATATATTCATATATTATTATATAAGATAATTTTGGTTATGTCGTTTCATTTGCATCATTGGTCTTAAATATGAATGTTCACTGGCATGCTTTGCAAAAAAAAACTTTTTACACATAGCAAGATCACGTCATGATGATTTCTCACTTATGCATCTGTCATTATACTGTAGATTTGAGGCACAATGTATTTCCCAGACAGGAAATTTTTCTATTCCATCCTGCCGATAATGACATTTTTCTAACTACACTAAATTCTATCCGTGGCAAAAAAAATTACAGTTGCTGTGCAAAATTGCAGCAAATCTTTTTTTGGATTAGATTCAACTTTTAATTGCATATCTATATTTGTGAATTTCCAAATCCTGCAGGCAACATTTTCTATTTAATTCAACTAGATTTCATAGTTTGAGGATTGGCAAGTTTAAGACCAAACTCCAACTTTCTGGCTGTCTTCCAAGATGTGAGCTAATGAAAAACATATTAAGATATTCCAATAACTAGATAAAATCCCCTCCTGCTTTAAATTTGGATAATGTCCACATAAGATAAGTGTTAGTTAGTTGTTGCCATTTGTATGACCAGTCCAGCCAAAGACAAAGAGATTATGAACAGATCCCTGAAATGGCATGTTTGAGTAACTGAACAGCATGTGTAATGTGTAATTGAAATTTGTCTCAATTGTGCTTCAGTCAAGTCATAATTCCATTTCTAATAGAAAGCAAAGAAAGAAACGTGTGATAAAAGAAAGACAAGTGATAAGACTTGAGAAGTTTAGAGAATTGGTTCAGGGCGTTTTTGTTCTTTCCCTGAAATAGTCGTAACACTTGACTTGCATTCGGTCCAGAAAATTTCAGGATTGGCCGACTTTTAAATTAGTTTATAACCTGCTTGATATTTCAAACACATTTTTCATTTCCACATCCACAAAGCGAATCAATATATAACATATTTAAAAAATATTTTCAGTTTGTTTTTTTTGTCTGTCATATTTTCGCCTCAGTTTGCTAATATAAGTTCACTTTCATTTTATTTCCAATTATATGCTGTTTGAATGTTCCCGTCCTTTTCCCCCCATATGTGTAGCTTAAAACAGAACACATGTATGTAGATAGGAACCATAACATTCAAAATTGGCATCAGATGTATTGAGGTCTGGCTCTTAAATTTATGGCAAGAAATCTTTTGATGTGTAGAAAGGAACTGCAATTGTTGGTTTATACTGAAGATGCCGAAGTAACTCAGCGAGTCAGGGAGCATCCCTGGAGAAAAATGATGGGCGACATTTCGGGTCGGAACCCTCTTTTGATGTGTTGTATATAGTGCCACTCAAGCATGAGAAGAATATTGCAAAGCTGCGCAAAAATACATGAAAAATAGATTTTGCTCATCAATCTATGTAGTGAAAGAAGACTTCTGCAGACACCATCAGGACTTTACCTGGAGAAACTCAGCGGGTGAGGCAGCAGCTATGGAGCGAAGGAAATAGGAGACGTTTCGGGTCACAACCATTCTTCAGACTGATTTGAGGGTGGGGGGGCGGGAAGAAGAAAGGAAGAGGCATAGACAGTGGGCTGAGGGAGAGCTGGGAAGCAGAGGAGAAAGTAGGGACTACCTGAAATTGGAGACATCAATGTTCATACCGCAGGGGTGTAAACTGCCCAAGCAAAATATAAGGTGCTGCTCCTCCAATTTACAGTGGGCCTCACTCTGGCCATGGAGGAGGCTCAGGACAGAAACGTCGGATTTGGAATGGGAGGGGCAGTAGAAGTGCTGAGCCACTGGAAGATCAGGTTGGTTATTGCGAACTGCAGCGGAGATGTTACCTGAGCTCATTGCTGCTGTGTGTGCTACTGAGGAATGAGTAACTGCAATGGAGATAAAGGGAAATACAATGAGGTACTGATCAATGTATTGTCCTCCATCCCACCCACACACCTCCATGGACTGATTAATTTAGATGCTAGGATTGGTCCCCAGCTAGCTGATTGGGGGACCAGTGATGACTATATAAAGGTCACAAATGATTTTTACAACTAGACAATTATCAGTTCTGGTCCATGCTGACCATTGAGAAGTGAGACTGCAATACACTATATTACAGGGCACTCATGCATTAGTGCAGATCCTCAAGAGCTGCCTCATTCCTGAACCATGGGTAATTTTGTTTTTGATAAGATAATAAAGAAGATCATATTTCAGCCTGGAATGCCCAATTTTCTGATGAAGGGATAACACCAACCTCACTAAGGCAAATCACCTGGAGAAATGCCTGGCAAATTTTCTCACCATGCTACCAGGCGGCAAAGTGGGAGAGTTGGTGCCATACGGCGCCAGAGACCCAGGTTTGTTCCCGACTACGGGTGCTTGCCTGTCTGGAGTTTGTACTTTCTCCCAGTGACCTACATAGGTTTCCTCTGGGTGCTCCGGATCTTCCCATACTTGAAATAGACAATAGACAACGAAAAAAGGGCCATTCGGCCCTTCGAGCCAGCACCACCATTCACTGTGATCATGGCTCATCATCCACAATCCGTACCCCATTCCTGCCTGCTCCCATTATCCCTTGAATCCACTACCTTTAAGAGCACTACCTAACTCTTTCTTATAAGCATCCAGAGAATCGGCCTCCACTGCCTTCTGAGGCAGAGAATTCCACAACTCACAACGCTCTGGGTGAAAAAAAAATTTCCTCATCTCCGTTCAAAATGGCCTGCCCCTTATTCTTAAATTGTGGCCCCTGGTTCTAGACTCCCCCAACATCGGGAACACGTTTCCCGCCTCTATCGTGTCCAATCCTTTAATAATCTTATATGCTTCAATAAGATCCCCTCTCATCCTAAGTTCCAGCGTATACAAGCCCAGTTGCCCCATTCTTTCAAAATATGATAGTCCTGCCATCCTGGGAATTAACCTTGTGAACCTACGCAGCACTCCCTCAGTAGCAAGAATATCCTTCCTCAAATTTGGAGACCAAAACTGCACACAATGTTCCAGGTGTGGTCTCATCAGGGCCCCGTATAACTGCAGAGAGACCTCTTTGCTCTTATATTCACCTCCTTTTGTTATGAAAGCCAACATGCCATTAGCTTTCTTCACTGCCTGTTTTACCTGCATGCTTACTTTCAAAGACATACAGGTTTGTAGGTTAATTGGCTTGGTGTAATTGTAAATTGTCCCTGGTGTGTGCATGATGTGTTAATGAGCAAGGATCATTGGTCGGTGCGGATTCGGTAGGACGAAGGGCCTGTTTCCATGCTGTATCTCTAAACTAAACTAATGATTCTGAAGCGATCGCAGTGTGATCTGACTCGCATTTATCATTTATTTTAAACCACATAAAACATGTCATCATATGATCCACCATGTCCACCTATTTCCTCCCCTTTTCCAACTTACTCCTCACCCCACCACCGCTTCCCCCTCCCACAATCGGTCTGAAGAAGGATCTCAACCTGAAACATCAATCAATGTTCTTCATAGATGCTGCCTGACCTGCTGAGTTACTCCAACACTTTGTGTCCTTTGTATTAACCAGCATCTGCAGTTCCTTGTTTCTATATGTGACCTAATGAAGTCTGTCTATGGGCAGATTTCTTTCATTCAACAGTTGACTTGCCTTGTCTTGAACAAACATTGTACCTGCCTAATAGCAAGTTGATATAGTAGCAAGGCAGTTAATTTACTGGGCTGGTAATTGAACTACTGTTCCACAGACACAAGTTCAAATTCCACGGCAGCAGCTAGGGAGTTTAAATGCAGTTAATTAAATAAAAATTGTCATAAAAGCTTTTTTTGAGTAATTGTGTCCATGAATGTATTACAGTATCATAAAAATCTACGCAGTTAGTTGTTGCAGTTTCGGGATGGAGCTCTGGCAGGCTGGCCTGGTCTAGCCCTTGGATAACTCCAGACCCAACGTACACACAAGGAACAGCAGATGCTGGTTTACAAAAATAAGAAACAAAGTGCTGGAGTAACTCAGCAGGTCCGATAGCACCTTTGGAAAACATGGGTAGGTGATGTTTTGAGTCAGGACCCTTCTTCACACTGCGATGACCCAATACGGTTAACTCTCAACTGTCCTCAGAAATAGGCAAGCAGGAGGAGAGGTCGCTACTATCTTTTCTAATGCAATGTGATATTCACGTTAAAATCACCTTGTCAATGAAGCCCATGTTCTATGGAAAAAAAAAAATCTGTGTACTGTGGCCACTCCATATACATCAAAAGTGGCCTATGAAGATATTGCTGCTATTACAATCAGCTTCATTAGTAACAATGTTCAGACTTGTTATGACTTGTGTTCCAAATATTGAGTTCCAAAATGGTGGCCGACTAGGAAAAGGGGAGATGCAGCGAGATCTGGGTGTCATGGTACACCAGTCATTGAAAGTAGGCATGCAGGTGCAGCGGGCAGTGAAGAAAGCGAATGGTATGTTAGCTTTCATAGCAAAAGGATTTGAGTATAGGAGCAGGGAGGTTCTACTGCAGTTGTACAGGGTCTTGGTGAGACCACACCTGGAGTATTGCATACAGTTTTGGTCTCCAAATCTGAGGAAGGACATTTTTGCCATAAAGGGAGTGCAGAGAAGGTTCACCATACTGATTCCTGGGATGTCAGGACTGTCTTATGAAGAAAGACTGGATAGACTTGGTTTATACTCTCTAGAATTTAGGAGATTGAGAGGGGATCTTATAGAAACTTACAAAATCCTTAAGGGGTTGGACAGGCTAGATGCAGGAAGATTGCTCCCGATGTTGGGGAAGTCCAGGACAAGGGGTCACAGCTTAAGGATAAAGGGGAAATCCTTTAAAACCGAGATGAGAAGAACTTTTTTCACACAGAGAGTGGTGAATATCTGGAACTCTCTGCCACAGAGGGTGGTCGAGGCCAGTTCATTGGCTATATTTAAGAGGGAGTTAGATGTGGCCCTTGTGGCTAAGGGGATCAGACGGTATGGAGAGAAGGCAGGTACGAGATAGTGAGTTGGATGATCAGCCATGATCATATTGAATGGCGGTGCAGGCTCGAAGGGCCGAATGGCCTACTCCTGCACCTAATTTCTATGTTTCTATGTTTCTATTAAAAGGAAGTTTAGAAAGCCATTTTAATTAGCAGTGCACTATTAATTACTTAATATGCATAGATTTTTGCTCTTTCAAAACCAATCTTATTACAATCCAGTGGGTGGCTTAGTGGGTGGAAATAAAATAATATAAATTGCACACTTCAGAGAGAGACCAAGTAATGACATCAACAAGTTTATTAATCAACTCTACACGTTGTACATATCATAATTGCCACATATTTCCCTTAGATGTTAGGCATAGAGGTTACAATTAACTAATGCATTAGTGGTGCTAAAGAAGAATGTTTGCAATTAATAGCATAATTCCAAACAAAAATACAATTTTTTGCAATATTTTTATAGCAACGTTGAGATTGTGACTTTCACATTCACCCAATATTTGGAAAATGCTAGAAGGTTTACCAATATAATGAATCAAAACTGATAGACTTGTTGGTTGCCATAGAAACTTGTATAATTATGATAATCAGTCCCCAGTGTACAACCCAGTGTTAGATGCTCTGCTAAATGAAATAAACATTAGGCATTATTTAATGAACTATGATATCGATGACGGATGCAATAGATTGCATATATTATATATTTCTGCTGTATTTTTACATAATAAAGCTAGATTCACAAGCTATTATTGCAAGAAAGTATTTTTCTAACTAAATGTGATATGAAGTCTTACTCCATTTATAAATTGTCCTACACAGACATGCTGCTTAATTATAAAATTCACAAAAAGTACATTTGAAATATAGCAATAAAAAAATAACATATTAATGTTCTATATTTCAAACAACCAACTCATGACAGCTTCAGCTGTGAAAGTCAATATTGAATTTGGTTTATTAATTGTTTATACCTCTGGAATTTAAAACATTGTGTAATCTAAAAATAGCATGATAAAAATGTTCTTACATATTCATGTTCACTTATACTAGTGCCAGATAAAGAGAACTTATTTTGCATAAAAAGTGATCACAAGTAGATTAATGCAAATTGTTTTTTTTTAATTCTCTATTAGTTTTGGAACTTTAGTTAGATAAAGCTTTATAATGAAGTAAACCTCCCATAATGTAATTTTTTAAATATTTTTTAAAAAGCATACAATTTTTGAAAATCATCTCTTCTAAATGTTCATGCTTTGACGAGTTAATGTGGTGTGCGGGAGAGTGGTCAGTTATAGTAATTTGAGCAAACAATGTTAATGTTAATGTGCCCAAAGATAGACACAAATAGCTGGGCTAGCTCAGCGAGACAGACAGTATCTCTGGCGAGAAGGAATGAGTGACGTTTTGGGTCGAGACCCTTCTTCAGACTGGTTATGGATAAGGGAAACGAGCGATATAGACGGTGATGTGGAGAGATAAAGAACAATGAATTAAAGATATGCAAAAAAGTAATGATGATAAAGGAAACAGGTCATTGTAAGCTGTTTGTTGGGTGAAAATGAGAAGCTAGTGCGACTTGGGGGAGGGATAGAGAGAGAGGGAATGCTGGGGCTACCTAACGTGAGAGAAATAAATATTCATACCACCTGCCCAAGCAAAATATGAGATCCTGTTCCTTCAATTTGCGTTTAGCCTCAATCTGACAATGGAGGAGACAGAGGACAGAAAGGTCTGTGTAGGAATGGAAAGGAGAATTAAAGTGTCCAGCAACCGGGAAATCACGCGGGCTGAGCGAAGGTGTTCCGTGAAAAGTTGACTTGAGGTCGGAACAAGAAGGTTGCACTGCCTCCCACCATCATCCTTCATGCAGACAGGCAGAGTTAATCACCATCATCTGAAATATATTCCACCAATAGGAGAAAAAAAGGAAACGCTGAACTGTTGAGCAAAGGTAACAATGGAATTTGAACAATCTACCTGAAAACTGAAAATCTGTTAAATATTCCACAATGACCACAGTAATATGATGCTACTTGATTATACTACCTACAATTTAACCATTAAAACAAAGCCACATCTACTGACATAGTTATTATGTATATCTCCAACAAGCTGTTAATATATTCTAACAAATTCTATAGACTCACCTGATGTGGCCAAACATATATGTTGAATTTTTGCATTGTTCTGAAGAAGGGCACGTTATTATTTGAGCAGTTTGTGGTCATGGGACCTTGGCTATAAAACCATATTACTCAGGTGAACCCAATGATTGATTATCAAAGATGGAAGCTTGCTTCTCTTTAAAAATGGATGCAGCTTGTTTGTTAACACTCCAAGCTGTAAATCTGCTGTCTAGTGACTATGGTGTCAGGGTTTTATTTTTGCAATTATGAATTATTGAACAAACATATGCTAAGGTGCAAAAGCAGATCTCCTATTTATTTTTATTTTGCCTTCCACATATACTCAATACAATACCTTTTCCTTTCTCACCTGCCTTTCCTTCCCTTCCTTTTCCAAAAGGACACAAAAATCCTACTCAGCGGGAATGTTGCAACTTTAAACCTTTATTTTAGAAAGTGGCTGTTTTTCAATGCGCTGATGATGAAATCTTCAGAATCGAGTCTGCCGCTGGCTAAAGTATAAAGCAATGCAGGATTCTTCCTCTGTGCACTGGATACTAAAACCATCCAGCTCTCAGTGTCTGAAACTCAAGCCATTGATAAATTATTAAGCTTGACTATCAGGTGATAGGACATTTTCACAAACCACTTCAGCACGTGTCATCACCTGCTGTGAAAGAATAAATAGGCTAGGCCTCCTTGATGTAAATCAACAGTGACGTGCATATCCCTAGTCAGAACTAGTTTCATCTAGATCTCGGTAGCGGCTACCAGTGCTTTCTCGGGTGATTTCCCCCCCACCATTTCATTTTAATGTGCATCAGGCTTGGACCACTAATTTGCTGAATCAGAGCTTTTAATCAGAAATGCTGATTAGGAAACTGACATTTACATTAACTGCAGCGTAGTAAAAGATGCGTTAATTCAATTAGTGACTTTCTTTGAATTAAACACTGAACTATTTGGCAACTTTCTATTCTTTGATTAACAAAAGAAATTCACCTAAATATTATAAACTATGACAAGGATAATGGAATGCTGTTTGTTCAAATATGACTTGACAAAAGATTTGGATTAACCCTTTCAGACATAGTAATTAACTATTTTCCATTCTTTTTGACATAACTGTGAATTATGTCAACAGTCTTCGGTCAGCAGAATAGGTTCAGTATGTAAACCTTGGATTACTTTTTTGTAAAGTTTCTCCTGGTTAAAATAATGATCATCGGAAATCTGTCTTTATCGCATGGTAAGATTTTGTGTGGTGACCCGGTGTTTATCACATGAAATGTACATCAATATGCATACTGATTTGTACATAAATAATTAGTCTGATTGAAGTATTGTTCATGTTTCTTTGCCTCACATTAATGGAAATCTAGCTGTTCCCAGATGCCACAATTCAATTTATATTTCATATTGGTCAACAAACATCTCAACTGCAAACATTATGTTACTCGCCGATTTCTGCAAAAGTCATGTTGCATCCATAGCTGTGTGAAATATTAGATAGATCAGTGAACAGTTTCAAAGAGCATGATGCAGTGTTCCAAATGCATAATACTCAAAACATTCCGTCATCTCAAAAATTACTTAAGACTTTACCTTACTGAAAATGAGCAGGGTACAGTGGGAGCACAAGGAAAATAAAAAAAGCTCCATTTAACCTCGGTGAAATCACTTTTTGTTGTTCTTCAAACAACAGAAAAGGCATCTTAGGGCATCATAGTGCCTCAAGTATTTGACAGAATGACTGAGTTCAATGATGCAGCTGACTTTTTGTATCATTAGACAGAGAGCCCCCATTATTAACAATAGAGCCATAAAAGCTCACCAACAATCAGATCTAATGACTGCTTCAATGGAAAGTGCATTTGCAGAATTAGCAGCCATCACAGATTGTGCAAAATGGAGCTGAGGCAGACAGCCTTGTTTACTTTTAAATATTCAAAATTATTCCAATAAAATCAAAGTGGCTCAGTCAACATACTGTGTAGTAAGACTATACCAACAATAATTATTGGACAGCCTTTAATGGCAAAAATGGAAAATGGCATTCTGATTATGATTCATTTCCATCATAAATGTAAGAACTAACAATGTGGAAAGAGACGCCTCTTAAGCTGTTTCATATAATACCGTTAGTAAGCCATGGAAATTGCTATCAACAGTCTTGTAATGTTAATGGAGTCTTTTCCCTTTTCCATATCAGATTAATAGGTAAATGTTTTGTACAGAGCTACTTGCCTAGAGTGTTTACATATTTACATATACATAATGTACTTTGTGAATCGTTAATGGGAGTAACCGATGCATTCAATTAACACATCGATTCTTTATTCTAGGAAAAAGCTCTATTTGTTTATTGTTTTGTTGCTGAGGATTTGGCATTTTCATTGGAGGAATAAAATAGAGAAAATAGTGACAATAGAGTTTACAACATTAACTACATCCCATCAAATATGGTGTTTGCACAACATTTGGTAGAGACCTTTTTAACACAAATCTTCACACTTTATGGGAAACATGGCAGATACAACATCAAACATTTCATTACTCATTATTGCTGCATAAAAAAGATTAATCAAGTCAGAACCCTGACAATGCCAACTTATTGGTGTAAATAAATCAATCACTACACTTATGGAATAGCAGAATATTTTAAAGATAATAATTCACCAGTGATAATCACTTATGCTAACAAATAAATATGTAGAAAATTAAACCAATGGACTTGATCCAAATTAGATTTGGATGATTTAAACAAAATACAGAATGGTGTTTTTATAACAGTAACTATATTGGTCCTAAGGAGGTGCATGATAAGATTTTCAGTCCTACCAGCAGTGGTTAGAAATGACATGAACTCACATACTACGTTGATATGCCTTCTGAAATACCTGATATCATGCAGTGCATATAGTAAATACCTAATATGATTTCTCTTTGCGGCTGATTGCTTTCTAAAACAAACCACAGTGAGAAGTAACCTTTTATATCCTTGTCATTGATTGTATGAACGGTTTTACAGTAATTAAAGATACCAGCACCCCAAAAAGAAATGTTTTATGCTATTAAGGCATCAGCTTCCTTACAGTCAAATAAATTACAAAAATAGTTATAACATTGAAGGCTTGCTGCATTGGTCTTTTATTTGAGAAAATGGAACTTAAAATCAGCAACTGAGATTTGAGTAATTAACAATAATGTGAACCTTTGTACTATGTAATGCTTGCATTATTTGGATTTTCAGTAGTTTGTGGTGAAAGTAAATACTTTGTTGTTTGTTTATCACTCCATAGCATCATTTTAATTTCAATAGTGGTTTCAACCATGTTTATGAACTGACTACAATAATGGGAAATCTGCAGCAAGTAATTAAGTCTCAAGAAGCAAATCAGCTTACTTTGAAATGCAATAGATAATCAAAATGCAGTTGCTCAAGTGTAAAATGCAGAATTTAATGATCCTATGTAATACAGATTACAGCTTTCATTTTAAAATTTAGTAGAGCATCCGAACAAAGCTGTGGTCCACATTGTGAGGTTTGGATTTCAAATGTGTAAGAAGACCTCGTTGATGGCAATTTCAGAAATTCATAAATAGCAGTGGCTTCATATGACACATTTTTTGTTTTTAACAATACTATAACAGATATTTTACTTTAAATGTATTATCCTTTTAAATGAACTTGCTTTGTTTTTTAAAAAAAGGTGGTACTCAACCTTCTTAATGAATAATATTTCACAATAGCAAGAATAGAGATGTCATTAATCAAACAAGCTCCACTGCTACAAATATACCGAAGTATGTAGAGGTTACCATTGTTAAATTCAGGTATATGCACTGGGGGTAACTATTCAAAAATGTGTACATATAGGTAAGACGATGAAACAGAGAAAATGATACAAAAATCTTTGCAAATCGATACACTTCTTGTAAATAAATTGAACAACAAAATACATATTTTTCCGGATTTCTCAAAAGGATGTCGCGAGTTTAAGTGAAGGACATTGATTTAAAAAATATGCAAGGAAGTGGCAATGAACTCCTTTCAAAGAATGGGTCCTTTGGCTTTTTTCAAAAACTAGCTTTGATTCTGACCAAGTAAACAAATATTTGCTTGTTAAATTTCCTGACACAACAATAAAATTATTAGTCAAATTACAAAAAGATCTGCCACGTCCAGCATCTTAAATTGTGGTTGTGTGATTTAATGGTAGCAACTGAAATCTTCCATCAGTTTCTGGATGGTGCTTTAATGTTCAAAATCATTCTGAAGCACTTTCCAAAATTCTAGCATTCCTGTCAGAGTTTACACAGCAGCAACACTATTGCAGTTTCCTTACTTATTCGTAAAAAGCCTGAGATGACCAAAATTGTATAAATTACACACTGGCTTTCAACAACCGGACACTTCTTACAATCTTCTTTCTCGAATATCTTCATTTGGGAAGCTAATTCCTACAGACTCTATCTACACATCAACTAACAAGATGCCGGTGATCGGTGCCAAAAATGCAGTAATTGTGTTTACCAAATGACATTAAAGTAATGGGGAGAGTGAATTAGCTCTTTGTTTTCACTGTTTCAAGCGTTGTTTTATAACGTTTGCCTCACTCCAAGGCACTTGTCCAAGCAATCACTTGGGACTTGACAAGGCAGCACTTGTGTTTTATTGCTGGTTGCACTGAACTTTTCTGGTGAGACACTGTTCCTTTCAATAGAATGCCACGCTGAAGGGCACAGTTATTTGAAACAAGTAAATTGAGGGCCTGTTGTACCATGGCGAGTGTAGCCAACAACAAAGAACACACATTTTCATAGATTTCCATGGGAAATAATGCGGCGAGGAAAGAAAACAAACATAGCTAAATTAAAAGACCACTTAACATTGTTTCTAAGCAGAAGATAAGTAAGGACAAGCATCTGGGGCACAATAATAAATCTCCCATTGGAAACAATAGTACATTTTTCCAAGATATTCATGACAAATTTATGGAAGTGAATATTCTGCAGTGCAAAGACATTTCAGCAATTAACCCTGCAGGCCTGTTTGTAAAGATGTATTTCATTAGTTTGCAAATCGCATTACACATCTAAGAAAGTGTTAAATTTGAAATCACCACTAAAGCAAATAAAATTATCTCACTGCAATTTTTGTCCCAATAAAACAAAATGAATTTTACTTCAAATCAGATGTACTGCAAAATATTTCACTGCTGCTGCTTCTTCAGTAATAATACTACCACTCAGTTCAACTAAGTAATAGGAGCCTTCACAAGCTAGTGAAGCTTTTATGATTTCTGTATTTTACGATGAGGCAGCAAATTTTACGTTTGGCCCATTTTTTCATTGTAGTTATCCATAACTTTTCCTGTGTACTTTGAATAAATTGGAATTGAGTCTTAATTTTTATTTCAAATCATTTCACTGTTTACATTGATTCATTTGATTGCATGTACATTGTGAGAGAAGTTGTTTTTTCTATCATTGGATAAAGATTGCTGTCAATTTGGTACTCTGACTGGGTCCCATTTAGATACAGAACCCCAAAGTTAAAGCATCAGAGCTTTCTCTGCTTGTGTTCATGTCTATATGTTAGTGTTTCATTGCATTAAGCTCCATCCCTCAGGCATTACAATTCATTGATTTGCTACGCATTGTCATTTTTCAGACTTTTATACACTAGTAAAAATAACTTTACAAATGGTGGGAACAATAAAACATAAAATATATTCCAAAATATCAGCATACAACTGGCAGATAAGACAGAGCTGTGCCATATATTATTTTCATCATGCCGTGCATTTGGTATACTTTGTGACATAGACGGGTTTTGCAACAGCAACAATTACAAATAATATTTCTGGCCTATGTTGATTTTAAATGTGTTTGGTGCTTGGATTCAATATCTTCACTGAGGCTTTTTTTAATTAACTTGATAACAATCAAATTAATTTCCTATTAAAAGTTAAATGTAAATATAGCTTTAAAATTTGGAAAGATAAATGCTAGAGTATTTCACTATGAATTATACTCTATCAATAGACAAAAGTGGATAACCCTCTTATTTTTTGGAAACAGGGCAGTGCCCTATAAAGGATGTCAAATGGCTGATGTTATTTTTTTATGAAATTACTGAGGTGACGCTACCTTTGATTTCCTTCAAATGCTTTTGTTCTACTCTGAAAGCAATTTATTCCTGGCCGAACAACATCTGAACAATCACAACTTTCAAAGGAGTTACATGTAGAAAAAATATCCTTTTAATAAGATTACCTTTGGCTAACTTCCCAAATGCAGAATGAAATGCAGTGTTTGTGATTTTTCAACAGCTTACACTAAGCCTGCACCATGGAAATAATCTACATTTAAACCCTGAGAAACAAATCAACTGTGCTAAAGGACATAAGTCCCTGTCATTAGACAGTGATTAGGATAAACATTTTTGTATACTCGCCTGTTATCCTGGCTTGGTTTTTGTGACAGACTGAGGAGGGAGGAAAGGGGTAACAAAGGTTCACCAGAAAATCTCTTGCCAGTTCAACAAAAAGACTGGCAGCATTAGTATTTATTGAATGCAATCACCTTTGTGGTTGTAAGTATATTTCACCATTGCAAGAGCATTCTACACTATTGGATGCAATAAGTTCTGTAACTTAAACACATAAATTGTGATTATTCACCTAATCGGGGTTTACTATCATTGTATATTATTGCAATGGTTCCCAAATTATGACGTTCAATTATTAGCTGTTAACAGAATAAAAACGTTTCAGTATAATTACAAAAAAAACTGCAAAATATTTATGTGCAATTTCTTGCATTCTGCACACTGTTTCATGGCTCATTTTGTATTATATTGCTGAAATCCAATACAATTCTATTTAAAAGCAAGCTCTTAAGATTCAATGCTATTTTTGAACAAGCTCATCAAATATTTAAATACTATAGTGTTACACTTCCTTAGGAGGAAGCTGCATGTGTGTATTTTGCCCTATTTTGTTTCATTTCTTTGCTTCGTGGATGGCAGTATTATTCAGAGCTATTCCATGCCAAGACATTATTCAATAGCATTTGAAAGGAAATAGCCTAAACAGCTGCAGAATTACACAGCTATGTTTTTTTTTAAAGAGCAACATGAAAAGAAACAAAATGTGTAAAGCATGGATTGAGAAGGCAGCAATAGTGTGTCAGTTTAGGATGGATTCTCCTGGCTGGTTGAAGTGCAATATGAAAGGACAAAATATTAGGTTGTAGCGCCATATCCCATCCTGTTTTACTCTTACTATTACTCAGAAGTACTCCTTGGAAATAAAGATCTACCAAACAAATACCTGGTTCACTCAAAATACAAGGACATCATCCTTGCATTTATCCTGTTTCTCTTAAAGGAATTTAGTCATATCACATTATCACTGATAGAAATAAGGAACATTTTTTTTTGCAGATGTAATTATCCTTTGTTAGTTGGTAACCTAATTTAGTTTTTAAAATAACATTGTTGATTGTTAATGCTGATCACTGTTTTACAATGACGAGAACATCTTGTTTTTCTGAACATATATTTTTCACATCTATTGAAAAATAAAATTGCAACTCAGAAAAGTGTAGGAAATATAATGAGAGGTAAAAAGAAGGGAGTAGAATGGATATCTCATTGGACACTGGACAAAAGCAGTTTAGGAAAATATATGGTTATAGTCAGTATTTATGACTAATATTCATTAAATCACACCAAATATTTTGAAAGAATAATCTGGCGATATCTCACAAGGTGATTTTGCCTGCAATGGCAATGGAAAGTCTTTATTTCTGAGCTCAGGAAAAGCAGCTGTGCTTTTGAGGCTATGTGCTTTTAATAAATAGACTCTTTTTAATGAACCTTCAAATACAAAATATTATTTTCAATCTTTCATGAAAATGCCTGTAATCTGCGTAATGAAACAGCGAAGGTAAGGTCCATCCCCATTTTGGGAGTGCAAAGATTTTTGTCTACATAATAAGACAAAATGGAGGAAAGTAATGTAGTGAATCAGAAGCTGATAGATGTGTGAGAGTGAAGGGGAGGGGGTAGTGGAATGGTGAAGCAGTGGGGGTGGGTGGCATGCTGAATTGTAGAAATGTAATGCAGCAGGATATTTTAAGAGAAGCGGTATTTTAAGCTCAGGTATGATTCAATATTTTAATTATTGATCTGCTGTCTATTGCTACCACACATTCACACTGACGAAATGTGTAATGGAAAGGAGATAATTTTGAGAGATATGTGAGAGCAGTTGAAGAAATTCAAGGTACGGCATCCTTGGCTGGATGACTGAATGACGATTTGAAAAAAATAAGTGAACGGTACTTCGGATAACATTCAACCTTAGCCCTGCGTCAAAAATCATTTGGTGGATTGGAGGCAATGACATGGTAGTTTCACAAATAGTCATGTTATGCACAGGGTGATGAAGAGTTTCTTCAATATATATACTGCAGTGGGAGCTTGTTTTGTGTAATACGTTATGGGTGACTAAAAAAACTGTGAAGAATCAGACGAACATAATAGGAAACCTAGACTAAAACTGATTATGTAAAGGATGCAATTGAAGATTGTTACTGATTTGCATACATCAGAACGGTACCATCAATTTACTTGTTGGTGTGGTATATAATCTGCATTTGACTGTATTTATAATAAGCCTGGGGGAACTGTGATCCCAATCATTGAAAAAAAGACATTTGCCAGATTTTTACTTGCATCTTGATAGCAGCAGGATTTGTTTTGTGCAATAAATATAATGACACTGCAGATGGATTGAGAAGAAAGCGCTAATCAGCATACACTCTTGACAAGCCTGCAATGTAGTAACATTTGTAACTTGGTAATCTGAAACATCAATCGAACAACGGCAGTAGTCACCCTAAAGAGTTAAAAGATAAAAGAGATCATTTAAATAAACTTACTTAATAAGGTATGAGCGTTTCACAATAGAAATATGTTACGTTTTGCACATTGGATTACAATGATTTCCCTTTAATTGAATAACTGTTCGCTACAATAAACAGTGATAGTCACTTGTCATGGTTACCATCCCCAAGCAAGACAAATAACATTGTAAAACATGTGCTGCTGAAACATTAAAACAGAACATATTGGAAGCACACAATATTCTGGTGAACCATCTTTAACCGGAAATCCTCTTACCATTTCCATGTCAGTTCTCAAGTGGCCTGATTTCATTTCCAGCATTGTATGCCTTATAAAATGTATTATTTACAGCAATTCCCCATGTTTACATAATATTCTGTACAAATTGATTTTAGAATATTATTCAAATATCAGAAAATATCATGACATGTATAGGCACATCATCCCATCTTAGTTACTAATATTTTACAAATAATTCTATTCCAAAAACAGTGTTTTCAATCAATAGGAATTGACTCGATTACACTTACTCAGTGCTTTGGTCATTACAGGCTTCTAATCATGAATATGATTTGTGCGGTAGTTAGAATGTTGGGGCTGCCCCCGTCAATAGTCATGTACAGTCATCTAGCTGAAGAGATTTGCTTTAATGAATAACCTGCATTCAGCAATCAGCAACAAAGAGCATAGGCTACAGATCCAACATAAAGAAGCTCTTCCTTGCATTCAGAAACAGGTCAGCAAAACAATCATGCTTAAATTAAAATTCACTCAGAGGGCAAACACATTTCTTCCTCGTTTGAAGTGAGCATCCAGCAATCGCCTCACAACCAAATGTTAATAGAATGAAGGCACAATTCCAAATAAACTTCAACCTGTGATATTAATGTGTTGCTTTACCGGGTCAATAATAATGTAAGGGTTGGAGGCAGATATAATCTCACTCCACAATGATTATTCAGGCATGTTGCCTTTCATTCACTGGCACCAGTGAACATTGTTTATTGCTCAAAAAAAAATTCACAATCTCTTCGCAAATATAATTTCATATAACTAATCAATCCAGGAGTTTGCTAGTTCATTTAAGTTAGCAATGTTACAAAAATTTGAGATTTTAAAAATCAAGTCTGCAATTTATCCCATCAGATAAAGCATAAAAAGAAGTTTCATTTAACACCTAATTCACTGTCATATCTTCAGTATAAAAAAAGTTATGGCCATTTTCATACTCGGAAATTAGCATCTTGTTCCCTATTGCTTTTCCATTGACTTAACACAAAAGCTGTAATCTAGGACAGTCAAAAGCCCATAACTTTCCTAAAAATTACAAGAAATGAATGACATTTTCAGTTATTATAGATTGAAGCATTGTGAAACAAATACAAAACATCTTACTTGGATGACCTGAAATTAAAGCATATAATTAGTTAGTTACCTAATTGTAGCTAATTACAAAATTGACCGTTGTGACGGAAATAGTAATAAACACCCAGACTGCCTTGAAAATTCAAAAATGTGATATTCTCAAGATCAGAACTTTAATATTATTGTATTATATGCTGTAAGTCCGTAACAGATAGGTAAATAAATTACAATGTCTAGCAATAGACCAAGTCTTTATGGAGAAGATCAGTTGCTCGCTGGTACATTGCATATCATAATCAGTAGCATCATCATACTACTCAGATTGTAACCAATAAGCAACTCTGTACACCTTGTTTTTCCTCAACTTTTCAATTTTGGCATTATGAACTACTTCAAACCATGAATGACATGCCTTTCTGCCCGCTACTTTCCCATTAAGAATGTCCTGTAGATCATCACATTTGTCCAAATTCAGATAATCTCTGCGAATGCTGTCTAAATCAGTCTCTTTTGCTGAGCATTTGGATTGACAATTTTACATTTCTTCTTCGGAAACATCTGTTTAAAATGTAATTGAGAAAAAAAACACTGAACAGCATTGACAGAAACAAGTTATTATTTGCAGTTTTAGAAAAAAAAGTAGAAATTATGAAGTTAAACACTAAAACAAATAGTAAATACCCAACAAAAAACTCATATTCATCAGTTTCATCAAATCAATGATTTTATGATCAA
The DNA here is from genome assembly GCF_028641065.1 of Leucoraja erinaceus. Taxonomy (NCBI): domain Eukaryota; kingdom Metazoa; phylum Chordata; class Chondrichthyes; order Rajiformes; family Rajidae; genus Leucoraja; species Leucoraja erinaceus. The sequence continues at coordinate 33,375,993 of NC_073380.1, read as the reverse complement.
TTAAATTCATCTAAATTCAATTACTAGATCTAAACATCTATCCATTTCTTAAGAAAATGATATATATATTTAATAGCCTAAGTATCCAAATAACAAACTAATCCCATTCACACAAGAATTCACAATATAACATGATTTTAAACTTGTCATGAACTTATATGCCAGATGGAAGGAATTTAATGTTTAATTCCCATAAATTAATCTAGAAACATCCACTCTCAATATAATCAAAATTATTATTTTTTGCACAATACATGTGGCTAAAACTGTTGTGGATATTTAGTATAAAAATATTGACTATGGATAGACAATAACACAAAATATAGACGATTTAGATGCTCATATGACATGATTGTCCAAAAAAAAAGGATTTAAATCATCTTGCGAGTGGGTGTTTCTGGAATGCGATCGATTGGAACTTTGCCATTGCCATGAATATAAACCCCATATCGTCAGGCAAAGACACTGCCGGTTCGTATGGGGCCCAAATAACATTTTCGCATCGTAAAATTAGATTAAAGCCACCCCAAGAAGCAAAATAATATGTGAAATAGACGACTTACCTTTTGTTTTGTCCTGATATTGCGATCCGTCACGTTGTAGGCATTGAGGGCGTTGGAAGTCGCATTTTACTTTAATCCCATTATTAAATTGTCCAGCAATTTTTTTAATTAAAAAAAACGGGAACGGAACCCGATCGATTTTTCTTCATCGGCTAGCAGCCCGAGGAAATCCCTCTCCGACAAGCGATACAAACCTGCATTTTAATCCCCCCCCCCCCCCCCCCCCCCCCCCTCAAAGGCACCAAAGTCGCGCACACGGCCAGTGGCACAACTGCAGCGCCGCTGAAGGTATGTTTTGTAACATCGCTACTTAAGTGCAGTAGAAGTAAATACCTGATGATTAGCATGAATGACAGCTACTGGGGCACACATGTTACACAGCATAGGTAGATAGGTTTGTTTGAATTTCCTTTGCATAGGGTTGGGCAGACATGTTTGGGGAACGATTATATTGGTCCGAGGAGATGTGACTAGCTCCCACCAATTGTCAATATCACCATCTCCACAACTCCATGCAACGCCCGCCCTATACTCAGTTCACATTTGTGCCAACCTTGCAAGGAATCTACTGTAGACCCCATGCAATTCATGGGCAGGAAAAGAAGGTCTACTGACTACACTATTCACCCCTGGATCACCTTGACAATATGAATATGTGTGTCAGTGTACTATTTACTGATTATAGCTGAGCCTTCACCATCCTAATGCCAAATAAGATCATCACTAAACCTATTGATCTTGGTCTTGTGCTCTTCATCTGCAATTGGCTTCTGGACTTCCTGACTTGCAGACCTTAGTTGGTTAGAATTCGTCAAAACGTTTCCTCCACACTGTCCCTCAGGGTTATGTCTTCTGTTCCTTGCTCTAATCCCTGTTTACCCATGGCAGTGTGGTTAAGTACAATGCCAAATCAAGCTTTAACTTCGCCGATGATACCATTATTGACAGCCTGATTTACAACATATAGGTAAGAGATTGAGAACCTAGTGCCATAGTGTCAGAACAATAACCTAGCCCTTAATATCTGCAAGACAAAAGAGTTTTACCCGTGGCTATCTAGACTACACTTCTTCCCACCCTGCTTCCTGTAAGGACGCCATCCCCTACTCCCAATTCCTCCGTCTATGCCGCATCTGCTCCAAGGATGAGGTGTTCCACACCAGGGCATTGGAAATGTCCTTATTCTTCCCCTCCCCTACTATAGATGAGGCTCTCACCAAAGTCTCTTCAATACCCCATAGCACTGCCCTCTCTCCCCATCCCCCCACTCATAACAAGGGCAGAGTCCCCCTAGTCCTCACCTTTCACCCCACTAGCCTTCCTATACAACAAATAGTCCTCCGTCATTTTCGCCACCTCCAACGTGACCCCACCACTCGCCACATCTTCCCATCTCCCCCCCTGTCTGCTTTCCGCAAAGACCACTCCGTCTGTAACTCCTTGGTCAACTCTTCCCTTCCCTCCAGCACCACCTCCTCCTCGGGCACTTTCCCTTGCAACCGCAAGAGATGCTACACTTGTCACTTTACCTCCCCCTCGACTCCATTCAAGGACCCAAGCAGTCGTTCCAGGTGCGACAGAGGTTCACCTGTATCTCCTCCAACCTCATCTATTGCATCCGCTGCTCTAGATGTCAGCAGATCTACATCGGTGAGACCAAGCGTAGGCTTGGCGATCGTTTCGCCGAACACCTCCGCTCGGAGCTCTTCTCCCGCGATCCCAGGCTCCGGACGGTCCATGCCTAGAAGCTCCACAGGCCATAGCCCCATGATGGCAAAGTCACTAGGCCAGCGATCAGAGCACTCCTCTCAGACGACCCCCGGCAAGGGTTCGCCCCCACTCCGCAATGGTAAAGTCCATGCTGCACCCGCTGCTAAAGCTCCGGGCCCGACTCCGGGGAAGGCCGCTCCAATCCAAGCTGTTAGGCTGCGAGAGGAGAGGTGGAGAAGCGCATCGAGGAATCGATTGACAGTTTCCCCCTTCTCTGAACCCTTTCAAACTTGACAATATCTTTCCTCTAACATGGTGCCCAGAACTGAACACAATATTCTAAATACGGTCTTATACAACTGCAACATGACCTCTCAACTTCTATACTCTGACTGATGAAGGTACGGCGTCAAGACGCTGCGTACTGTGTCGAGACGCCCCGCACGCACGTCGAGGCAGCTGCGGGCCAGCAGGCCGTTGCTGGAACACGGTCAGTTTTTCGGAGCCCCGTGCGATGTCGGGATCAGCTCCGCACAACTCCATACGGCTCCGGCGATCGAAGTGGGACCGGCCCCGCGAAGCCGTACGGCTCAAACTACCACGTTAGGTCGCGTTTGCCGCATGGAGTCGCATGCTCGTGGGACAGGCCCTTTACTGAAATTCATGTACACTGGAGGAGGAGGAGCCATCTTGGGGAATGGCTGTTGACCAGCAGCCGTCCGTCTAATACACTTTTTTTTTGTAGTTCTAGTGAGTCCTGTGTTTTGTTTGTGGGAGAAATAGACTTTTTAATGTGGGGGGAAGAGGGTAACTATATTTCTAGGTCCCTACCTGGTCGGTGAGGCAGCTTTTTCTCCGGGCTGCCCCGTCGACCTGTCCTCGTGGCCTACCAGCGGGCGTGGAGCGCCGTTTCCTGATGGGGACCACCCAGCACCTCGGCTTCGGTGGCGGCACAGCGCTGGAGCGCTATCGTGGAGCGGAGCGGGCGATGCCTTGCCTGGGTCGCCGCGCTGGATCAACGCGCTGGAGCTCCGGTGAGCTGTGACCGCCGAGTTCAACATCTCCGGGCTGCGGGTCTGCGGAGCGGAGCGGGCGGTGCCGACTTCAACATCGGGAGCCTGGGAGCTCCAAACCGGCACAGCCTTGTTGGCTTCAGAAGCCGCGGTCTCCGGTAAGGAAGCGGCCGTTCCAGGTGGCCCAGCCGCTGAAAGGACTCTCCCGACGCCGGGGCAACACCACCCGGTGAGAACGGCCAGGAACATCGGGCCTCCGTAGAGGCAATAGCGGAGACCTCAATAGGCCTGACTTTGGGAGAACTGGGGATGGGGACTGGACATTGTGCCTTCCCCCACAGTGGTAACCATTGTGGGGGTTGATTTTTGTGTGTAAGTGATTATTTTAGTTTGTGTCCAAGATGGCTGTCAGAAGGGAGAGTGTACGCTGGCGCGGTTTAGCTGCCGCTGCTCTCTCTTCACATTGTGTTTTTGATTTTTTTGTCTTTGGATCGAATTCTGTCTTTAATTTGTGTATTGGTGATGTCTTTATTAGTTATTTTACTCCGATTATATGTTTTTTACTCTTGTTAAATTCTGTAAGGTGTCCTTGAGACTTTTGAAAGGCGCCCATAAATAAAATGTATTATTAATATTATTATCTACAGTTCTGCCATCATCAACCTCTTCAAAACATTCTGTCAGATTTGTGAGACATGACCCTCCCACGTACAAAACCATGCTGACTATCCCTAATCAGCCCTTGCCCATCCAAATGCCTAAACCTATCCCTCAGAATACTCTCTAGTAACTTTCCAACTACAGATGTTAAGCTCACCGGCTTATAGTTCCCAGCATTTTCTCTGCAGCCCTTTAAGAGGCACAACATTTGCTACCTTCCAGTCTTCAGGCGCACCTCCTGGATTTAAGGACGACTTGTAAATTTCAACCAGGGCTCCCGCAATTTCCTCTCTGGTTTTCCACAATGTCTTCAGATATATCTGACCAGGCCCTGGTTTGCCCACCTTCATACACAATGGTACCTTCAGTACTTCTTTGACGGTAACACTAACTGCTCTCAGGACACTTCCATTGACTGCCCTAAGTTCCTCTGTTCTACTGCCTTTCTCCTCGGTAAATAGAGAGGTGAAATACTCATTGTTGGACCTTGTCCATCTCCTGTGGCTCCACATATAGAGGTGACCGCTTTGATTCTTGAGGTCCCACTCTCTCTCCAGTTACCCTTTCCCCCTTTATACATTTATCAAATTTTTTTGGATTGTCCTTAATGTTATCTCCTGGTCCCTTTTTTCCCTTTTTATATCCTTTATCAGTTTACTCCTTAGTTCCCGAAACTTCTCCAGGGATGCACTTGATCCCAGCTGCCTATACCTGTCCCATGCATCCTTGTTTTAGAACAATGCCACAATTTCACCCTCAGCCAAGCTTTCTTACGTTTGCCTTATTTGCCCTTCACTCTAATGGGGACGTACACTTTTAAAAACATCACACTTGGCCGATGTTTCTTTCCCCTCAAATAACCTGCTCCAATCAACTTGATCGAGACCTTCTCTTATACCCTCAAAGTTGGCCTTACCACAGTTGAGCATTTTAACACATGGACCATTTCCGTCCCTATCCATAACTATCATAAACCTAATCGAACTGTGGTCACTAGTCCCAACAGGCTCCTCCACAAACTACATACTGCTTGAGAAAATTCTCCTGAACACTTTTGAGGAATTGAACATCATTTAAACCCTTTGCATTATGATTTTCCCAGTTAATATTGGGAAAGTTAAAATCCCCTACTACAACAACCTTACTTGACCTGCAGCCGTCTGCAATTTCCTGGCATATTTGTTCTTCTGTTGACTATTCGGGGGTGTCGTACACTCCCAACATGGTGATCATCTCTTTCTAGTTCCTCAGCTCCACCCATATAGCCTCACTAGACGAACCGTCCGTAATGTCACCTCTGACCACTGCCGTGACATCCTCCTTAACAACAATGCAACCCCCCCCCCCCCCCCCCCCCCACTCCTGAAGCTTGTACCCCGGAACATTGAGGTGCCAGTCCTGCCCCTCCCGTAACCAGGTTTCAGTCATGGCTACAATGAACCCAGTCCCTAAGCTCATCTATCTTATCCGTCCGGCCCCTTGCATTAAAATACATGCAGTTTAAACCAACCCTCCGTCCTCGCTCTCCGCCTTACACCTGCCTATTCTGTCCACTAACCTTTCCAACCCTCGAATCTCTACCAACTTCTAGCTTCTCATGTGTCTCTGTCCTGCACGAGATCCCACCCCCACCCCTGCCAATCTAGTTTAAACTTTCCCGTGCAGCATTGGCAAACCTGCCCGCCAGGATTTTGGTCCCCCTCCAGTTACGGTGCAACTGTCCATTTTGTTCAGGTCACCCCTGCCCCAGAAGAGATCCCAGTGACCCACAAATCTAAATCCCTGCCCCCTGCAACAACTCCTCAGCCACACATTCATTTCCCTTATTTTCTTGTTCTTACCTTCACTAGCACGAGGTACTGGAAGCAATCCTGAGATCACTACCCTGGAGGTCCTGCTTTTCAGTCTTTTACCTAATTCCCTAAACTCGTGTTGCAGAACCTCCTTCCTCTTCCTACGTATATCATTTGTGCCAACATGCACAACAACCTCCGGCTGCTCCCCCTCACTCTCGAGGATGCCGTGCAGCCGCACCGAGACATCCTGGACCCTGGCACCAGGGAGGTAGCACACCATCCTGGAGTCTCACCTGCTGCCACAGAATCTCCTGTCCACACCCCTGACTATCGAGTCACCCACCACTCTGGCTCTGCCTGACGCCACTTCCCTGTTGAGCCTCAACACCAGGGTTGGAGTCACAGCCCTAGCTGCCACTCAAACTTGATGTGTTGTCCGCTCCGACAGTTCCCAAGAGGGTGTACCTGTTTGCAATAGTTACAGCCACCGGGGTCTCCTGCACTCCATGCTTACTTCGCTTTCGCATCGTCACCCATCTTCGGTGTGACAACCTCACTGTAGGTCCTGTCCAGGAATCTCTCATTTTCCCAGACTGTCCTGAGGTCATCCAGCTGCTGCTCCAGTTCCCTAACACGGTCCTTCAGGAGCTGCACCTGGACACAATTTCCGCAGGTGTAGTTATCAGAGGCACCAGCAGTGACCCTGACTTCCCACATCCTACATCTGAGACACTGTAACAACTTGCCTGCCATTACTTCAGTGGACAAATCACAGGTAAACACACTCACAGAGCTGAGTGAAACCTACTCCCTTCTCTGCTGCTCATAGCCTTCAATAAGTCACTGCTATAAGTCACACACGCAGAAACGATTCAAGTGTAGCCTCCTCGACGAAAACTCTTGAGCCAAAGACTCGCACTTTACCTCTCCAAGGCTGCTCCACTACACCTCAACTTAATTTTATCTAATCAAACTACCCACTCAACTAATTCGGAGAAAGCCTTCCTTAAGCCAATCCACTCCCTCGCTGGTCTGGCTGCTGCTCTTCTGCGACCTTCATGGTATTTGCCCCGGGCTATGAGGCCCAAAATTGATCACAATATTCCAAATGCGGTCTGACCAGTGTGTTATAAAGCCTGAACATTATTTCCCTGTTTTCGTATTCTAGTCCTCTTGAAATAACTGCTAGCATTGCATTTGCATTCGACTTGCAAATTTACTTTATGGGAATCCTCAAGTTTATGGGCACTCCCAAGTCCCGTTGCAACTCTGATTTCTGACCTCTCTCCCCATTGAGTAAATAGTCTTTAGTTGTTGACATAAGGAAGCAATGGGGTGAACACAACCATGTCCTCATCAACAGAACAGCTAAAGAGATGGTTGCAGCTTCAAGTTCCTTGGCATCCATATCACCAGCAACCTAACCTGGGCTCTTCACAAGGATATGGTGATCAAGTTTGGGCATCAGCATATAAAACTTTATTGGGTTTCTGAGAAGATTCAGTATGTCAATGAAAATTCTCTCCAACGTCTACAGATGTGCTATAGAAGGTATTCTGACGGGATGCATCTCAGCCTGGTATGGCAACTGATCAGTTCTTGACCGCATGAACCTGCAGAAAATGATGATTGCAGCCCAGTTCAATGCCAACTCGACACTTCCTTGCATCCAACCCCTTTCAGTCTGAAGAAGGGGCCTGGTCCGAAATGTGACCCATCCTTTTCTCCAGGGATCCTGCCTGAGCTGCAGAGTTAATCCAGCACTTTGTGTCTATTTTTGGTGTAAACCAGCAGCTGCAGTTTGGTGTTTTTACCTTCATGGTGCATTGCTTCAGGAAGGCTGGAAGTATCATCAAGCTTGCTTGCCACCCAGACCACTCACTTTGTTTCTCTTCTATCTTTTGGGAGAAGATACAGGAGCATGAAAGCTTGGACAGCCACACTGAAGAACAGCTTTGTCCCCCATTCAGCTTCTGAAACAAACGCCTATCCCACACCCCATTCCCAGAGATGCTGCCATGTACTCTTACTCTCAACTTTATCTTATCCAATTATACCATTATTGTGCTTTAATATTATTTTGCATTACTTGGGTTTTGCATTACAATTTTGTACCTTTCTGCTATTTTCCACTTGCCGCATATTTATTGTGATTATTATTACTGTATGTAAACTATTTATTTAAAGCGAACAAGGAATTTCATTGCATCATTTGTGTGTATAACGATAAACTAACCTGAACCAGATGCGACATTATCTCTCAACCCGACAAAACAAAATCTGCTCCTGCAGAAACTTCAACATGCTTAAGATTTTAAAGATGAAGATTAAAAATAGTAAGATTAAACAAGAACTTACCAGTTTGAAGTTTGATCTGTATCTTATGAGGAGTTACGATGAGGGATTACGTGAAGAACCCGCTCAGCACGCATGCGCGGCATACTTCAAAGCAGCGGTGTGGAATCACAGATAGACACAGTTATTGAAGTAAACATAGTAAAGACAAGGAGACATCAGTTTATCAGTTTGACCCATATTATTGAGGGTGGGAGCGGAGGGCACGTAATCTCTCATCGTAACTCCTCATAAAATACAGATCAAACTTCAAACTGGTAAGCTCGTTTAATCTTACTATTTTACTTCGGAGTCATTTGAGTGATTCCGTGAAGACTTCACAGCTCTGTGATTTCAAACTGTGTAACAGTTATTACTTCACGCACTGCCGAAGTCCTTGAGGGAGGAAGTACGTTATCGTAATCAACCAATGAATCTGTTTGTAGAAAAACACAATGGTATTTTTTAACAATAACAACAAAGAAATTAAATTGCTCCCCTGGGCTTAAATTAAATATTTGCAGTCTGTAAAATCTTTCCTGCAAATAAAACAGGTTTTGACAACGGCTTATTATAAAATTTTCTGAACGGTCTTTCCCCCCACCATCCTGCTGCAGCCAGGATGTGGTCTATAGGCACGTCCATTCTTTTAGCCATCGACGTGGATGCTGCCCTGGTGGAATGAAATTTGTACATGTTAGTTTTTATCCCAGCAGCTTTTAGCACCTGCTTGAGCCATCTCAAAATGGTTTGGCTCGTCACCCGACCAAAAGGTTTTTTATGACTAACCCACAAGGTTTTTCATCTCCCTCGAATATTTTGGTTGTGTCTCTGTAGGATAGTAGGGTCATGGCACATAACCGTGTTTCTGGCGGGTAAGCCCGGAATTCCACAACTGGATTAGGTGTTCCTGGTCTGCTCTGTTTGATCATTCCCTGGATAACAACAGAGATCTGGTCTGGAGCTGTGAGCATGGTGTCCAGTCGCAATAGGTGTAGTGACTGGACCCTCTGTGCAGATACAAGTACCATCAACATGAGTGTTTTGAGCATAGATTGTTCCAGGTTGAGTGGCCATCCCCTGAGGTATTTCAGGACCACACTGACATCCCATGTATGGGTGTACCTTGGTCTAGGGGGTTAGAGTTGTAAATACCCTTCATTAATTTGACCACCAGCAAGTGGGACCCCATGGCCTGTTGTCCGGGAGCTGGTTTTAAAATGGGCAGGCAGGGCACTTCTAGCTGTGTTGATGGCTCTGTAGCTGAGTCCTTCATCGTGGTGAAGGTTCGCCAGGAATTCCAGTACGTTGGTCACTGTAGCGGTTGAGTAGGTGGTCCCTGTATCCAAGCAGTACTTCTCCCATTTTTTGATGCTGGACAAGTGCTGTTTTTTAGTGGATGTTCGGAGGGATGCTGACATGGTGTCGACGGTTTGTTCTGATAATCCCAGTCCCAGAAGTGGTTTGTGCAGAATCTGCAACCTAGGAGTTTGATTTTTTCGTGGCACGGGTGGCTTGTGCCCGACACTGGGTGTTAAGCTCTGGGTCACTGGGGAATACCATCGGAGTTTCAACAACCATGTCATGGAGTATTGGGAACCATGGCTGTGTAGGCCAGTCGGGTACTATCAAAATACCTGAAGCAGAGTCCATTTGTATTGTGCGTAGTCCCCGACTGATGAGGCAGAAGGGAGGAAATGCATAGAAGAAGAATTTCCCCAATCCAGCGCGAACGCATCTACCGCTGCTGCCTCAGGTCTGGTTCCCAAGCGACATACATAGATACTTGGTGATTTAGCCTGGATGCAAATGAATCGATATCTGGCGTGCCATATTGCTTGATAACTTTTGCGAAAAAATTTTGGGGGGTTTTAACATCCATTCGATGTTGTCATTAAATTTACGTGGCCTGGTGTCTGCCACTGCATTTAGCTTACCTGGCAGGTAAGTTGCTGATAGCCAAATATGTATTTCGACACACCATTGCCAAATTGTGTTGACCAACTTGTCGCATGATACCGATTTTATGCCGTCCATATGGTTAATGTAGGCCACCACCGTAGTATTTATCTATTTGTAACCGTACATGCAAGTGATGCATATTTGTGCATATGCTTTAAGCCATAAAAGTCACCCATCTCTAGATAATTAATGCCCAGTGTAAGTGGTAATGATGACTTTGGGTTAGTCCATCTATTACCTGTGCTAGATATAGAGTTAGTTGCTCCCCAGCCTTGAGCACTGGCATCTTTTTATATAACTAACATAGGGTTAGTGATGCTAATAGGGCTGCAAACTATGCTAAATGTTTTTTGCCCACCACTGTAGTTCTGATATTGCTTCAGTGAGTAACTTCATGACACGATCATAATGACCTGTATGTTGTTTTTGGTGCAAAGGTCCGAATTATGTGGCCGGAAAATGCTGCTACCATTTTTCCAATTACTCTGTTACTTGTTGAGTAGTTGGTAGTTTGTTGACCATTAAATTGTTGCATGATTGTGCCAATTCAACTATTTTGTCTCTTGGCAATGTTACAGTAACGTGGACTGAATTAATTGTGAAGCCCAAGTAGTCCATGATTGTGGATGCTTAAACTTAGATCTTACTTCGGAGTCACATGAGTGACTACGTGAAGAACCCCGCCAGGACGCATGCGTGTCATATCGCTTTCACGCTTGCGAAACGACAGGCGGGGTGGAGCGTTCCCCCGCAGCGGTAAGTTTGAAACTGCGACCTGCAGGTAAGTGATTTACTCTGCGATATTTTTTGTCACCGCGCTGTTTTTACACAGGGTGGGGGAAGTTGGACAAAATAGTGCCCACAAGTGCTGCGAGTGAAGCTGGCTGGGGAGGACCACGAAGTTGCGGGAGCCAGCAGCAGCTGAAGGCACAAGCCCCGTAAGGGATCAGCTGTGCCGACTTTTGGTCCCGCTCCGGCCAGGGACACCACGGCCGGGCGGGAGACTATTCAGATGGGGCCGTCGACTTTTGACAAGTCGAAAACGGCAGGAGGCGGGGTGGAACGACGTTCCCCCGTCGCGACAATTTAAACAGGACCTGCAGGTAAGAGTACTTTGCAGTCTTTTTGTGTTTTCCCATGCTGATTACATGTGGAGAAACCAACGGGCTGTGACAAAGCTGGTGGGCTAACAGCGGCTAGCGGCACTTGAATCACCTATAATGGGATCAGCTGTGCCCGATGTCGCCTCCGCACCGGCCAGATCCACTACGCAGCCGGGCGGTAAGGCAAGACAAAAAACCATCAAAGTCGTGGACTCAGAGAAGTCCGACTTTGAGCAGCCGTGGGCGGCCAGCGACCGTGAGCGCCTGAGCCGGATGGAGTGGTGTGTGGAGCATTTGCTCCAATGTGACAGGCTCCGGGAGATGGAGTCGAGTCACTGTGGGCTCTATGTAAAACCCACAGCAGCACCTCTTGTAGGGCTGCACAGTGCTTCTCCCTCGTTAGAGGGGAGTACTGGGGGTCAGTTCTGGGCTGATCCTGAAGAGGGGTTTGCAGAACAGAAATCAAGAGATCAGCAGGCCTCAATATAGAATAGTAAGATTAAACGAGAACTTACCAGTTTGAAGTTTGATCTGTATTTTATGAGGAGGAACGTTGAGGGAATACATGAAGAAGCCCGCTTACGACGCATGCGTGTCATCCTTCAAAGCAGCGGTGTGAGGTCACAGATACACTATAATGACCTAAAATAGTAAGATTATTAAAGAGATACCAGTTTAAGATATGACCCTATGAGGGTGGGAGCGGAGGGCATGTATTCCCTCAACGTTCCTCCTCATAAAATACAGATCAAACTTCAAACTGGTAAGTTCTCGTTTAATCTTACTATTTTACTTCGGAGTCACGTGAGGGACTCCATGAAGATTTCAAAGCTCTGTGACCTCACGCCGTGGAAAACGAGTCCATGCTTCACAACTGCCTTGGTAGTTAGAGAGAAATTGTTAATTATATTCAAAACATTCATACCAATTATTTAATGGAAATGATAAATAATATCGAATTAATTCAAATCATAACCCTGTATTCTTCAGGGATAAATTATCATACAGAACTTAAAATTGTTCCCCGATAAACGTTCCCATACTGCTAACTGGTTTGTTATAACATTTCTGAAACGTTTTCTCCGACAACCATCCTGCAATCCTGAGGATTTGGTCCATGGATACATCAAGGCGTTTTGCTGCAGATGTAGCTGCAGCCCTGGTGGAGTGATAATCAAATATGTTATTGTCCACTCCCGCCTATCATAACCCATATTTCAGCCACCGCGAACTGGTCTGAGTTACAGTCTATGGTACAGTATCTTATAGCTGATTAAACGCCAATTCCTTGCCTCTGATAGCCTTTTACTTTCACTGTATAACAAACCCGTACTTTACTATACAGAGGCGTTTGTCCTCCGGGTAGGCCATCAATTCTATGGCCTGCCCCGCTGATCCTGGCCTATTTTGTTTAATAATACGGTCCTGGATCACAAACCCCAAACTTCGTGCCGCAATAGCGAAGCCATCCAGTCTTACTTTTAGCAATAACTGGAGCTTATGCACTGTGACTAGCGCTATCAGCATTACCATTTGTAGTTAGTTATCCAGATTAATGCTGTAGCCGGCGACCAATTCCTTAGCAAGATCAAAGCCACACTTATATTCCATATAGTAGTAGTATTTTTATTTATTTTTTTTTGGTGGCTTGGTGTTAACATTTCCTCTAAAATTTTTAACTGCCAGAGGATGTGATCCCACAGACTGTCTTACTGTTTCTTGCCATCAATAACTTGCCAATACACTTACTGGATGCACCAGCAACTTAGGACTACGTCTTACCGTTATACATGGTTCCAGCACCATGTCCTGTACCTCCATGTCCTGTACCCCCCTGTATCCCTGGTAGATACGTAGCCCATAACCAAATATTCCTTTGGACACACCATTGCCAAGTTTAATTTGCCAATTCATCACAAGCTGGTGATATCTTTCCACCCACATGACTTATATATGCCATCACCGAGGTATTATCTATCTACCATCTACCATGCTGCAGTTTCATTCCTGAGCAATAAGATTTTAGCCCATGAAATGCACTTAACATTTCTAACCCTTAGTGTTATGTAGGTTAGCTTCTTATATATTCCATCTCCCCCATAGCTCGAGATGGTATCAGTTGTACCGTAACCAATTGCACTGGCATCTGTTTGTAATAGCACAGCCGGGTTGACCTCTGTGGCTTTCCATATTAGTAAGTCATTAACATATTAAATGTGTTAATGGTGTCCATTTTGACTTAAGTGGATGGACAATGAATCCCAGCTGTTCAAACAATTGATTAGTGGCAACCACTGCCTAACATGCCGATTCCTAAATTATTCCCACAATAAGGATATCATCCAACTATACCATTATTCTATGATTTTGGTGTTGCAGCAGTCCCAACACTGGTTTAAAATTTCCCCTGTTGGATATTGAATAGCAAGGATCTTAAATTTAATACTTGCCATAGACTAGCCTGCTGCACACTAAGTCTTTAGCACTGCTAAACATATCCATTTTTTTAAAATGAATATATTGCACAACATTGTGAAGTATTGATAATCCATAATAATACGGCATCCCCCATCTTTCTTATTTCTAATAAAGATGTTTGAGACAAATCCTGGTGTTCAGGTTTGGTTTATTCCATTACCAGCATGTATATCTGTCCGGTTTATGTACTGGAGGGTTTAGTTCGTGTAGAACTCTATCAGATATCCCTTAAACTGCTAAGGATATATCTGTCCATAGATATATTACACCAAGCTTCAACATAAAGTTGCAATGTCCCCCCAACTTCCGTGCTCCCTATTAATGCTGGAGCCCCAAATTCACCTACCTCCATGGTTATTGGTGGTAACCAAGTTATTTTTCTTAGTTTCATATGCGGTTGTGGAGAGCCTAAAGGTTAATGTTACTTTGCATCTCCACAGTGGTCGTCCCGGCCAAACCCTAAACAGGACGCTGCTGCTGGGTACCTCTGCCCAATTCTTTGTAGTATAATTACAAAAAACACACTACCTCTCTTAGGATGCACATGAGGTTAATGTCTTCCCCAGAAATCCTTTGGATGCTTTAATCAGCCCCAAAGTCAAGCCTCCACGCCAATTCTTTACCTGTTTAGACAGATCTCCCCCCCCCCCCCCAAATAACGGGGTCTATAGCCCTTTGCTTACATAGTATAGCGAACTAGGGTCTAGAGCTGGCTGAATGGCCCTTCAAACTGCACATTTCAAAAAATAGTGCTAATGGCATCCTTATGGTCACTAATTTTGTACACCTTTTTTAACATGCGGGCCAAAGCTGTTATGCCCGCCATGAGACCTTTCAGAGTATTACGGATTTTCCCAACTCGTCTGCAAATGCACCTGTAACAATGGCTACATTAAGAGCACCACAATATTCCCGGGGTATAGAACCCTTGCCAACACTTCAGCAAAATATTAGCTTGAAGTTAATGGGTGGACTCACAGTCCTACAATACTCACAGCCATCCTTCTCGAGATCATTCTCCGTGAGTTCTGCTGGCAGTACTGCTCATCATGTTCAGCAGGTTGTTTTTCCCCCCCTTCAATAGGGGACAGTGGCTCCATCACCTGCTCAGGTTTTACCCCGTCAGACCTTCCATACCCTCCTCAGAGGCGTCTGACATTTCATGCAGCCCATATGGGAAACTGCTGTGGGACTTATATTTATTTGCCCACTGTGGCTATCCTCCAATCCCGGAGCCTGCCACTGTGGAGAAATTTACTCCAGCAAACCGCTCCAGCCAACTTACATGCTCTCGGGCACTAGTCGTCGCGGGTGCTTAATATATGGGACCGCTCCTGCCGACCTTGGTGCTCTCGGGCACTAGTCGCACGCGGTATTTCCCACAGCCCGTCCCCATGCCTACGGGCACTGGTCGTTCCCCATGGTCCTGGTACTCACGGGCACCTCTACCCATTTAGGGTGAAGTTTGGCACTCGCTCCCCTCTGGGAGATGCTGGTGCCGACATTTATTGCTGCCTGCTGCTTGTCATTAAACAACAGCAAACCCTGTGTTGGCAGCCCTTCAGCTCTATACTGACATCAGTAGCTGGTTGCCTGCTGTTCTGCAACACACCAGTAACGACCTGTGGCTGTGCCCTGACGTCCTTGGCTGGCCGCCTGCTGCTCTTCAAAATACAACAGCCACGTCTGGAAAAAAGCACCAAAAAGGTAAGGGAAATTTGTTCTTACCTGTACTGGTTTTCAGCCTGCCGTTTGGGAGGAAACGTCCTTCCTCCCGCAGCCCCACGGACCCCGTAGCGCAGGTCCATGGGCTGCTGTCCCCGATGTCGGCTCTCTCTCTCTTCCGGGTGGTGCAGCCGCTTCAATCGGCTCCGGAGCCCCTAGCGACTGCATCTAAAAATAGACCCGACTTGGTCTGGAAACCCCCGGGACGTGTAGCTTTGCTTCCCGCCCGGCAGCAGTCAATCTTGCCGGTGCGGGGAGCGACGTCGGGCACAGCTGTTCTGTGCTAAAAATAGCCGCTTAGGAATCCTCTCCGGAGGATTCGCGCTAAACGGCTGCTGCTGGCTGGTGGCTGCGCTGTTTCTGCAGTCTCCCCTCCAGCTCCTGCAGCTTCTTGTATTTCCTACCTGCAAGGTAAGTGGAAAAAATTTTTGCTGTCTCTTACCTGCTTCTTTGCATTTCCCTCTAGGGAGACGTCGTCTCCCACGTCTGACTCGTTGAATGCGTGTATGCGATATGACACGCATGCGTCGTGCGGGCTTCTTCATGGAGTCTCTCACGTGACTCCGAAGTAAAATTTAGGTCATACCCAACAGATGATCGTCTCTGTATAGTAAGACATTTGTCGTTATACATGGAGAAAACGAAAATCATCAGAGGCAATGAGAAGGCACTTTTAGTCAGCTATAAGCAACCACAGAAAAGAGTGACGGTCCAGACCATCTCAAGATGGCTGAAACAGGTGCTAACACAGGCTGGGGTGGATACTAATATTTTAAAATCTCATTCCAGCTACATCGGCAGCTATGCAGTTGGATGTACCAATGGACCAAATCCTCAAGGCAGCAGGATGGTCAGGGGAAAAAACATTCCAACTATTTTATCATAAACCAGTCATGAAACCTGGAACGTTTGCAGAAACAATTTTAAGTTCTGTAATTTAATTTACCCCATAAATAGGGGTTATAATTTTGTGTTAATAAATTTGATGAATTTCAATGTCAAATTCATGTCTAAATTATGTTGACACAATTCCTGCTACAGTCATCAAGGCAGATGTGATGCATGGACTCATTTCCACGGTATGAAATCACAGAGCTTTAAAATCTTCATGTAGTCACTCACGTGACTCCGTTTATGAGAACTTACCAGTTTGAAGTTTGATCGTTATTTTATGAGGAGTAACGTTGAGGGATTCCGTGCCCTCCGCTCCCACCCTTGATCATATACTCAACTGGTATTTCTTCTCTAATCTTACTATGTTTAGTCATTACAGTTATCTGTGATTTCACACCGCTGCTTTGAAGAATGACATGCATGCGTCCTGGCGGGGTTCTTCACGTAATCCCTCAACGTTACTCCTCATAAAATAACGATCAAACTTCAAACTGGTAAGTTCTCGTTTAATCTTACTATTTATCTGGATGTAAGACAATCCCAGGGTTTCGAATAACTGTTTTGTAGCTGACACAGCTAACATAGTCAATTCCATGGTCTTGCCTACCATTTAAGACATCATCAAGATATGCCATGACAATATGTTTTCGTCTTCTGAATATTGCCAGAGCTGGTTTTAGTGTCTTGGTGAACAATCTTGGGCTGATGTGAACCCATTGGGTAACGCTTTAAACTGCTATAGCTGCCCCATCCAGGTAAATTTCAGGTATCTGCGATGATCCTTGTGAATGGTACTAAATAGTAAACATCTTTAAGATCAATGCTTGCCATGAAGTATCCTTTGGAATGTAGTTGTTTGGCAGTAACAACTGTTTCCATTTTGAAATGTATATACTTAACAAACATATTTAGTGAAGTTAAGTCAATGATGATGCGACATCCACCATCTTGTTTGGGTTTAGTGAATATATTGCAAGGGTTCAGGTTTTCCCATGATACCCTTTGTAATTAGTCTCACCAGTTCAGCTTGTCCCTCTCTTTTCTTTAACGGAGAGGGGAAAATACCCTCTGGGGTGAATGTTGACCTGGTGGCAATTTTTCTAGTATGAATTGTATTTGTATCCACTAATGCCATTGAGTATATACTGATCACTCGTGATAGACTCCCGTGTGTTAGTATTACTCTATATGCTGGTAGGAACCAGACCCACCTACCTCCATGGTTATGGGTATTCTTCTGTTTCCTGCCGGTCCAACGAGTGTTGCACGTCGTCTGACGTGGCGGTGACGTTGGGGGGTGACACATTTTCCATGGGGTCCGCTCTGGGCCCTGGTCTAAAGAAGACTTTCGGTGATAGAATGCGGACCCCGAGCTTTCATCAGTCCCATATGGTAGACGTTGACTGATGGACGCGATGGGGTGCTGCTGCTTATTGTTTTTGGTTTTGCTCGTCCCGGGGCCCGCCCTCATGAGACCGAAAGCTTGTTAAGGCCTCTCCATTTCCTTCATATGCTTTGTGAGGTTTTTGCCAGAGAGCAGTGGGTCTGGCTCAGTAGCTGGGGTTTTGCACAACCCCGCAAATTTAGGATTTTATGGCACGTCTTATAATTTGTTTACGAAGGTTGTGGTCATCTCCATATGGTCCACAGAATGAGCAGACGATGTGATGGCGGACGTCAGGAGCCTGAGGACCGCTGCAGTTTTAGCTCCTGGTTCCGAATGTTTGCCCCAACATGCCCCCACTTTTGGCTGTTACAACCGGCACTTTAAGGGACTCGCAATTCTCTGGAGCTGTATACCTCATTGACCACCTCTCCTGTAGGGCCTTGAATGGCCTCATGCACGTGGGGTTGCCACGTAGCGGTCCACCACACCTAGCAGCTCTTCCTGTTCCTGCACCCCTTGCATACTCCCGAGATCTTCAGCCATCGTTCCCTCTTCTTGACCAGCCCAGTCCTGGTCACCAAAGCTACCCTCGGGTAAGGAGGAAGCAATGGACAGTGCAGAAGGCACTGTGGAGGGAGTGCCTGAACTCCCCCCTGCGAGAGCGCCCCTCACGAAGCGCGTCTCGCTGGAGCTCCTGCTGGGCGGGTGGAGAGACGTCCCTGTCCGACAAGTCTGAAGCAACCGGCCGGACGCCTCTTCCGTGGCTTTACTTCCAGCCCGCTGCTCAGGCGCTAGTGGGCTGGGATCGGACGCCGTGTCGGGGAATAGCGGAGGCCGGGTAAGCGGTCCTACCGCCTTGTTGCTGCCCCCCTCCTCCCCACTCTTCCGTGGCTTGGGGAACAGGTTTGTTCTAGAGTCTTTCTTCTCTGCCTGAAAGCAGAAGGCTCCTCCTGTGAAAGAAAAACCCGACCTCAGAGCTTACCTGACAGTTCGTTTCTTTCACCCCGTAGCGGGAGCGCCTGACTCCCCCGGAGTCCAAGGGGGGGCCGCTTGCGTCTGGACTGGCACCGGCGCAGCACCCTGTCTGGGGACCGCAGCGTGTGCGGTCCTGGTGGCGTCCCTCCCCCTTCCGTGAACGGAACGCTCCTTGCCCGGAGTCCAATGGGGGCCGCTTGCGTCTGCTGCTTTGCTCCACCTGGAGCAACAAACAGACGCGAGTCGCTGGTTAAACTGAAGGTAAGTACTTACCTAAAGCTTCCTCTTTCAGGCTTGTAGCGGGAGCTCCTGACTCCCGCCTGCCGCTGTTGCCTGCTGAAACGTAATGCCGCGCATGTGTGCTGAGCGGGTTCTTCACGGAATCACTCACGTGACTCCGAAGTAAAATGACTGCTTTGGCTCACAGAAAGATATCCGTTAGCAGTGATTCCTCTAAAAAAAATGTGGCTTTTATATATTCCCCAAATAATTTATGAACATGATGTGTTAATTGTCATCTAATGTTAGTGAAGAATAGGCAACTATAGCCAGAGTGTGGTGAATCTGTGGAATTCATTGTCACAGACAAGCGTGGAGTCAATGGATATTTTAAAGCAGAGATTGACAGATTCTTGATTAGTATGGGGGTCAGGGGTTATAGGGCGAAGGCAAGAAAATGGGTTGAGAGGGGAAGATTCAATTCAATTCAATTCAATTTAATTTAATTGTCATTTGGACCCCTTGAGGTCCAAACGAAATACCGTTTCTGCAGCCATACATTACACACAAATAGACCCCAGACACAACATAATTTACATTTTACATTAACATCCATCACATTGCTGTGATGGAAGGCCAAAAATAACTTATCTCTCCACTGCACTGTCCCCCCCCCCCGCCCCCCCCGATGTCAGAGTCAAAGTCAAAGCCCCTGGCTGGCGATGGCGATTGTCCCGCGGCCATTAAAGCCACGCCGGGTGGTGCAAGGTCGCACACCGGGTCTTGGTGTTAGAGCCCCCATCGTGCGCTCGCAGAGTCCCGCAGCCATTCCAAGCCGCGCGGGGCGGTGATATCAGGCCCCGCTCCAGGAGCTCTTCGACCCCGCAACTCGGGCGGGAGAAGTCGCTGTTGCGAGAGCCCTGAAAAGCGGTCTCCCTCCAGGGACCCGCGGGCTCCCGGTGCCGCCATCAGCCAGACCCGCAGTTGCAGCCTCCGAATCTCCGGAGGTCGGGCCGCAGCAGCAGCAGCGCTCCACCACCGCTACACCCGCTCCGGACTCGGCCAGCTCCGCGACGGTGAGGTGAGTCGTCGGCACCAGAGTCCCCGGTCTTCCTGTTGGAGGCCGCTCCTCGTTGCAGCCCCAACGACAACGGAGACTCGACAAGAAAAGGTCGGGTCTCCCGTGCAGGGAGAGATTTAAAAGTTACCCCCCTCCCTCCCACCCCCCCCCACCCCCCCCACACACACATCCCAACATAAAATAACAAAAACTACATAGAAACATAGATAAAAATGCGGACGGGCTGCAGAGGCCGCTGCTGACGAGAGTCGCGCCGCCTACCGAACTTAAATTAACCATGATTGAATAGCAGAGTGGTCTTGATGGGCCGAATGGCCTAATTCTGCACCTGTAACTTAGGAACATGAGCTCATGTGAGGGGTTTTCTTTAAGTCATTGAATGAAAACCTTATATTATGGATAAGGGTAAGAATTGTATACATTTGATTCCACTTGTATTGTGTTGTCCAACACAATGCATGGACTGGGGTTGTGTCTCATTTTATGACACTGCAGAAACTGTAAAATAAGTGCTGCTAGAAATGAAATGCTTGTACTATGAATTTGTTACATCATGCTTATGCTAGGAAGGTTTGTTACAGAGCAATCTGTAATAATAATAAGAGGCTAATATATATGGAGGTTTGCTTCTGTGAGAACTATGTAAGAATAGAAACGTAGAAATATAGAAACATAGAAAAATAGGTACGGGATTAAGGCATTCAGCCCTTCGAGCCAGCACTGCCATTCAATATTGTCATGGCTGATCATCTAAAATCGGTACCCCGTTCCGGCTTTTTCCCCATATTTCTTTATTCCTTTAGCCCGAAGAGCTAAATCTAACTCTCTCTTGAAAACATCCAGTTAATTGGGCACCACTGCCTTCGGTGGCAGAGAATTCCACAGATGACAAGTAATAGTATTTTATGTCAACCCAATATTATACTTATCATAAATGTGTCCACTTCTAGTATGAGCTCATGAACTTCATGCCATTGCAAGATAACTATACAAGGAAACAAACAGTAAATAGGAGAATGTGTCTGTTCTATAATTCACAGCCATCACGATCCTGAGGAACTCTGTGATGGAGCCACAGATTAATGTTCTCATTTCTTTAAGATAGCAAACTCAGAGCGTGCATTTAAAGAGCTGGTTTACAATTCAATGGCATGCCCTCTTAAGAGAACAAACTCTTTTAAACAATGGTGTGCTGACCAAGTTTAATATGTCAACATTAAAAAGCCACTAGCCCTTACCTTTCAAGTGGGACTAACTCAGAAACTGAGCTGTCAAGAGCAATAGAGAATTGGAACTAAAATCACATTTGATTAATGGTTGAGGTCACAGCATTGCTTGTAACATCTCTTGCACTGAAAGGGCAGTAAATACATGCATTTACACAAATATGATCCCATTATACAAGCTTCTTGAGTACAATAAATGACTCTCGCGTCCTCTGTCTGCTGTTTTGTGGAGTAGGTTCTTGAAATTGCAGCCACATCCATTATCTTAGCTTATAAATTTAATGTTCCCTTGTTGGAATCTTTTAAATGTTCTGCACCACAATGTTCAGTGCGTCATTGTTGGGCAACTGGTTAACGTGTCCTCCTGAATAATAAAAGCTGGAAAAAGTGCTTGAGTCAATGCCTTTTAAAATGTAAGTTAATTTTATGCCTAAACATAGCAGTGCACTGGTCTCCCTCAGGCCCTGCACTAAACTTATACTCTGTATGAATCGAAAAGTAAATTTATCTGCTTTGGGAGAATCTCTTTACCCAGACGTATGGAATGCCCCTATTTGTATCCTTAATGTACCAATTGATTATTGGGGTGTGCCCATTCACAAAGTACTCCATCCCTTTTCATATTGTATACAGATCCATACGTCTGCCATTTTGATATAGTTGTACTTGTTTGCATCATTTGAATTTAGAGCTGCTGAGCCATGGAAACAGGCCCTTCAACTTTGTCTGTGCTGACCAAGAACTGTGTGGTCCAGAGAGCAAATCTCCAGATGGGCTGTCTTTCAGAATGGCAGGCAGTGACTGGTGGAGTACCGCAAGGCTCAGTGCTGGGACCCCAGCTATATACAATATATATTAATGATTTGGACGAGGGAATTGAATGCAACATCTCCAAGTTTGCGGATGACACGAAGCTGGGGGGCAGTGTTAGCTGTGAGGAGGATGCTAGGAGGCTGCAAGGTGACTTGGATAGGCTGGGTGAGTAGGCAAATGCATGGCAGATGCAGTATAATGTGGATAAATGTGAGGTTATCCACTTTGGTGGCAAAAACAGGAAAGTAGACTATTATCTGAATGGTGGCCGATTAGGAAAGGGGAGATGCAACGAGACCTGGGTGTCATGGTACACCAGTGATTGAAAGTAGGCATGCAGGTGCAGCAGGCAGTGAAGAAAGCGAATGGTATGTTAGCATGCACAGCAAAAGGATTAGAGTATAGGAGCAGGGAGGTTCTACTGCAGTTGTACAGGGTCTTGGTGAGACCACACCTGGAGTATTGCGTACAGTTTTGGTCTCCTAATCTGAGGAAAGACATTCTTGCCATAGAGGGAGTACAGAGAAGGTTCACCAGACTGATTCCTGGGATGTCAGGACTTTCATATGAAGAAAGACTGGATAGACTCGGCTTGTACTCGCTAGAATTTAGAAGATTGAGGAGGGATCTTATAGAAACGTACAAAATTCTTAAGGGGTTAGACAGGCTAGATGCAGGAAGATTGTTCCCGATGTTGGGGAAGTCCAGAACAAGGGGTCACAGTTTAAGGATAAGGGGGAAATCTTTTAGGACCGAGATGAGGAAAAAATTTTTCACACAGAGAGTGGTGAATCTCTGGAATTCTCTGCCACAGAAGGTCATTGAGGACAGTTCATTGGCTATATTTAAGAAGGAGTTAAATGTGGCCCTTGTGGCCAAAGGGATCAGGGGGTATGGAGAGAAGGCAGGTACAGGATACTGAGTTGGATGATCAGCCATGATCATATTGAATGGCGGTGCAGGCTCGAAGGGCCGAATGGCCTCTACTCCTGCACCTATTTTCAATGTTTCTATGTCTATGTTTCTATGTCCTGTGCAGAGAAGATTCCAGTTTTAAACTGCAACCCTTTGGACCAGGGAGGAGAACCAAATGCTGACGGATGAACAATAAAGTTCAAGGATGGTCAAGTGTTCTGAATTGTTTGAGTGTAGGGCAGGAGGAAGTTGGGTGTAGGGACAACGGAGACCATGGAAAGATTTGGAAATCAGGATGAAAATACCTGTTGGAACTACACTAAGAAGACGGCTCTCCATGTCACATCACGTTTTGTCATCATAAACTGCACACAAACCAACCTCCATTCCATTGCTTCATGCTACCTTGGCAAGGACATCAGCATAATCAAAGACCAGTCTCACCCCGGTCCCTCCTCCTTCTCCCCTCTCCCATCGGGAAAGAGGTACAGAAGTGTGACAATGCACATCTCCAAATTCAGGGACAGTTTCTTCCCAGCTGTTTTCTGGAAACTGAACCTATCAACAGCCAGAGAGCAGTCCTGAGCTGCTATGTACCTCACTGGAGACACTCGGACTATCTTTAATCGGACTTTACTGGACTTTATCTTGCACTAACCATTATTCCCTTTATCTTGTATATGTACACTGTGAATGGCTCGAATGGAATCATGTATAATCTTTCTGCTGACATTAGCATGCAACAAAGGTTTTTCATTGTACCACATTCTTTTTATAATTTGAGACGACTTTTTAACATAATGTACTCATACAGAACTAAAAAGAAGACATCAATTATTTCATTGCAGAAAAGGCATTTGACCAAGTAGCATGGAAGTATCTTTTCACATTACTGCAAAAATTTCAGATGGGAGAGAATTTTATTTAATGAATAAAATTATTATATGAAAACGCCGACTGCCAGAATACTGACTAACCACATACTCTTTCCCTAAATTTCAGCTATCGAGGGGCAATAGACAGGGATGTGCATTATCACCCCTGTTATTTGCCCTTGTGATTGAACCCTTAGTATAAGAGTACATCCATGGATTTAATCTAGCTCTACATCCAGGAAAACATTTTGCATCTGCACCAGGAAGGATTCAGGACATCTTTATTAAGTCACTGCAGGACACAAAATGCTGGAGCAACTCTGCGGGACAGGCAGCATCTCTGGAGAGAGGGAATGGGCGACGCTTCTGGACAAGACGCCTCTTCAGACACTGAAACGTCAGTCTGAAGAAGTGTCTTGTCCCAAAACATTGCGCATTCCTTCTCTCCAGAGATGCTGCCTGACCCGCTGAGCCACTCGAGCATTTTGTGTCTATCTTCGGAGTAAACCAGCATCTGCAGTTCCTTCCTACACATTTAAATCACTGATTTCTAACCTTTTAAAGCAATGTTGCAAGCATGTGTGTGTGTCTGACTGTCTCTCTGTGTGCGTGTGTGTGCATGCATGGTATATGCATGTGGTATATGTGCGTGTACTTCACATGACGCAGCAATACAAGCTCATGTACTCAATGTGTGCATTTCCATAGAGGGAGAGCCATTTACAGGTAGGATGTGGAGGCCTTGGAGAAAGTGCAGAAATGGATCACCAGAATACTGCTTGGATTAGTGGGTATTAGCTATGAGGAGAGGTTGAACAAATTTGGGTTGTTTTCACTGCAGCCTCAGGAGTGATGCATTTGTGCTGCTGGAATAGAGATTGTTCAGATGGTCAGGGTGAATACAGAATGGTACATACAGTTAAGAGTGATCGCAGAGGTCAGAGAAGTGGTGGTGTGATGTTTGCGCGGTATTGTCGAGAGGTCTAATACCATTGGGTGTCTGGTCATCAGAAGAGTTGATTGTGGAGAGGTTTCACTGCTGTTTGTGGTGCTACTAAAGACAAGTCCTCTTACATCCCCAGCCATATTAAAATAAACATTTCCGGAAGCAATTGGGTCAAACTGTATTATCTACCTTCTACACCATCCCAATAACAAAGGGAACGTGCGAGTGCATTTAATTTTACTCTCCACAACTGAGTAATTTTTATAATCTGGTGGTTATATATGTTAGTTTGATGGATAATATTTCAGTATTAACCTTTTATTTTGTACCATTCAACTATAATGTTACATCCACACTTAATGCATAAGATGACAATTTGCACTGATGTACAGGAAGACAGGAATAATTGTGAACATGTTGACAGGATGTACCTATGACTTCAGGGCGGAGCCTAGAACCCATATTAAGACAGTTACACTAGGATCCATTTTTGTGTGGACAATGTGGGTTTACATGAATTTTGAATTTTGTAACATAGTGGACATGGAAGAAATCATTTTTCATCTACTTGATTACAATTTTCTTAATTTGTGCATTATTTCCAGGCACAACAGTGTTGGTAATGAATGGATTTTCTTCTATTGAATTTGCAGATATATAAATAGTGAACCAAATATTTGATTGGCATGAAAATTATTGGCATCTGCACTTGGTGAAGTAAAAATTGCCCAACCACTATAGGTCACTGCAAAGTTACACACAGAATGTAATATGTGTTTTGGATGATAGCATAAAGGAAACAACACTGGTTTGCCATCCCTTCACATTGATTGTGTAGGAAGGAAATGCAGATGCTGGTTTAAATCGAAGGTAGTCACAAAAAGCTGGATTAACTCAGCGGGTCAGGCAGGATCTTGGGAGAAAAGGAATAAGTGACATTTCGGGTCGAGACCTTTCTTCAGACTGAGAGTCAGGGGAAAGGGAGACGAGAGACATAGAAGATACATAGGACAAATGAATGAAAGGTATGCAAAAAGCAACAATGGTCAAGGAAATGGTCCATTGTTGGTGGTGGGGCATGTGAGAATGAGTTATACAGACAGTAAAACTCAACAAGACGACAGTGAAAGTCATCCAATGACTTGGGTGCTGGAGGAACGGAGAGAGATGATGCAAGGGTTACTTGAAGATAGAGAAATCAATATTCATTCCGCAAATTTACAAATTCATACCGCCTCATTGTTCCATTTAGTTGCAGGTGGTTGCCGGAGGTTGCAGGTAGTGGAAGCAGGTAGGGAGACTGACAAAAACCTCCGGGAACTGCACGGAAACCTTGGGTGGGGCACAAAGTCTCCAGAGGTTTCCGTTCAGGTTTCCTAAGTGGGACAGGGGCATTAGGCACCATAAGTAAGTGCACCGATGATGTTGTTCCAAATGCCACCATCTGCACTTACCCAAATCAGAAACCCTGGGTCGGACGGGAAATTTGAGCTAAACTCAAAGCACGGACCACTGCCTTCAACTCATGGGACCCCAACGCCTACAAAGCATCCAGATATGACCTGCGGAAGCCCATCAGGAAAGCCAAGAGAGACTAGAGAAACAAAGTGGAGTCTCACTACTACAGCTCTGACCACAGATGCATGTGGAGTGGATTACGCTGGATTACAGACTACAAAAGGAAACACAGGAACACTGTTGAGCCCACTGCATCACTCCCGGATGAGCTTAACACCTTTTACGCCCGGTTTGATTTGGACAATTCCAGGGCGGGCTTTCAGGGCATGCGCTGATCAACTGGCAGAGGTGTTCACCAACATCTTCAACCTCTCCCTGAGTCAGTCTGTGGTTCCCATCCACCATCTTTCCTGTTCCAAATAAACCAATAACCTCCTGCTTAATGACTACCGTCCTGTCGCACTGACATCAGTCATCATGAAGTGCTTCGAGCGACTAGTCAAAACTCACATCTACTCCTCTCTCCCTGACACCTTGGACCCTCTTCAGTTTGTGTATAGACCAAACAGGGCCACAGACGATGCCATTGCCATGGCAACACACACTGCGCTCACCCACCTGGACAAAGGAAATACATATATGAGAATGTTGTTCATTGACTACAGCTCGACATTCAACACTATCATTCCCTCAAAACTCATCCCCAAGCTCCTTGATCTTGGCCTGGAGCTCCATCTGTGGCTGGATATTCGACTTCCAGATGGGCAGACCCCAGGTGGTGAGAATTGGTAGCCACACCTCTTCCTCACTGATCCTCAACACAGGCCCGCACCACAGGGCTGGGTGCTCAGTCCTCTCCTGTACTCCCTGTTCACGCACGACTGTACTGCTAAGCACAGCTCAAACATCATCCTAAAGTTTGCTGACGACACGACCATCCTGGGGCTCATCACAGACAATAATGAGACGGCCTATAGAGAGGAGGTAAAGGCACTAAACAACTGGTGCCAGGAAAATAACCTCTCTCTCAATGACAGCAAAACTAAGATGATCGTGCACTACAGGAGACAGCAGGGGAGTGGACACCTCCCCATCCACATCGGTGATGCTGAGGTTGAAAGGGTCAGCAGCTTCAAGTTCCTCGGTGTGCACATCACTGAGGACCTCTCCTGGACACTGCACACGGACACAATAACTAACAAAGCCCGCCAGCGGCTCTTTTTCCTGAGAAGACTGAGGAAGTTTGGCATGAACGCCAGCATCCTCACAAATGTCTACAGTTGCACCATCGAGAGTCTGCTGACGGGCTGCATCACAGTCTGGTACGGGAACTGTTCTGCCCACAGCCGCAAATCACAACAGAGATTGGTGAAGATGGCTCAGCACATCACTGGCCACTGTCTCCCGGCCATTCAGGACATTTTCCACTGGTGGTGCCTGCGGAAGGCACACAGCATCATCAAGGACCACAGCCACTCAGCACACAGACTGGTCTCCTTGTTACCGTCAAGCAGACGATACAGGAGCATGGCTGCAAGTACCACCAGACTTAAGAACAGATTTTACCATCAGGCCATCAGGCTTCTGAACTCATAAACACATTTCATGTCATAAATCTGTTCACCTGCTTTTTGTTTGCACTTTCTACAGTTTACACAAAATGCACTATTCAACTTCTTGTTCCATTCTCTTCTCGCACTACATTTGTGCAATACTGTCAAAAAACTGTCACTTACTTTTGCACGCAACCCTCACTTCCATATATGTATATAGGTCTAGTATTACATTTAAGTTATGTCATCTCATCCACCTCTCCACTTTTTGTCACTTTATCTTATTGTTTTTCTACTTTATCTATTAATGCTTTTTACCTCAGTTTTGTCATCTTATCTTATTGTCTTCACAAAATAAGATAAGATGATGTTGTTATTGCGCTGATTATCTTATTATTGTTTTTTTACCTTACCAATGTCATTTTTATCTTATTTTATCCTTGTTATATTATTGCTGAGGTGACCCGTTGTCTTGTCAAACACATTTCATTGTACTGTTGACCCTGTGTTAACCTACATATGACAAATAAAACTGAAACTGAAATTGTTTTCCTGATTAGCATCCACTTGTGTGAATGAAAATTAGCAGAAACTTAGCTTCCCTCAAAGTGACTTTAACCAATCAAAGGCATTCAGTTGTTGATGCTGCCGACTGGTGCCCAAAGCACTGCTCACCCAAGCTGTATCTGTGACATGCAACTGACATGTTTAAATGTAGAGTTTCTAAAAAGCAAGTCTTACCATCAGTGGCGTTTGATAAAAATCATGAGTTAAAAGCAACTCTGATTAACGTTACTAACTATTTGTTTCTTCCATCAATTCCAGCTCCAGATTTTGAATAGTTTTGAACAGTTGTGGTTAACTACAGGCTGCATCAATAGGGAACTATTAGGCGATGAAGTCTGAAAGAATAAGAGGTTAATACACGCAGTCAGGTGCTTGCTAAAGTAACTTGGATTATTAACTCCAGTTCAAATATTACTGTGAATGATCTATTTGTACAGTCAACCCATTCAACGCAAATTTCTTTCCTTTCTGGATTATAGTATCAGAAGGGCATTAGAGCGCAGAAGGAGGCTATTCAGCCCATTGGATCTGTGCCAACTCTTTCCACAGCAATTCAGTCAGCCCCGATCCTCCATTCTTTTCCCATAGATTAGCATTGCTTTTATGTTCAAAATCATGAGAGGAATAGATCAGGTGGATGCACAGTCTCTTGCCCAGAGTAGGTGAATTAAGGACCAGAGGACATAGGTTTAAGGTGAAGGGGAAAAGATTTAATAGGAATCTGAAGGGTAACATTTTCACACAAAGGGGGGTGGGTGTATGGAGCAAGCTGCCAGGGGAGGTGGTTGAGGCTGGGACTATCCCAACATTTAAGAAACAGTTAGACTGGTACATGGATAGGACAGGTTTGGAGAGATGTGGACCATACGCAGGCAGGTGGGACTAGTGTAGCTGGGACATGTTGGCTGGTGTAGACAAGTTGGGCTGAAGGGCTCTTTTCCACACTGTATCACTCAATGACTATGACTCTATTGATCAATCCTCTTTCTAGAACCACAACTGAATCTGCATCCATTGCATAATCAGGAAATGCAATCCAAATTACAATTGCATGCTCTGTGAAAAAAAATTCTCAGATCACTACAGATCATTTGCTATTGGTTTTGAAAACTGTGTCCTCCTCCTTTTGTCTTTGATTCTGTACATCTCTTCCACATTTCCACAAATAAACTTAATTTCACTTCAATTCCCTGACCTATCTTAATAAATGTAATTCCTCATCCTAGAGATTTCCTATATCTTCTCCAGACATCCTCCCAAAATTGGAATCACCCAAAACTCCAGTTATGGTCTGACCAATGTTTTGTAGTTCAACGTAATCTCCTCGCTTTAGCACTTCATGCCTATATTTGTGAAGCCCAAGATCCAAAGCACATTATTAACTATTTTCTCTACCCGCCTTGACAACTTCAAAGATTTATGCACACATGCGCACAGATCTCTCTGTTCCTGCGCCACTTTAGAACTGCACAATTTAGTTTATATTGTCACCATTCCTTCATACAACCTATTCCTCTTGCTATTTCTAATGTCCTTATGCTTGAAGAGCATTCAACTGAATACAAAGCAAAATTGATTTGTTCACACTGCAAAAATGAAATAGAAAAACTGAAATAAAGGGAGAGAAATATAAGAGAAGAGAATGGGTTGGAAGTATGTTTTAATACAGTGCATTCAGAAAGTATCCGGACGCCTTCACTTTTTCCACATTTTGTTACGCTGCAGCCTTTTTTATTAAATGGAATAAATTATTTTTTTTTTATCATCAATCTACACACAATACCCCAGAATGAAGAAGCGAAAACAGATGTTTAGAAATTTTTGCAAAGTCAAATTAAAAATAAATAACTGAAATATCACATTTACATAAGCATTCAGATGCTTTACTATGACACTCAAAATTGAGCTTAGATTCATCCTGTTTCCATTGATTATCCTTGAGATATTTCTACAACTTGATTGGAGTCCACCAGTGGTAAATTAAATTAATTGAACATGCTATGGAAAGGCACACACCTGTCTATATAAGGTCCCACAGTTGACAGTGCATGTCAGAGCAAAAACCAAGCCATGAAGATGATGGAATTGTCTGTAGAACTCCGAGACAGGATTGTGTCAAGACACAGATCTGGGGAAGGGTATAAAACAATTTCTGCAGCATTGCAGGTCCTGAAGAGCACAGTGGCCTCTGTCAATCTTAAATGGAAGAACTTTGCAACCACCAGCACTCTTCATAATGCTGCCCGCACGGCCAAACTGAGCAATCGGGGCTAAAGGGCCTTGGTCAGGGAGGTGACCAAGAACCCGATGGTCACTCTGATAGAGCTCCAGAGTTCCTCTGTGGAGATGGGAGAACCTTCCAGAAGGACAACTATATCTGCAGCACTCCACCAATAAGGCCTTTATGATATAGTGGCCAGACAGAAGCCACTCCTCCGTAAAAGGCACATGACAGCCCGCTTAGAGTTTGCCAAAAGGCATGAGAAACAAAATTCTCTGGTCTGATGAAACCAAGATTGAACTCTTTGTCCTGAATGCCAAATGTCACGTCTGGAGGAAACCAGGCACCGCTCATCACCTGGCCAATACCATATCTACGGTGAAGCATGGTGGTGGCAGCATCATGCTGTAGTGATGTTTTACAGCGGCAGGAACTGGGGGTCTAGTCAGGATTGAGGGAAAGATGAATGGAGCAAAGTACAGAGAGATCCTTGATGAAAACCTGCTCCAGAGCGTTCTGGTCCTCAGACTGGGGCGGAGGTTCACCTTCCAACAGAACAACGATCCTAAACACACAGCCAAGACAACGCAGGAGTGGCTTTGTGACAAGTCTGTGAATGTCCTTGAGTGGCCCAGCCAGAGAGCCCGGACTTAAACCCAATCAAACATCTCTGGAGGGACCTGAAAATAGCTGTGCATCGATGCTCCCCATTCAACCTGACAGAGCTTGAGAGGATCTGCAGAAAAGAATGGGGGAAATTACCCAAATAAAGGTGTGCCAAGCTTGTAGCGTCATACCCAAGAAGACTTGAGACTGTAATCGCTGCCAAAGGTGCC
The DNA here is from genome assembly GCF_028641065.1 of Leucoraja erinaceus. Taxonomy (NCBI): domain Eukaryota; kingdom Metazoa; phylum Chordata; class Chondrichthyes; order Rajiformes; family Rajidae; genus Leucoraja; species Leucoraja erinaceus. The sequence continues at coordinate 33,344,683 of NC_073380.1, read as the reverse complement.
TCAACAAAGTACTGAGTAAAGGGTCTGAATACTTATGTAAATGTGATGTTTCAGTTATTTCTTTTTAATTACTTTCCAAAAATTTCTAAACGCCTGTCTTCGCTTTTTTATTATGGGGTATTGTGTGTAGATTAATGATAAAAAAAATGTTTTAATCCATTTTAGAATAAGGCTGTAACATAACAAAATGTGGAAAAAGTGAAAGGGTCAGAATTATTTCTGAATGGACTGTAGATAAGGTGACATGAAATTCTGCTTAAATAGTTACCTTTCCCTATCACTATAACTTAACCTATGACTGCAGAACAATTATCAAATGGAATATTATCTGCAGCCAAATAGTGGCATTTTAAGACCCAAATAATTTGTGTTCATGCAAATGTTTTTTTTAATATTTTCATTGTTTAGTATTGAAAGCTTTGTTCTTTTTTCCCTGCTTGCAATTAGCATTTGTTCAAAGCATTTCTTGTTCTTAAAATCAGCCAGTCAGTGCATTGTTGCAACGGCAGGGTTAGTTTTGCAGTATTCAAGCAGTATGGTACGATAATTAGGAAGCTCAAAGAATACTTTTGTCAAGAGTCAAGAGAGAGTTAAGAGTGTTTTATTGTCATATGTCCCAGATAGAACAATGTCATTCTTACTTGCTGCAGCATCAGAATATGTAAACATAGTACACTGTAAACAATATGATAAATGAGAGAGAAAAATAGGTTTAGTGTGTAAATGCCCACATACCAAGTACACACATATATATATTTACACACTAAACTTGGTGAGTATATATACACACCTACTCAATAAACAAACAATGGTAGGATAATAATAATAATAATAATAATAATAATAATAATAATAATAATAATAATAATAATAATAATAATAATAATAATAGTCTATTGAAGTTCAGAGCTTATTTGAGGTTGTAGTGTTTAATAGCCTGATGCTGTTCCTCAACCTGGGCGTTTTCAGGCTCCTGTACCTTCTTCCCGATGGCAGGGGTGAAATTAATGTGTGGCCAGGATGGTGTGGGTCTCTGATGATGCTGGCTGCCTTTTTGAGGGAGTGACTTTGATTAATCCCATCGATGGTGGGGAAGCCAGAGCCGATGATGGACTGGGCAGTGTTCACAACTTTCTGCAGTCTTTTCCGCTCCCGGGCGTTCAAGTTGCCGAACCAGGCCATGATGCAACCAGTCAATGTGCTCTCAACTGTACACCTGCAGAAGATCAAGAGAATCCTCTCTAACATACCAACTCTCCGTCATCTTCTCAGGAAGTAGAGGCGTTGATGTGCTTTATTTATAATTGCATCAGTGGGTTGGGTCCAGGAAAGATCCTCGGAAATATGCACGCCCAGGAATTTGAAGTTTTTGACTCTCTCCACCATCTCCCGTTGATATAAACAGGATTGTGGCCCTCATCTTTCCTCTTCCAAAGTCCACAATCAGTTCATTGGTTTTACTAAATTTGAGAGCCAGGTTGTTGTGCTGGCACCATTTGGTCAATCAGTGGATCTCATTTCTACACTCTGACTCATTACCATCTGTAACAGTGGTGTTGTCGGCAAACTTGAAGATGAATTTCGCACTGTGTCATTACATCCACCGCCAGGAGACCTCCCAACCAACTCCCTGACCTCAGTGATGGCGGAGCTCCCTCCCCGCAGCAAGATCCCAAGACCGGAAGCGCGAGTCATTGTCCCCCGACCATACCAACAGTTCGTGGGGCCAGCATCGCGACCACCTCCGATAGCAGCAGAGGTGTGGCAGCCCGCACTCCTGCAGAAAAGTCACATCCGCCTTGACCTTGGCCAGGTACTGCAAGGCGTTTACACATCGCGCAGTGTTCTTCACACTGCGCACGTTTAGTGGTGCCAGTTTTAGCTCCATTGTCCTTAAAAAGTCACCGACCGTCATCTCATGCCCACCTCTTTGGTGAATTGCAGCACCGTTTTGGGGCTCAGGTACTGGCTGCTGCCGTCCTCAAGGAGGGGGGTTTCCTCTGGCGTAACGGGAGTTGTTGTCGGAAGGACCCTCCTTGTTCCACCCTCTTCCGGGCGCAACGCTTCTTCCGTCTCCTGTAGCTGGGGTACGGTGGCTGATTCACTGCTCCCGGTCTCCCGGAGCTGGGGCCGATAGGTCACTGCACTGCTCCCGGTCTCCCGGAGCTGGGGATGACAGGCGTGTCCTTTCCCTCTCCGATCTCCTCCTCACCAGTTTTCTTCCTTTGCCTCCGTCGTCGGGTCCCCGATGTCGCCTCATCCTCCGACGAGGAGAGGTTGCTGGCATCGGTCTGGGAGAGGACTCTTTTCTTAGACTTGTCCGTTCCCTCCGGCCTTGGCTCTTTGAGTGGAGCCCGCTGGTGTTTCTTACTTTTCACCATCTGCCATGCCTCCTCCCGTTCCCCCTCTTCCATCGACACTCGCTCCTGGACAGGGGGCTGGGGGTCTCTGTCTGGCAGTTGGGGGCTCGAGGTGGTCAGGCTGTCCTTATCCCTGTTCTCTCGATCTGCTGGGGTCTTGGCAGTGGTGGGAGGCATCTCGCCCACCCTGGGGGTGTTGGCAACAGCCCCTCTTATTGCCTGTGCGTAGGTGCAGGCTCTTTTAAGGCAGGTCCTGTAGAGGTGACCTGCCTCCCCGCACAGGTTACAGTTCTTGCTCATCTGGCAATCCTTTGCTCGTGGCCTTCCAGCTTGCAGTTCTTGCAGACAACTGCACTGCAGTGGGCCGCCACATGCCCAGGTTTGTTCCATTTCCTGCACAGCCTTGATTGCCCCACGTAGGTCAAGTACCCTCGGTTCCCTCCGATAGCGAACACCAAGGGAGGGTGGATGATGGCTCCCTTCTCATCCACCCTCAGCTTCACCTTGACTTGCCGCTTGCTCGTCCAGATCCCGAACAGGTCCTTCACATCTGCACAGTTCCCTGCTCCGAGCAAGGAAGGTGAGGACATCCACGACGGGCACATGTGGATTAAACATGTGCACCGTGATCACCCGTTCCTTCTGGGCGGGGAGGATGAAGAGCGGCTGCACCTTCAGCAGCGACAGCGGAGCTTCATTCCCCTTCTCCCGGAAGTCTTGCATCAGCTTCTGCCATCCCGTCGGATACTTGAAAGTGACATCAAAGTATCAGTTATCAGGGAAGTCCTGGAGACAGTAAATGTCCTCGGCCACAAATTTGCAAGCCTCCAGCAAGGCCTTCCTGATGAACAGGTTCCGTGAGAAGGGAGTCCCCTCGCTGAGGTTCTTCATGCTCGCTCACAGGGTAGTGCGGATAACCTGTCCTCTCGCTCTAGTTGCTGCTGCCATTCTTACTGGATGAGGTGTTAGGTTGGTTACCCAACTAGCATGGATCCACTTCTAAGCCAGCAACTGACATACTCCTGGTCACAGACGTGACCCCAATTTCAATTCGTCCTAGATCCGCGATTCTCGTCCTTGACCTGGGAGAACCACCTGGGAGAACTATTCTGATAAGAACTGCAAAAAAGCACTCGCCACCTTTTTGATCACAATCTCTCCTCTGCCTGGTAAGTATGGATTTACACATACATCATGGCCTAATACAGTTTCAGAACCTGACTGGAACAGCTTGACCCTATCGGCAGAGACTCACCTCTGGTGTGGTAGGAGTAAGTTTGTGCATTGCGCTCAGAAAAGTAGCCCCTTTACTGCTCATGTAAATAGTGGTTTTTGCAATAATTGGCAAAAGTGATTGTAATTAATAAACTAGTTGGCAATTAACAGAGCACACTCCTCGTCAGCCCCAAACCATCCAGCCCACTTTCCAAATGGCACCAAAACTGCTAAATGATTTTTCTTCTGTTTAGGTTAAAATATATTAAATCAGCCAACTGCTTAATATTCCTGAGCGACAGCGAAAACAAAGAGAGTTGAATCTGTACATTGATTGATGCAATTGGTGTATTTACTTTTCCAAAAAAAACAATGTTTTTCAGGAGGCAATCACGAAATGCCTACATCATTGTTTGCAGAGATTATGTGTAGGTTTATCTGTAATAAATTATTTATTAGAATCTCCCTCCCTTCCCCTAAGCTTGTACCTAGCCTTCTCTTGCTTTTGGGAGATTCAGGGAATCTTCTGAACCCAATGATTCAACCTCCCAATTCCCGTACACGCTACCGGCAAGCAATCCGTCCCTCTTGCTGGAGCAAGACCTCCAGCTCACCCCCATTCTCACACTGAGCTCTCTCTGCAGGTTTTCTTCACCGTTCTGATGAAGGCCTCATCTTCCATCCTGACCATTGTAGCTCTCAAGACTCAGCGTTGTCAAAGTCAACAACATTGAATTCAACAACTTCAGATAATTACCTTCATTCTTTGGATTAGAGTAATATAAGGTCACCCACCTCTGATAATAATTCATCCTTTTCCACTCCATTGATGCCGCCTTGTTGCCACAATTGTTGCCACAATTGATCCCTGGGATGGCGGGACTGTCATATGAGGAAAGATTGAAAAGACGAGACTTGTATTCACTGGAGTTTAGAAGGATGAGGGGGTATCTTATAGAAACATATAAAAATTATAAAAGGACTGGACAAGCTAGATGCAGGAAAATGTTCCCAATGTTGGGCGAGTCCAGAACCAGGGGCCACAGTCTTAGAATAAAGGGGAGGTAATTTAAGACTGAGGTGAGAAAAAACTTTTTCATCCAGAGAGTTGTGAATTTATGGAATTCCCTGCCACAGAGGGCAGTGGAGGCCAAATCACTGGACAGATTTAAGAGAGAGTTAGATAGAGCTCTAGGGGCTATTGGAGTCAAGGGATATGGAGAGAAGGCAGGCACGGGTTATTGATACGGGACGATCAGCCATGATCACAATGAATGGCGGTGCTGGCTCGAAGGGCCGAATGGCCTCCTCCTGCACCTATTTTCTATGTTTCTATGTTTCTATGCCTCATATGCTCAATGTTTTCAGCATTCTGTTTTATTTCAGATTTCCAACAATAATTATACTCAGCATCTCAGAGTTCCAGTATATTTCCCCTCTACCATCCTTGTTCATGCTCCTCCACTTACACGTAACGAGAGATCAGTGATGATTAAAAACATTAATAGGCAGCACCAACAGCAGTTGTGTCATCGGGACAATCACGGTCTCCATTTGATCTCAGACATTTGCTTTGTCCCCTCCAGCCTTCTCCCTCTCTGGAGTTTAGATATACTTGTTTTCCCATTTTCCCAGTTTTGATGATAGTCATTAACATGAAACGTTAACTTTTCCTCTACACAGTTGCTGCCTGAACTGCTGAGTGGTCCCTAACAGTCACTCAAGGCGTTCCCCAAGGCTCCGTACTCGGCCCCCTCCTCTTCATCATCTACATCCTCCCCCTTGGTCAGATACCGGAAATTTTCCGGAAGTGGCGGCGCTGCCCTGGCAGCAGCGGCTCGCCTGCAGTCCGTTGGTTTTTACTTTTTGTATTGTTTTTTTTCGTTTTTGTCTAGTTATGTTTTTGGTTTTTAGGCTGTGTTTATGTGGGGAGGGGGTTGGGGGGTGAAACGGGGGCTGCTGTCACTCCCTTTGGGGGAATACGACCTTTTTGTCGTATCCCCCTTCTTTGCCTCCGTCTATGCTGAGGCCTAGCGGAGCCGGCGACCTCGGGACTCTGGAGGCAGCTGACAGGACTCGTCCTGGGCTCGCTCCCGGCCCAGCCCGGGATGGAGCGGTGCTCCCGTGAGAGCGGCATGGTGAGGGGCTGGAGTGGCCCAGCCCGAGGGAGGAACGGCACTCCCGTCGGAGTGGCCCAGCCCGAGGGAGGAACGGCACTCCCGCTGGAGTGGCCCAGCCCAAGGGAGGAACGGCACTCCCGTCGGAGTGGCCCAGCCCGAGGGAGGAACGGCACTCCCGTCGGAGTGGCCCAGCCCGAGGGAGGAACGGCACTCCCGTCGGAGTGGCCCAGCCCGAGGGAGGAACGGCACTCCCGCTGTAGTGGCCCAGCCCGAGGGAGGAACGGCACTCCCGCTGGAGTGGCCCAGCCCGAGGGAGGAATGGTACTCCCGTCGGAGTGGCCCAGCCCGAGGGTGGAACGGTACTCACGTGAGGGCGATCTGGTCCGGGGGCTGGGACGGTGCTCCGGTGGCTGGGACGAGGTTCTGGCGGAGGTGTCCAGAGTCCTGGGTTCAGCCGCGGGCTGGCGGCTGCGTGTGCTGGACTGGAGGTGCGGCGGCTTCGACCACCCCGGGCCGCAGTGTTTGAACCGGCCCGTTCTCGGGGTTCGGTGAGCTGCGGGACTGTTTATACCATCACCCGGTGGGGAATCGCCTCAGCGCAGAGGGAGCAGAGGGAGAGACTGCAACCCTAAGATTTTTGCCTCCACCACAGTGAGGAGGTGTTTGGAGGACTCACTGTGGTGGAAGTTAATTTGTGTTTATTGTTGTTATTATTGTATCATTGTATGTATGACTGCAGGCACAAAATTTCGTTCAGACCGTAAGGTCTGAATGACAATAAAGGAAATTCAAATTCAATTCAATACTCCGCCACTTCAACCTGGACTTCCACTGTTACGCTGACGACACCCAGATCTACCTCGGCACCAAATCCCCCCACAACCCCCTCCTCTCCCATATCAACTCATGTTTGGCAGCTATAAAAACATGGATGCAACATAATTTCCTCAAACTCAACAGCGATAAGACAGAATTCCTCCACATAGGCTCCAAAGCCACAATCAGCAAAATCAATAACCCCACTCTCACCATCGACGACACCACTGTCTCCCCATCTCCCCAGGCACGCAACCTTGGCGTGATCTTTGATTCCACCCTCTCCCTTGAGCCTCACATCCACCATGTCATTAAAATCTCCTTCTTTCATCTCCGCAATATCGCCAAACTCAGACCCTCTCTCACACCTCCCGCTGCTGAAAGACTCATCCATGCCTTCATCTCCTCCCGACTGGACTACTGCAACTCACTTCTCCTTGGCATCAGCTCCACCTACATCAACCGACTCCAACTGGTCCAGAACGCAGCCGCCTGACTCATCACCCACACCAAATCCTGGCATTGCATCACTCCAGTCCTCAAACAACTTCATTGGCTTCCCATCTCCCACCGGATCAACTACAAAATCTTGATTCTCACCTACAAAGCCCTCCACCATCTGGCCCCCCATATCTCACTGACCTCCTCTCCCCCTACCAACCCTCACGGTCCCTCAGATCCACATCAGCCGGTCTCCTCTCCATTCGCAAGTCCAACCTCCACAGTTTTGGGGACAGAGCCTTCTCCAGGGCAGCTCCCAGGCTCTGGAACTCCCTCCCCCAACTGATCCGCAATTCCGTGTCCCTCACCATCTTCCAGTCCCGCCTCAAGACCCATCTCTTCACCTCTGCCTATCCTTAGCTCCACATCCCCCTCCCTTTTCATCTGTGCATTAATTGCCTCATATTGTGTTTTGTATTGAATTTTGTCTTTACTTTGTGTACATGTCATGTCTCTACTATTTATTTCATTCCCCTTAAATGTTTTTCCTCTACCTGCTAAATTTTTGCAAGGTGTCCTTGAGACTCTTGAAAAGCGCCCATAAATAACATTTATTATTATTATTATTATTATTATTATAGATATCCAGCATTTGAAGTTATTGCTTTCTAATATATCAGTCTCACAATATAAAGTATGCTATTTGATGCCATGATTTTTGGTTGCATCATGAGGTATTTATCCACCAGCCAACCCTGTATCCTTTACATTTCAGACCCTTCTTCATCCCAACCTGAAGCGCCTCTTTTACATTTCCTCCAGAGATGCTACCTGACCCACTGAGTTGCTCCAGTATTTTGCATTTGCTCAAGATTCCAGCATCTGCGTTTTTTTAATGTTAGGAGGTACTGTATAGCCTGGAAGCTGGGTCTTCGGCTGATTAAATTCAATCGTCAATCACTCGTTCATACTAGATCCATGTTATTCCAGTTTCCGGAATCCACTAGGGGCAATTTACAGAGGCCAATTAACCTACAAACCCATATGCCTTTGGGATGTGGGAGGAAACTGGAGCACCCAGAGGAAACCCATGTGGTCATAGGGAGAGGATGCAAACTCCATTCAGATAGCTCCTGAGTTTCGGATCGAACCAGGGTCTCTGGCGCTTTGAGACAGTAGCTCTTCCACCTGCATCATTGTGTTGCCTTAATTCCGTATTTACTACGACCCCTTGCTTTGTGCCTCTAAGATAATTGTTTACCTATGCTGTCATTTACCCTTTTGTTTGATTAGCTTTAGTTTTGCGAACTGGCCATTTAAGTGGCATTCACCAAGAATCTTCTAAACATACCTATTGATAATACCTATTGTAATATATTACCTTCATAAACCTTTGACAGATTCAAAGAATGCACATATTTTAAGTACTTGCTGCCTTAACGAACCATTAAAGCTGAAAGGCAACATCTCTTTCCCCTGCTAACATAACAATCTAGAAAGATATGGGTGATTGCATTCACCTGCTGATTTCCATCCAAGTCACGTGCCATCCTGCTCCTGCTCCTTAATCACGGAATACTTTCATCACACTCTTCGATAAGGGGAAGGTCAATACCCATGATCGACCGGGCAATGTCCACCACTTTCTGCAGCCTCTTTTGTTTTTGAGCATTCGAATTACCGAACCAGTCAGTGTGCTGGCCACTTACACCTACAGAAGTTTGAAAGGGTATTCAGTGACATGCCAAATCTCCTCAAACATCTGAAGTGGAGGCATTGGTGAATTTTCTTTCTAATAAGCATCAATGTGCAGGGCCTAGGATGGATCATCAAAGATGTGCAAGCCCAAAAACTTGAAGTGATTGGCCCATTCTGCCATCATCCCACCAAGGAAGAACATGTTCCTTCGCATTTCCTTCCTCAAGTCAACAATTAGCTCATTGGTCTTGCTATAACCGAGTGCAAGATTGTTTCTCTGGCACTATCAATCAGGTTAATCATTCCCCCCCTGTACTCTGATTCATCATTACCCATCCAACAATGGTGGTATCATTGGTGAAATGAAAGCTAGCATTGGAGCTGCATCCGGCTACACTGTCAAGGGTATAGAGAGAGCAGAGCAGGGGACTGAGCACACAGCCTAGAGGTGTCTCCGTCCTGATGGCCAGTGAGGTGGAGGTGCTATTGCCGGTTCTACTGATTGCATAGGGAGGAGCAGAGACCCAGAGCTTTGCGGTGAGTTTGGAAAAGAGGATAGAATTGGAAAGCTTGGCTGTAGTCAAGGAACAACAGTCTTACATTCATGTTCCTGTTATTCAAGTGATTCAGCAGAATGTGGAGAATTAGCCAGATGGCAATTGTTGCTGTTCTTGTTCTGTCATGGTAATATGTAAAGTGAAGTGGGCCAAGGTCATTATTGTAGCAGGAAATGGTTTTCTTTTATTCCTTTAGAACGTTCATTTAAAATATCGCTCAAAGCAAACTCTTGGTCACTCATTTTCAAGCCAGATTTCACTTAGTCAACTCTTGTTTCATGATGTCCACATTAAGTGATGGGTTGTTTTCCATGAAGGATGTTGATGTTTTAAATATGGCGACTTCAAATAGGTAATTAATCATCAGTAACACATTAATATGTTTCACCTTGTTTTTTCTCACTGTTCCAGTACTGGCCATAGTGACTGATCAGTATAATACACTTTATACTTTAGATTTTAGATATACGGTGCAGAAACAGGCCCTACAGCCTACCAAATCTGCACCAACCAGTGATCACCTCATACACTAACACTATCCTACATACTAGGGACAATTTTACAACTCACTGAAGGCAATTAACCTACAAACCTATGTCTTTGGAGTGTGGGAGAAAACCGGAGCACCTGTAGCCAGGATCAAACCCGAGTCTCTGATACTGTAAGCAACAACTCTACAGCTGCACCACTGTGCCACCGTATTCTATGGAGGTCCCAGTACTTACATCACTCTCTATTTGACTCGGTAAAATGGCATCTGCCATTGTGTGCTAGATTTCTGCAACACACTAAAACCCTGTTGCAGATGATTCTATACATTTACAATTTCATATTTCACATTTTTGTACCATCTTCATATTTTCTTACTATGCTCCTTGAAACCATCATCTAGAATGTTAAGGAAAAGTGTGGGACAGTTTGAGCTCATTTTTGATTTAAAAGCACAGCTCTTAATGTTGGAAACATACAGTATGTCCCCCTGATATTGCATGAAAGTTTAACTCCCACACTTTTAAAGTTAGACTGAAGTGGTGGCAAATGGTCATTATCTATTTCATAACCACATTGCATTGATGGCTGTTGGCCATCCATAAAGCACTGAATTGTTTGATTGACTGAATAGGTCGCCACAATTGGCAATGTGATGAAGGCTGAGTATTCATCAAAACATTCTGAACACTTCATTGTGCTCACCAAAGGCACTCTTACCTTATTAAATCCTCTCCAGCCAAGCTGTCTGGTCTCTTGTAGTGATAGAATTTCCTTTGAAAAATACTTCATGAAAACTAGGAAGCTAAATTTCTTAGCATTCAGGCTGGTTCCAACAATCCAAATAAAATGACAGGCACATTAGTTGATGCTCTCTCTGTACCTTCAGATTAATGTAAGCAATGCCACTTTAGACCTGCTCATTTGCTATTTTTTACAAATAATTTTAGAGTCTTTGAACACCAATGTACAACCATAAACCAATGTTCATAGCTGTCATTTCGATGCAGTTCCTACAAAGTTTTAAAGAATGTTTTTAACAGTTTATTCAGTTTTGTTCTTACAATTAAAACCATTTCCCTTGAGACTGAATTTTTCCCAGATAATTCTAAAACCGCTGTCGGAAAGCCTCTGGTAAAGAAACCAAATTTAGACAGTGGGCTACTGAGTAATTACAGACCCATATCAAATCTAGCGGGAGTTAGATGTGGCCCTTGTGGCTAAGGGGATCAGGGAGTATGGAGAGAAGGCAGGTACGGGATACTGAGTTGGATGATCAGCCATGATCATATTGAATGGCGGTGCAGGCTCGAAGGGCCGAATGGCCTACTCCTGCACCTAATTTCTATGTTTCTATGTTTCTACCCTTTATCAGCAAGATACTGGAGAAAATGATATTTAACCAAATACAACACTTTCTGAATCAAAATGAAATTTTAGAGAAATTCCAATCTGGTTTCAGAGCAAATTACAGCACTGAGACTGTTCTGATAAAAAATAGTTAGTGACCTTAGAGTTAGCACTGACGAGGACAAAGTCTCAGTGCTGATCCTCTTAGACCTCACAGCAGCTTTTGACACCATAGATCACAATATTCTTATAGATCGCCTAGGAAACTGGGTCGGCCTGACAGATCAGGTACTAAGTTGGTTCCAATCATATGTAAGTGGAAGGAAGTACTTTGTTAGCCTTGGGGACTATGTGTCATAGCTGCATGATATACCCTTTGGTGTAGCACAATGTAGCTGCCTTGGCCCGTTACTCTTTTCCTTGTATATGCTGCCGTTATGAGGAGTTATCAGAGAGTGTCATGAGAGCAGACTCTTCTTCAGTCTGAAAAGAAGGGTCTTGACCCGAAACATCACCCATTGCTTCTCTCCAGAGATGCTGCCAATCCCGCTGAGTTACTCCTGCATTTTGTGTCTATCTTCAATTTTCCTGGCCCCGCTCTGTGAGTAGAAGTGGGGGCGGATCCAGAACGCAACGGCCGTGAACCCCAGGCGGAGCTCGGCGATCGTTTGCCAGCTTCTGCTGCTGTTGAAGGTGAGACGTTGTGTCACGCCAGGGTCTTGGGCCTGTCCCACTTTGGCTGTCAGTTCCGCGACAGGCCGATGGCGCGCGAGATTCAGTTAACTACAAACATTTCGGAGCCCCGCGCGATGTCGCGCACAACTACATACCCCTCCGCGCTTCTAAGTGGGAGCGGCCCCGCGCGTCCATACGATGCCCATGCGCCACAATGTGACCACGAGGTCCTTCAGTGTGCTTTCTATCACCTCAGAAATATTGCTAAAGTACGGCCTTTCTCAACATGATTGTAAAAAATGTATACATGCTTTCATATCAAGAAAAATTGATTACTGCAATACCTTATTTACTGGTCTGCCTTCAAAATCCACCAACAATTTGCAGCTCATTCAAAGTGCCGCAGCCCAGCTTTTAACAAATACCAAGAAAAGGGGTCATATCACCCCAGTGTTATATTCTCTTCATTGGCTCCCTGTGAGATCCAGGATAGACTATAAGACCCTCTTGTCTATAAAGCCTTAAATGGCCTCAGAGCAGCATATTTTACAGAGTCCCTCCTTCCCTATGCCCCTACTCGAGCACTCAGGTCTTCTGATGCTGGCCTTAGCCACTCAATGCCACAGCAATAAAAAAATTGGTGGAGCAGCCTTTTTCAATTATGCCCCCAAGCTGTGAACCCACTCAGTTGACATTTTAAAACAGCAGCTAAAAACGTATCTTTTTAATCAAGCTTTTAACTGACTTTACTTCCATTGTCCGTTTATACTCTCGATTTAATATTTTATATTTTTATATAAATCTGTGCTTTTTCTGCTATTAACATCCTATGTTCTTACTGTATTAAATTATATTTTTGTTTAGACCTATGTTTATGTGGAAAGCACTTTGGGTTGCATTCAATTGTATGAAAAGTGCTATACAAATAACGTTATTATTAAAGTTATTATAGAACATTAAGGGTTTTTATCCCTTTAAGGTTTTCTTAAAAATCAAGATATTTAATGCATAATCATTGTTACAATCTTTATTCATTAACAGTTGCTATTCTATGCTTCACAAAACTTTTAACAAGTTTTCACAATAGAAATGGCTATGAATCGTTTGAAAAAAAGTAAATTGTGATGCGAGGTATGAAATAACTGGAATAAAAATCAAGTTGGATCTATAAAGAGTGGGTGATTTACTTGGCTAGATTGATATCTAGGTGGTGAAAGTATATATTGCCAACAATTTGTTCACACATCAAAATTTGCATTTAGATAAAACCTGCAAAATAATTTCTTCCTGACATTTAAACACTAATCCTGCAAACAATGAGCTATTATTCTTTATTTCATAATGAACATGATTTGACTGGATTGCTACAATTGCTCCTGATTCTGAGGTAGAATTCAGACAGTGGTACTGTTCTGAAGTAATGAGATGCAAAAGCAAGGTCTCTTATCATTACCACATGTCGTTATTTGAAGAAAGTTCATGTTCATAAATCATAGGAGCAGAATTACTCCATTCGGCCCATCGAGTCAACTCTGCCATTCAATCATTGCCGATCTATCTTTCCCTCTCAACCCCATTCTCCTGCCGTCTGCCATTTTGTTTAGTACACTTACTAATCAAGAACTTGTCAATCTCTGCTTTAAAAATACCCAATGACAGCCTTCACAGCCATTTGTGGCGATGAATTCCACAGATTCACTGCCGTCTGACTAAATAAATTCCTCCTCATTTCCTTTCTAAAGGTACTGTACATCCTTTTACTCAGAGGCTGTGCCCACTGATCATAAATTCTCCCACTAGTGGAAACATCCTCTTCACGTCCACTCTATCTAGGTCTTTCATTATTTGGTATGTTTCAATAAGATCTCCCCCTCATCCTTCTAACTCCAGTGAGTACAGGCCTAGAGCCGACAAACACCAATCATCCCTAGGATTATTCTCATAACTTCCTCTGGACCCTTTCCAACACCAGTACATCCTTCCTCCGATATGGGGACCAATGCTGCTCACAATATAAAGTATAGTTTCCCTGGTTCCTCCCCCTAGTCTGAAAAAGCATCCGACCCAAAACATCACCTATCAATTTCCTCCATTGCTTCCTGACGCGCTGAGTTCCTCCAGCACTTGGAGCTTTGCTCAAGATTCCAGCATCCAGAGTTCCTTGTGACTCCATAGTCCTCCTGGTGATGCCATAGTCCTCCTAGTCTCCTGGTCAACATTTGTCTCACAAACAACATATTATCTGCACAGTAGCTCATTGTTGGATGTTTTCGGTAAATTGGCCGATAATGGCAGGTAAGATACCGGTTGCTACTGGTCAATGATACTTCATTGGGTATAAAACATTTTTTTAATATTTCAAAGTTGCGCAATGTGCTATTAAAATGCATGCAGTTTTAAAGTTTCTCTGTTGATATTTTCTCGATCGATTGTTACTTTTAAAAATCCTTTTGTTCTTGGAGTGTCAAGGGCCTTTCCCACTTGGCCGTAAATTTGCGCATCATTTACGCGACCTCATCGTCGCGTTGAGACACACGGGTAGCATGTGGGCCGCACGGGACGGTCGCATGGAGAAGCGCGGAGGGGTATGGAGTTGCGCGCAGTATCGCGCGGCGCTCCAGGATTTTGGAGGACACAAAATCTTTGCGCGACTCCGGCGTGACATATCGTGTATACACGCGGGTGTATTGCAGTCGCACGCAGGCATCCTGACCTCGTACTTGTAGCACTTGGTGACGCATGATTATGTCGCCGTGCGTAACAATGCGCCGCCATGCGCCGCCCATATGCAAACGGCCCGCCTTTTGTGCATCATGGATATAAGCGCGTCTGATTTAAAAATTTGCACATTCGTAGAGAAAACTAGGTGGTGAACACCAAAAGACACTAAACCAGAAAGTGCAAAAGTGAATTGATACTTCACTTGCAATGACTGCTTGGGTCCCTGGATTGTGGGTAAGGATGAGGTTAAAAAGATAAATGTTGCATCTCCTACAGCTGGATGAACGAATGACATGAGAAGCGGTGCAGTTGGTAGAAATGGAAGAGCAAACCAGATAAGCGATACAAAATGCTGGAGTAACTCAGCGGGACTGGCAGCATCTCTGGAGAGAAGCAATGGGTGACGTTCCAGGCCGAGACCCTTCTTCAGACTGAAGAAGGATCTCGACCCGAAACATCATCCATTCCTTCGCTCCAGAGATGCTGCCTGTCCCGCCGAGTTACTCCAGCATTTTGTGTCTATCTTCAATTTAAACCAGCATCTGCAGTTCCTTCCTACAGATTAATTTGGTCTGTAGCTTGCTACTTTTCATTCAGTTCTTTTTTTGAATAGGGGCATTACATCTGCAGTTTTCCAATTGCTAGCACCACTCAAGAAACTGGAACATTTTAGAAAATCACCATAAATATCATAAACTGGGTAAATATCATAAACTGGGTATTCAAATGATGGTATGCGCCCCAGACGGCTGTGCTGACGCATGAAGACGCGTGATGACGCGCTTGACCATCGCGCATTAGTCACGACCGGCCTGTCGCGTAAATGACGGCCGAGTGGGACAGGCCCTTAAGTAATGATGGCAAGGTTTCATTAATAGAGTCATAGAGTGATATAGGCCTGTGGAAACAGGCCCTTCGGCCACACTTACCCACACCGGCCAACATGTCCCAGCTACACTAGTCCCATCTGCCTGCGTTTGGTCCATATCCCTCCAAACTTTTCCTATCTTTTCCTATACTTTTCCTATAGTCGTGGTCGGTGAGGGCGCTGCAAACCGGCGCCCTGTCAGCAGCGTGTTAGTTTTTTTCAACTTTTTAAATTTTTAGTATTTTTTAAAGTGTGTTTTTAATATTTCTTTATGTGTTTTATGTGGGGGGTGGTGTGGGGGGGTAAGGGGGAAACCGCTTTGGTCGCCTCCTCCACGGAGAGGCGACTT
Organism: Leucoraja erinaceus; assembly: GCF_028641065.1. Classification (NCBI taxonomy): domain Eukaryota; kingdom Metazoa; phylum Chordata; class Chondrichthyes; order Rajiformes; family Rajidae; genus Leucoraja; species Leucoraja erinaceus. The sequence goes on along the minus strand of NC_073380.1, from coordinate 33,329,024 downwards.
TTTCAATGTCGCCTCCCCGTGGCCTAACAGCATGGATCGGCGTGGCCTTTCCCAGAGACGCGCCTGGGGCTTCAGCGGCGTGCGCAGCGTGGACTCTCGCTGTGGAGCGGGCGAGCCCTCGCTGGGGCTTGCCGGAGGGGAGCACTCTGTTTTGCTGGCCCGCGGCAGCCGGCATCCTTAAGCCGCGGTCTGCAGAGCTCAAGCTGGCGCGGCGTCCGCAGCCTGGGATCGCTCGTGGGGGACCCGAGGGGAATAGATGTTCAATAGATTCAGGATCAGTTCCTATGGATTGGAGGATAGCTAATGTTATCCCACTTTTCAAGAAAGGAGCGAGAGAGAAAACGGGGAATTACAGACCAGTTAGCCTGACTTCGGTGGTGGGAAAGATGCTGGGGTCAATTATTAAAGAGGTATTTGGATAGCAGTAAAAGGATTAGTCCAAGTCAGCATGGATTTATGAAAGGAAAATCATGCTTAACTAATCTTCTGGAATTTTTTGAAGATGTGACAAGTAAAACGGATGAAGGGGAGCCAGTGGATGTAGTGTATCTAGATTTTCAGAAAGCCTTTGATAAGGTCCCGCACAGGAGACTGGTGACTAAAATTAGAGCACATGGTATTGGGGGTAGGGTGTTGACGTGGATAGAAAATTGGTTGGAAGACCGGAAGCAAAGAGTAGGAGTGAATGGGTCCTTTTCAGAATGGCAGGCAGTGGCGAGTGGAGTGCCGCAAGGCTCGGTGTTGGGGCCGCAACTGTTTACCATATATATTAATGATTTGGAAGAGGGAATTAGGAGCAACACTAGCAAGTTTGCGGATGACACAAAGCTGGGTGGCAGTGTGAACTGAAGAGGATGTTAGGAGGTTGCAGGGTGACCTGGACAGGTTGAGTGAGTGGGCAGATGCGTGGCAGATGCAGTACAATATAGATATATGTGCGGTTATCCACTTTGGTGGCAAAAACAAGGGGGCAGATTATTATCTCAATGGGGTTAGGTTGGGTAAGGGGGAGGTGCAGCGAGATCTGGGTGGCCTTGTACACCGGTCACTGAAAGTTGGCTTACAGGTACAGCAGGCAGTGAAGAAAGCTAATGGAATGTTGGCCTTCATAACAAGACGATTTCAGTATAGGAGCAGAGAGGTTCTTCTGCAATCGTATAGGGCTCTTGTAAGACCACATCTGAAGTATTGCGTACAGTTTTGGTCTCCTAATTTGAGGAAGGACATCCTTGTGATTGAGGCAGTGAAGCGTAGGTTCACGAGATTGATCCCTAGGATGGTGGGGCTGTCATATGAGGAAAGATTGAAAAGACTAGGCTTGTATTCACTGGAGTTTAGAAGGATGAAGGGATATATCTTATAGAAATATAAAATTATAAAACGTCTGGACAAGCTAGATGCAGGAAAAATGGTCCCAATGTTGGGCCAGTCCAGAACCAAGGGGCCACAGTCTTAGAATAAAGGTGACTGAGGTGAGAAGAAACGTTTTCACCCAGAGAGTTGTGAATTTGTGGAATTCCCTGCCACAGAGGGCAGTGGAGGCCAAATCACTGGATGGATTTAAGAGAGAGTTAGATAGTGCTCTAGGAACTAGTGGAATCAAGGAATATGGGGAGAAGGCAGGCACGGGTTATTGATTGGGGACGATCAGCCATGATCGCAATGAATGGCGGTGCTGGCTCGAAGTGCCGAATGGCCTCCTCCTGCATCTATTTTCTATGTTTCTATGTTTCTAAAAGTAACTAGACTAAGTGGGATTCGTTGGGTTTCAAGTCGTCAATTCAATCCATTTCAAGTCAAGTTTGTCTACCTTCGATTTTCCAGCATCTGCAGTTCCTTCTTAAACAGTCAAGTCAAGTCACTCCATTTCAAGTCGTCAAGTCAATCAATTTCAAGTCAAGTTAAGTCAATCCATTTCAAGTCAAGTCAATCCATTTCAAGTCGAGTCAAGTCAATCCATTTCAAGTCAAGTCAATCCATTTCAAGTCAAGTCAACCCATTTCACGTCAGGTCAAGTCAAGCACAGGGCAGGCGGGGCCAGCGAACATACAATCCATTTCCTTTCATTTCAGGTGAGGTCAAGCCAAGCAAAGGCAAAGCAAAAGCAAATGCACGGGGCAGGCAGGGCCAGCCAGCCAACAATATACAATCCATTTGCTTTCATTTCAGGTAAAGCAAAGCGAAGGCCAAGCAAAAGCAAAAGCAAAAGCACAGGGCAGGCGGGACCAGCCAGCCAACAATATAATCCATTTGCTTTCATTTCAGGTCAAGCAAAGCAAAGGCAAAGTAAAAGCAAAAGCACACGGCAGGCCAAACAACTCATTGCATTTTCATTTCATTTCCATTTCCATTGCAGTTTCAAGCACAGGGCAGGCCAAGCAACTTGTCGCATTTTCATTTAGGGCTAACACATAATTTATTGCAAGCGCATTAAGGGTTAACAAATCATCATTCATTGCAAGCACATTGCTGGCTAACAAATAATTTATTGCAAGCACATTAAGGGTTAACAAATCTTAATTCATTCCAAGCACATTTCTGGCTAACAAATCATTTATTGCAAGCACATTGAGGGTCAACAAATCATCATTCATTGCAAGCACATTGCTGGATAACAAATCATTTATTGCAAGCACATTAAGAGTTAACAAATCATCATTTATTGCAAACATATTCTAGACTCACAGTTCGGTAAACTCACAGTTCAGTAGACTCACAGTTGTGGCCTCCCACTCGCGATCTTCCAGAGTGAATGACTCACATCCAGGCATCTGGGGTTTTATGCTGCTGCCCCCCCCCCCCCCCACCCCCGCAGCAGGGGCATTACCTTCATCATGGTGATTGACATTCGAGAGAACCAATCAGCTGATCTTAATATTTTTTAAACATTCATAACTTTTTTTAAATTTTTCAGCGATCGGAAAAATACTTGGGGTTGCTGCAGTGGGGGAGGACTGTGAGTAAGATGGCAAAATATCATGGCATTTTTTTCTAAAATCAATTAACAGCGTAGACAGGAAGTGGTCAAGATGAGACTTTTAGTTATATAGATATGATAGGGGTGACCAGAATAGAGTTTTTTATTCTAGAAACACTATAAAATAAAAACATCCTGAATATTATTTTAAATTTGAACTTTTACAGTAATCTATGGTGGTGATTGGCAAAGGGTAGATGAAGTGTTGGGGTTCAAAATGATGATAGACAGTCAAAATTATTGTCAGGTAGTTCTTTATACGAAGATCGATCAATACTTACTTATTAGGTGGTGATGGCAAAAACCCTGGAATCACTTAAAACAACAGCGTGATTTCAAGATAAAGGTATATAGAAATTTGTCCTTTGTAACTTGCACTAAATGCACACGCACAGCAGCAGCTGCATGTTGTATTCTGCTTTTGAAGTTAAATTCAAAGGAAATATATTTTGAAAGCCGAATACAATGTGCAGACACTACAATGGTGTCTAATGCAAAGGTGTCTAATGCAAACAACTGAGGATGAATGTCTACCCCACCATTGCCTTTCTAAACGTATAGTTTTCAAAACAATGTTTCCAAGAAGTATCTTTTCAGGATAAGGGTTATGTAACATTGAGATGTGAAAAAAAATGTATTTGCAAGTGGCTTGTGGGTGCTCTGCTTTAGGGTAGAGATGCACTATTTTGGGCACTAAGGGAATCTAGTGCCCAAAATCTAGGGATCAGATAGAAAAGTGGAGTTGAGAGAGAAGAACAGCCATTATCTTATTTAATGGCAGAACAGTCTTAGAGGTCGTTATGGTTTGCTCCCGTTTCTACATTTAATATTCTTACATTCATACTTCCTATCTATTTATAAATAGCATTCATCTCAGGGGTGATTTCTAAGAAATAGCATCTTCCTCATTTTATCATCATTTTATGGCCATCCAATTTTCACTCTTCGATCTGATCGGCTTGCCGATCGCTACTGTATTTCGGTGGCATGTTTTTTTTTAACCTATAATTGCATTTTACAATACTCAATTATATTTGACTATTGGAAAGGAAATGGTAGGGAAGTAACCTTTGGTGAGGATATAGGCTACAAGGGGATATAGATGGGTTAAGTGGGTTAGTTGTAGGTTTAAATACAGTAAAAGGGCGGAAATATGGGAAAATATAAAATTGTCCATTTTGGCATTAAAAAAAACCATACTACCTCAATGATGCAAAGTCTGAGAAGCAGATGGATCTCGGTGTCCTTGTGCAAGTACAGTAGGTAACTTGGAAAGTTAATACAAAGTTATGATTTATTGTGAGCAATTGAATACAAAAGTATAGGGATTGTGCATCAATTATATGAGGCAATGGTGAGACATGTCTGGAAGATTGTATATTTAATCCAGCCAAGCATGAGGTAATGCACTTTGTGAGGTTGAATTCTGGGCATATATAGAGATGCAAGTCCACAACTCCCTGAAAGTGGCAATGCAGGTGGATAAACTAGTGAAAAATGGCATTTGGGGTACTTATCTTCATACACTGAGGCATATAAGGTTTGGAATGTCATGTTGCAGTTGTATAAAACATTGGTGAGACCACACAAAAGAATTGTGTACAGTTCTGTTCACACTACACGAAGGATGTGGTAGCAATGGAGAGAGTACCAATGAGACTGACCGGGATATTGCCTTAAATGGAGGGTTGTGATTATAACAAGAGTTTGGGTAGGTTCATTTTAAAAGAGATCTGGTTTGCATGATGGACTGGGCCACGTTCATTACTAGAATTTCTTGTGGTCTTGGGCAGAGCAGTTGCCATTGCAAGCTGTTATAACCCAGGAATATGTAAACATAAGATACTTTCTATGGGACATTTGTAGAAATTGATGAGTGATTACCAATGCCAAAATTCTTTTGGTTTTTTGAGGAAGTCAGAGATGTAAATTTGCTTTCCTGGCTATAAGTTCAATGTGGTTGGACTCTATCAAATTGTTAGTGATTTTACACCTAGGAACCTGAAGCTCCTGACCATCTACACTTCATCAGCATCAATGGACACTAGGGTGTGTACTCCACCCCACTTCTTGAAGTTGATGATTAGCTCCTTTGTTTTGTTGATATTGAGGGAGAGGATGTCGTCTTCATAACGTGTGACTGGACTTTCCATACTCTGTCTCATCATTGTTCAAGATCTTACCCGCGACGATGGGTCATCTGCAAACATGAAAATATAATTAGAGCAGAATTTGGCGGCACATTCTGTGTCCATTTGGCCGTTATGAGTCAGCAACACTCCGACTGAAAGACAGAGCGAATCAAATGGGCCTGAGGCAGGTCAGGACTAGTACAGAGGAAAGGTCTCGATCCAGAACGTTGACCATCCATTTCCCTCGCCAGATGATGCACTAACCACCACAGATGACCTTCTGAGTTCCTCCAGCTGTTTGTTCTTTGCTCCTTTACTATAACGGTGGGGGTTTTGCTATACATTGGCAGTTGTTGGCAATATTTCATCAGAAATAGCCAAGTCCCACTGGGTGCAGTTGCATTTTAACAGCAAAAACTTGATAACCTGTACTTGGACAAGTATTGGTTTTATGGTGACTTTGGTTTATTGAATTTTACTGAATTAGGTATATTACATAAAATAATTGAATAATTTGGTGAACTACTCATTGATCACCAGAGGGTTATCATGGTACTAATAACTGCTGATAATCTTTAATATTTGACTATCAATAAGCTTGAAAGCAAATGTGAATTGATGGCATCAGATTATTGATGATAGTTGCAATAAAAAAAATGTTGGAGCTGATGCCCTTAATATGCTGCAGAAATGTGCCAGGGTAACTAACTCCAAAATGCCCCCCCCCCCCCCCCCCCATATCATACGCACTGAATGGCACTGCCACCATGTTTGTAGCATCAATTAATCATTTGTGCCACACTCTTAGACAGAAAGCTAATTCAGCTAAATCACTACTTCACAGAACAAAAAGTGAAATAATCGGAAAACAAGGGAGAAGTAAACAAAAAACAAAATAAATCTATGATATGAAAATGGCAAAAGCTGGAAATACCAGGTTAGGCAGTATCTGTGGAGAGAGAAATAAACATAGCACTTCAGGTGAATCTTTTTAAATCTAAATTTATAAGTAAAACTATGTCTATTTTGCTACATCAAGTTCTTACTGTGACAACAGTGCAAATGAATGAACATTTACACAACTAATTATGAATTAGTAAATACAGCAACAGTAATATAGTTTTTCTAAGGTACTAAATTCTTTAATGTTAAATGATCTCTTTTATTCCTCATCTATTAACCTAGCAGCGTAATTTGACCGTTGCATTCTCTCTATGGTTTATTTTTTGTGTTTTTACTGTAAACACTAATATATGTTCTGAAGTGAAAAAGAATGGATGATTAATATACAGATGTTAGCAGGCTATTTTTTGAGTTTCAATACAAGCGTGAAAATATTCCGCTTGCACAAATCTATGCATGTGATATGTGAGATGTTTTAAAAATACTGGATATTATATAATTCTCCTGGATTACTGCTTTTCCGATAAACAATTCCAAAGCATATGTCTAATTTTATTTCTAACACAAATTTAAGTGCACATATACCACACATGTACAAATATATTAAACATTAAAACTATAAATTGCAAAACTGTAAATCTAATTACTGTTAATGGGTTTAGCAGTTTTATGATTGTTGTGCGTGTGTGTGTGTGTGTGTGTGGGTGAGTGGGTGTGTAAACAATTCTAAAATCCTTTACTTTCTGCAGTCACCAGTACACAAACACATTTGCCGAAGTGGTTGAATAGCAGCAGGTCTATTAACATTTAAAAAATAACAAAGCACACACTAAAATAGGTATTTGGTATTAATTTAATCGCATCGCAACAAACAGGGTTGCATCAAGACTATATCATTGGAAACACATTCATGCTGGATTTCATTTTGCCAAACCGAAACACGATTATGAACTGCAGCCACCAAGCTATAGATAAAAACTAGATTTTCTTCTCCTGCAATGACTGCCCCTCCCCCCTTCCATATTGGCTTTCCCAGTCTGTGCCTTCCAAATGTATCACAGACATAATCCACGCCAGCCACATTGTTGACCTGTTTCGACCTCCACCAAAGGCATTAGATACGTTCAGTCCACTGAATTTGTGTAGTTTGCTTATGCAGGCGTGCTTAGATTTCCTTTCTCTGCTCACTGTCCCGTGTGCATCTGTTCCACAGCGACATTATAAAAAAAATGGATGGACATTTTTTAAAATGAATTTCACTGTATCAGGCACTTTTCTACATGCTGGTCGCAATATGTACAAATTTAAAAAATATATATTTCGTAAAGAGAGTTGTGAGAGCATTCCTCAACTGAGTTTTTTTTAAATTATCTAAAAATAACATACATAATGGTGATTTGGTGTATATTTTGTAACTGATTTGAAATAACCTCTGGGTGGGCAATAAACAAAATCTTATTTTGTAACCGAATATGGGGTAAATAATTGAGATGGTTAATAATGCACTTGCACCAATGTAATATCGTGTCATTCGATTGCAGACCAGAATATTGATAAATGGGTGCATGTTTACAAAAGAAACCCTTAACTTTGCCTCTAACGTCAAATTGTACAACAGTAAGAGAAAAAAACCAGAACACTAAGGCATAAGCATCTATGATTGATGCAAACATGCCTAAGCTCTTTCATAATCGACGCTTTGGAGCAGAGGCACTCTCGGTACATAGATGGGAGCTCTGCACAAGTGAACGTCAAACTGCATCAAAGCTATTAATAGGAACCAATTCACACTGGCCTTGTGACGCCTTTGATTCCTTTTTCTACGGGGCTGTTATATCAGGTACAACCCTCATCAAAATCAGCAAGGCTGTCCTCTTATAAATTTGAATTGTAACCCACTGTCCTTCTGCAGAGTTTGTTCAGTTATAAACGATGGAAGAAAAATATATATATTATACACATTCAACGGCATGGTATTTCTATAGCCAATGTGCATTTTTAAATTATATTTCATAGCTTCGATAATCTGGATCCCACCAAGAAAAAAAAATCCAATCAGTTGTTTTAATATCGAAATCTGAACCTTGATGGCAAAGCAGTTTTAAAAACGTTTTCAAATCTTCAAAATGATTGGAATATGCTTAATACCACATTTATACTAGGAGACTCAGCAACAGAAATGATTAAATCCTAAGCATCTAAGAAGATAAAGTTTATCTAATTACACAAGCAATGGAGAAAAAAGTGAAATTCAGACAAACAATGAAATGAAAGATCCCACGCACTCTAAATTCTGCACCTGCCAAACAACCCAATGGATATATGTGCTCATTCATTCACCACCAGTGTTCTTAGTCACAATTTCAGGGATAAACTTCCATTAAGTATAGAAAGCTCTTGCCTTTGATATCACAATATTATCTTTATTGAAGAACAGCAGAAGCAAAATTATTGTTAGCATTGTGAAATGGTTTATTTTGCAGCATGCCCCCCCCCCCCCCCCCCCCCCCCCCCCCCCCCCCCCCCCCCCCCCCCCCCCCCCCCCCCCCCCCCCCCCCCCCCCCCCCCCCCCCCCCCCCCCCCCCCCCCCCCCCCCCTTCCTTCAGCTAATCAATCAAACAGCATTGCAAGCAGCCACAGCTGATTTTTTGGTTATCAATTTCACGAGTTGAACACTGTAACAACGCCACATTTTTGTAATTGGGATTTGGGAATTTTATTAGTTAAGCAACACTAATTTTAATAATTCTTTAGAGAAGTTTAAAAACAAGCCAATGCAAGCCTTCTGGATTTTTAGTCTTTATTACACAATGAATGAAATAATTATATTCTGGCAAACCAAACACATTTAGGCCCTGATTTTAGTCATTTGGAAGCTAGTGATTCAGATGACGCTACTGCAACATACAAGTCCTAATGATGGGAGTTCATATCCTGCCTAAAGGCTGCCCCCACCTCTGGACTACATTAACCTACATGTCCATCATTCCCGCAAAGTAATGGAACATTGCAAGGTTATTGCATGTGAGCCTTCAAAATGACATATAGCTGATGCAACTCTGTATATCAATATTCATCATCGTGCAGTGTCTAAGGAAACATTTATTTCATAATTTAGGTGGCCTAAGCTTATGAAAAAATAGTTCATAAAACACATATTGTAAAATATACGCTGGTTTTAAAATCTGAAGAAAACAATCTAAGGCGATAACTTTGATGTGATTTCTATTATGTTTAGTGGTGTACATGGACATCACTTTGCCAAAGAAGTTGGATTGGATTGAATTTTACACAGCATAACATTAGCTTCTCAGACTGTTGCTGTTGATTTATTATTATTATTATTATTATTATTATTATTATTATTATTATTATTATTATTATTATTATTATTATTATTATATTAAGCACCTATAGTTACAAAACAATATATTCAATATACTTTTCCAGCTTTGAGGTAGAAAACGAGATAAAACAATTCCTCCAGTTTGATGACCACGAAAAGATCATCCACACATTTATCTCCTCCCACCTCGATCACTGCAACCCCCTTTACACTGGCATCAGCCAATCTTCCCTGTCCTGCCTGCAACTGGTCCAAAACGCTGCAGCGAGACTCTTGACGGGCACCTGATAAAGGGACCACATCACCCCGATTCTGGCCTCTCTCCACTGGCTCCCTGTGCAGTTCCGAATAAATGTCAAGATCCTTCTTTATGTTTACAAAGCTCGTAACGGGCTTTCCCCCACCTACATCAAAAGTCTGCTTACCCACCACACCATCTCCAGCTCCCTCAGATCGGCTGACTTGGGGTTACTGAACATCCCGCGGTCGAGTCATAAGCTCAGGGGCGACCACGCCTTTGCGGTTGCAGCTCCTAGACTGTGGAACAGCATCCCTCTTCCCATCAGAACTGCCCTCTCCATCGAGACTTAAAACTCATCTTTACTCTCAAGTCTTTCTTGACGTCCTCTGAGGGAGGGCTATATGTATGTATGTATTTATGTATGTACTTAATCTATGAACCAATGTTGTAAACTAATGTTGTAAAACATTAGTACCTCCACCAATGTAAAGTACTTTGGTCAACGAGAGTTGTTTTTTTAAATGTGCTATAGAAATAAAAGTGACTTGACTTGACTTGAAAATCTTTCAATATCAATTGCCAAATCTGCATAAAGATATTAGAGCATACAGAATCTTTAGCTGCTGAATTCTTCCTCCAAGAAACAGCATGTTTATTAAAATCCTTATAGGTTCTGAGATTCATTTACCAGGTTTAGGTCACTCAGTGTATCCAACCTTGACTTGAGATATAATGTCTAATGTCAATCTGGCAATAAGCAGTCTACTGAAGGTAATAAATCCTTGGAAATTCATGGTAAACGTAATTTATTAGCTCCAATATTTTTATATAAATACTAGAGTAAGTGGGACCCTTTGGGTCCCATTGTCACATGGGAGGCCTGGTCCCCCAACACAACCCATTCCCCCAATGAGATATTCCACCACTCACCCATAGCCCCTAACTGCGCAGGCACAGCTCATTTCCGCTCATCCCCTAACACACCCTCCCCCTCCATCCTCCCTCTTCTTTCCCCTCTCCTCCTCTCCCCAATCCCTCCCTCATCTCTCCTTTCCTTTCCCATGCCTTCAGTCACTCCCTCCCTCCATAACTCATCTCCCCTCCCTACCCCCCCTCCTATCCTTCTATCCGCCACCTCCCCCTCTCCTCACCTCCGCCATCCCCCCCATTATCCCTCCTGACCCCCCCCCCACACTCCCTCCTCACCTCCCCAACTTTGCCCCCTCTCCCTTCCTACCCCCTCCTCTCCCTCAATCCCCCCACACTTCCTCCTCATCTCCGCAGGATCTCGAGGTTGCAGCAGTTGGCTTCGGAGTCGGTGTCGGCCTCGGAGTCTAAGTCGGCCGCGGAATTGGCCTCGGAGTCGGCCAGACTCTGGGCGACGCCGCTCCAGCCACGATATTGCACCAGAAGGGGAGTTGTTGTTCTGGGTGACAGATAGGAGAGGAGACCAATCTGCGTGGCGGTGACTGGCAGGAAAGGAGACCAATCTACGCCAGCACGTTTTTTAAGGTTTTTATACCTTATTTAAAGCCCTGTCCCACAGTACGAGTTCATTCCAAGAACTCTCCCGAGTTTAAAAAAAATCAAACTCGTGGTAAGCATGGAGAATGAACGTAGCGGGTACGTCGGAGCTCGTGGACATCTCTTAGCGCTAAAGGCAGGTACTCGGGAAGACACGCTAACGGCAGGTAAGCACGGGAAGACTCGTGAAGATTTTTCAACATGATGAAAAATGTCCTCGAGAGCCCCAAGTACCGGCGAGTGGCCATTAACGTAAATCTCCGAGTTCGAATCAGGGCAAACTCGGGAGAACTCTTGGAATGAACTCGTACCATGGGACAGGGCTTTAACTTTTAAACTGTACCATTGATTAGAACAAAACTTGTTGCACTTGAGTACAGGAGAATGGTGAGTGAGGTGGCGAAAATTCGTAGCGCTGGCGTGTACTGTTTTTGCGCAAATAAAAAAACCACGCTAACCGGAAGAGCACAAGATCAGAGTTTTAGTTATCTATATAATTAAAAGTCTCATCTTGACCACTTCCTGTCTGCGCTGTATAATGATTTTAGAAAAACGCTACCCTGTATCACTGTAATTTTTGGCCATCTTACTCACAGTCCTCCTCCGCTGAGCCAGCCCTGAGGATTTTCCCGATCGATGAAAAATAAAAAAGTTATGAGTGTTTAAAAAACCTTGAGATCAGCTGATTGGTCCTCTCGCCTGTCAATCACCATGATGAAGGTAACCGCCCCTTCGGGAGGGGGGGGGTGGGTGGGAGGGTGGCAGGACTATAAAACCCCGGATGCCTGGACGTGAGTCAGTCACTCTGCAAGATCGCGAGGGAGAGGCCACGACTGTCATTCTAAGCTGTGAATCAACTGAACTGTGAGTCTGCAATGTATTGCAATAAATGATTTGTTAGCCCTTAATGACAATGCCATGAGTTGTTTGGCCTGCTGCCCTGCCTGTGCTTGAAAGTGCAATGCTTAATTGGAAATGAAATGAAATGACAATGCCATGAGTTGTTTGGCCTGCTGCCCTGCCTGTGCTTGAAACTGCATTGCTTTATTAGGTCCGACTGCGTTTGAAAGGAATACATGCTTTATTAGGTCCGACTGCGTTTGGAAAGAGTAAATGCTTTATTAGGTCCGACTGTGTTTGGAAGGAATAAATGCTTTATTAGGTCAGACTGTGTTTGGAAGGAATAAATGCTTTATTAGGTCCGACTATTAAGTCCAAAAGTCCCGCTCATTTCGTGACTTCCACTTAGTGGACAGGTCGCGCTGATTGCGTAATTTCCGGTGAGTGCAGAGTCGCGCTGATTGTGGAAGTGCCACTAACTGCGGAAGCCCCACAGTTGAGAGGCCGCACTCAGCCATGTGAGTAGATTCAAGAAGGTTTACTGTCATATATATGGTGTGTAAGTCAGTGTGTGTGAGTGTGAGTGTGTGTGCGTGAGTGTCGTGTGTGTGTGTGTGTGTGTGTGTGTGTGTGTGTGTGTGTGTGTGTGTGTGTGTGTTTGTTGTGTGTGTGAGTGTATATGTGTGTGTGTGTGAGTGTATGTGTGTGTGTGTGTGAGTGTATGTGTGTGAGTGTGTGTGTGTGTGTGTGTGTGTTTGTGAGTGTGTGTGTGTGTGAGTGTGTGTGTGTGTGTGTGTGTGAGTGTATGTGTGTGTGAGTGTATGTGTGTGTGAGTGTATGTGTGTGTGAGTGTATGTGTGTGTATGTGAGTGAGTGAGTGCGTGTATGTGTGAGTGTGTGTTTGTGTGAGTGAGTGAGTGTGTGAGTGAGTGTGTGTGTGTATGTGTGAGTGTGAGTGTGAGTGTGAGCGTATGTGTGTGTGTGAGTGAGTTTATGTGTGTGAGAGGTGGAATATTGCGTTGGAGGACCAACCATCCCGTGTGAAGCTGGGACCCAACGCCCACTTAGTCTAGTGTATAGATAAATTTTATTTTACAATTAACATTTAAAATCATTAAAATACCAAAATATAAAAATGACCAATCAAAGGATTGGTATCTTTATCTGGTATCCATGTGTAGATATTAACTGTTGAGAAAATATCTTAAGTAAAAATTCAAAACACATACTAAATAAATATTCATAGTTTTTAATTTGCTTGAATATATATTATCCCTTTACTTTGAACCATTTCAAGTAGGTTGCAATTACCTGCCTGTGGTTCTGCAATTATCGCAATAATAGTTATAAAGAAGGAAAGTAACTATTTTCAAGAACGTCATGATGTCTTCATTTTAAAAAGTTAGACAATGCTTAAGGAAGTAAGTTTCAATGGGATCAAAGAACATTTGGTCAATGCAGGGAACTGATACCAAGGTAAATGATCACTCATGATCTCATTGAATAGCTGAGGAGGTACAAGACACTGACTGGCCTGCTTTTTGTGTTCTTTTGTAGTTTAATAATGTGAATATGCATATTTACAATTAAATATTTTGCATTAAAAACTTATTTGAATTAAAAAAAGGTAAAAATTAAATATGGTCAAATTTTCAAATAAAACCTTTGTAATGTATAGTAATTGGTTGTTCCATTTGGAACTTTAGTTATCAGGGAAAGTCAGAGATCACAGATAATGGTTAGGTGAATGCTAAATACTTATCACTAAACCTACTGTAAAATTAGAATTCATAAGAAATTGTTAAAAATACACAGCATCATTTGGACTTTGACTGTTGTATGTATATTCTCCTCTCTCCCTCCCCTTCCACTTGCATTATTTCCTCTAGCTTCACAATTCACAACTTTTCAGTCCTTTTATATTTCCCTTCTGGCCTTTGTCCAACCATCTGCCTATCAAAAAAAACCTCCTCCACACGTGTGTGCATGTGTGTGTGTGTGTGTGTGTGTGTGTGTGTGTGTGTGTGTGTGTGTGTGTGTGTGTGTGTGTGTGTGTCCACCAAAGAAAAATATATACGCTCTTGGTGACTGTGTAGTGTGACCATATCCTTTGAATGGGGAAAACGTGATTCATTTTAACTCACAACATTTCATTATAGCACTCAAAACATCAATGTCAGGCACCAGTAAGGACAGGTTTTGTAAAGTGTCCACAGCAAATCACTTTAATTTCCTTATTTTAAAAGGCCATCTGTCCATTCCAGTGCAGTTTTTAAGTGACTTCTGGACTGTAAATAGCTGAAGCAGTTTACAATATAGCTTATGCAGAATAAATGCTTTCTAGAACATTATTATTATCCTGAGGAAATAATATTACATATAATCTTAATGCTTCACAACAGAAAGATGAAAAACAGAAACTATACCTGGCAATTTTCTTTGTAGCAGTTTTGTGTCATTTTCTGTCTGTTGTTTTGTCTTTAGTACTCTTCCCTTATTTGTAATTTCACATGAAATTTCATTTGTAATTTCACATGAAAACAAAATTATTTTTCATCACTACATGAAAGGAAATGGATATGTATTCAATGTTAGAGAAACTGAGGTTAAATTAAAACTGAAAGCAATAGAGGTAGTTAGAAAGTGATTCAAATTCACAAATAATAACTAGCACATCCTTCCCCAGCTTGAAGAGTTCTTTCACAATTTTTGTAAGCAATTTCAAATCTCAATCCCAGTAGAGCAAGACAAGAAAATTAGGAGCAGTCTTAGATTATCTTGGTACAATTTAAATCATTCAATTTGATAGCCACATCTTCAAAAAACACAAAGTTAGCCTTTTATGCTGTCCGTAACTTGATTGAAATACCCAACTTCACTTTAGTAGTTGTCTTGGTAATAAAATGCACACAAATCTGTACAAAGTGAATATTATTCATAACTCTGGGTGAAAACATACAACTTGAACATTGTCTTCTTATTACAATGGTGTTGACATAATATAGCCTTGCAATAATAAAAAAAAAAGGGTTATAATAGTCCTTACACTCTGACCTCTAGTTTATATTAATATAAATGTGCAAATATCATTCTTGTTGCTCATGCAACTCTTTCAAAAGCCATTTCATGTTTTCCAAATAGTTATTTATTTAACCTTTACAATAATAAATTATGTAAAGTAAGAACGATGGGCATTGCTATTCATATATTGAAGTTAAATATTGTTTGTGTTCTTTTCTGGGGTTTTATTATTCATATTGCTGTTGGCATTGGAACAAAAAAATTACAAAGTTTTCCTGTCCTTGAACTGCAGATCTGAAATGTCAGTATTTTGTGTGCAATGAAATTCTTGCTCCTTGATTGTGTGCCCTCAGTCTTTATTTTGCTTCACAGTCACTTTCTGATTTGTCTTAATCACTGCTGGAGATGTTCGTAACCTGTGGACCTCTATCTGTAAAAATAAAAATACATGGCAAATATTTATCCTTTACCCTCAATGCAGGGATTTATCATTCTTCTCATTTATTCATTTCTCTACTCTCACAATGAAATAATAATTTATGACATTAATGTTTGGATTTTTAAAAAGTTTTACTTAACGAAACCTGATTAAATTAGATTTTGCAAGCGAAAACACTTTAAAAATAGTTGTTCAATTCCAAAGCTTTTGTTTGCTGTCTTTTGTTCATAACTAAAGGATGGGATGATGTTACATATTTGTCGATGAAAAATAGGAGCATCTCCGATAATATTCCTTTTCTTTCCAAAATAACTGATCATTGAAACCTCTGTAAAATATTAGATGATGAATGGAGCCTTAAGACATAATATTAGTCCAATTCTGTACCAGAAAAACAAATATTATTTCCAATATATAAATTAAATTATATTATAGGTAATCATATAGTCACTGGTAAATTGAGTTTAATTCGGATGCTGGCTGACAATCATATTTGGAGGGAAAAACAAACAATTAGTTATTTATTTTATACAAGAAAATCGAATAAGTCCTCTGGTTTGGGAAGGGCCAGATGCTACTTTGAATATTCCACTGAAGCCTTTGTCAGCCATTTTGAATGTTCTAGACAATGCAAAGAATTATCACCAGCAAGTCTGTTAAATGTAACAGTACAGGCGTGGCTGACAGTCATTATGAGAATGTCAGTGGACGTTTTCGGCTCTCTACAAAGAACTGCATTACTGTTAGGAAGTAAAAAGGAGAATAAAAGCTAAAGAGCAAGGCAAATTTGTTCTCTTCAAGCAGTCTGTTGGAGATGCAGCAATATTGGGAAATGAAGAGGGAAACATGATGCACTTAAATGAAAGGTGATGGAAGTGCTGTTATATTTCAGATGTTAGGATACAAAGGATACAAAGGACATTTATTATCACATACACCAATTGGTGTGGTGAAATTTGACTTGCCATGCAACATACAGATAAAAATAAGACAAAACATTAAAGAATTTAACAATAAACATAAAAACATCCCCCCACAATGGTTCCCACTGTGAGGGAAGGCACACAGTTCAGTCCCCTTCCCCATGTCCACCCATAGTCGGGCTATTGAGGCCTCTGCAGTCGCCACTACAGGGGCCGATGTTACAAGCACTTCTTCGCTGGGTGATGGTGCTCCGGCGTCGGGAGAACCCTCTCAGCAGCTTGGGATGCCTGGAACAGCCGCCTCCCTTACTGGAAACTGCGGCTTCCGAAGCCGACAGGCCGCGCTGGATTGAGCTCCACCACTGGTGATCTCGGCAAGAGATCCCAGGCTCCCGATGTTCAAGTCAGCGCCGCTGCCCGCGGCTGGCCGCTGCCCGCGGCTGGCCGCTCCACAGACCCGCAGCTCCGCGATGTTCAATCGGCAGTCCCAGCATTCCGGAGCTCCAGCGCGGCGACCCGGGCAAGGCATTGCCCGCTCCGCTCCGCGATAGCGCTCCAGCGCTGTGCCACCGCCGAAGCCGAGGTTCTGAGTGGTCCCCTCAGGAAACGCTGCTCCAAGCCCGCGCGCCATCCCCACATATAAAAGGCTAGAACTACGAAAAGAAAAACTCAACTAACTAAAAATAAAAAAATGATGAAAAAATGGACAGCTGCAGGCTGGGCATCCATACCCATACAGGACGGTGCCCCCTATCGGTCTGTTGGAGATGCAGCAATATTGGGAAATGAAGAGGGAAACATGATGCACTTAAATGTAAGGTGTTTTATGGAAGTGCTGTTATATTTCAGATGTTAGTGCAGTTTCTTGACAATATCATGTCAATATTTCAACCCAATAAACAGATTATTTTAATTTATTTTTCACCTAGCCTTTCCATTTTCCCTGTGTCAGATGTAATTCCTAAAACAATGGAAAAGGCTGGAAACCCCTTCTGTAACTGTTCTGCAACTGGTTCCCAGGACATGCAAAACGTCGCTTCGATGATTCAGTCCCTGATTTTCCTTCCATTCCTTTTGTGGCATCTTTGTCAAATGTGGATCTCTGTCTGAACATAGCAACATTTTAAATATCCAAGTGCAAACACAAACATACAACTTAACATTCGAAAAACATGATGAATGTGATGCCAATGCATTTCTTTAAAGTAATGTCAGCATCAAAATGAAAGTATGGGTAAAACCTCATAGATTACAAAGAGGGCAACTAATGATTCCTATTTTAAGTACTTTGGAGCTCCCTACCCATTGCCACTCTCCAACATTGCCTTGAGGAAGGTCCTGGATCTTCTCAAGTCAACATTTATGTTAAACATTTTCTTTCATGTAGGGAATGGCTCCTTGAATAAATTGACTGCAAGTTTGCATGCTAAACACTTTGCAGCTGCATAGTCAATAGAGAGAGACATAAAATTCAGCAGTAATTCTAGTAGGATGCAAGATCATTATGGATGATTATACGAATTATTTTAAAACATAAATTGAACAGTTTATCTTTCCTAATACTATTTTCTATGTCGCAAAGCGTCACAAATATATGTGCACATTTAAGAAATTTATTACGGTAGCTGTTCCCAACGAAGTAGTTATATTTGAAAGTAACCAGCTTTATAACATTGCATTGAGAATAAATATATCTAAAGGAGGGACTGAGAAATGTGAATCAATCATGTCTGTAAAATAGCTAATTATGCAGCTGTGATGAGGTAACAGGAGCTGAAAGGGGTCCATTGTTTATATGTAAAGGATGATGAATGTCAAAAATGAAAACAGATTCCTCTGAAATCCTGTTTAAATAGCTACTATTAGTACTGAAAATATATCCATAGGAAGTAAAAGAAATTCAAAATTGACCCCAAAAAGTGCCCAGAGAATTGTAGATACAAACTAGAACTTGCAGTAAAAGAGACCAAAGTAGGCACCACCTTTGGTCTGTTATTGCAAGCTTTGCTTTTTTTAATAGTTTTGAAAATGCAGTTTTTCATAATTGAGTATGTTTTAAAATTTCATTCACTTCTTCAAATGTTGTGAGATTTTAATCAAAAAGATATTAAAACAGAATTTATATATCCATTTAATATATAACTGCTACACATATCAAAAGAAGTACAAAAGGAAAACTGTAGGGAAGGGTATGGGCCCAATGTCAGGTGAAAGGCATAATCTAGTTTTCTGTTGTCCTCCTGTTGTGACAGAAATACCTAAAGGCTCGGAGAAAGGAAAATATTAAAGGTACACAAATGTATTCATGCAGCAGAGATTAGGGCAAACGCAGAGAGGATTACCAAGCTGCTTCTGTGTGTCTCCTGCATTTGTAAACAAACCAAGGCTTTTGGACCAAAACAAAGATTAGAATCCTTAATCGGCCTAAGAGTTTGCATGGAAATAACCTTCAGCACTAGGGTAGTTGATAGAGTGGGGGTGGGGGATGTGGTAAGTTGCATTAACATCTGATTTACTGCAGTACCATAAAGCTGAATGCACATACTGGGCTATGTCATATCCAATTATTAAGAGGAGAGATTAAGTGCCTTGTCAGCTTTTTCAACCCTGCAGCAAGAACAAAGCTTTTACCAATCAGGTGAAACTGCTGTAGTTCTGAATGCTATGGCAGAATGGTGCACTGTGCACAGGCACACTGTTCATTGTTCCACAAAACAAGGTGGAGAGTAAGAGGATGTCAATGTAGCTTGAAAAGGGAGGTGAATACTACATCTGAAATAATGTGGTAGACTGCTAAGGTACTGTAAATCCTGGCAAACAAAAAGGAGATTGAGCGGTCTTGCCGCATTGCACTCTCTGTACTGCATTCCATTAAGTCAATGGATCAGACCATTCACATGTAATGCAGGGGTTGTGCTGAAACAAACCTGGCCTAGCTGTTGAAACCACATTGTTAACAGTGCAGTAAAAATATCCAAAGGTGTTCTTTGTGTAAATTCTGAATTTCTCTATTTTGTAACCATAAACATTCCATACATTTTAAAATCGACAATTTGTATTTCCTTTGTGGATTATTGTATTATGACTATATTTGGTTTGCAGTATCTTTGCTTTATTGTATAATCCTAGTTATCAGCAGAATAATTGAGTTCAATTAAGGAAAGCACATTGATAATGCAAAAACAAAGACTGAAGCTCTTGTAGGGCCACACCTTATAATATAAAATGTATAAATTAAAAGAAGTGAGACTGAATTCAAACAAAGAAAGCTATTGGATTATTCTGTAAGTAAAACAATTCCATTCTTTCTCTGAATGTAGCTTTGAATTAGGGCTAACAAAAATCTCTAGCTGTACACAATGATGTTAAAATACTTGCATTTGCTGGACATTGCCTTATTAATATCAATGCTGCCTTTGTTTCTCAATGGTAGCTGTATCCTTAACACAAAATGACAATGGTACCACAATTATAGATGGTGGTAATTTTGTATAATGAAAGCAGAGATGCGATTGATAATGAGTGTACATTTCCACTTGACATCAAGCTGCAGAGGATTTCATCATATTGGGTGAACTGTTTAAATCAATGAGTGCATCAGAGGCAATACTATTTGCTGTTATTTGATATCTAGTCCCACTGCACAACCAAATTAATGAGTATTCAAACCCGAGGTAGAGCTGCAGGAATAGTTTCAGTATTTAACTAAGATTTTTGATATTTTGTTCTAAGAATTGGTTTGTCCCAATTAAGTTGTATGCAAATGTCAAGCTTGTAAATATCAAATATTGAGGTGGAACTACAATAAGACTCCAAAAATCAATTATTACTGTTGAAACTGTGATGAGGGGAGTTTTCCCAAAATGGAGAAGATTTATTTATTGGCTGTTTCAATCAGCTTTTTGAATTAACTCAAATTCTGAACTTATTTTCACTAGTGTGAGAAATCCATTTGCTGGGACTAAGAATTCCAGGAAAAGATAAGCAATGATCAGTAAGTATTACACTCAATTGGAAAGTGTATTACTTTTGGTTAAATTAAGGTCCGTCTCAAAATTATCTTAAGGATTTTACAGCTGTTTTGGGATCGTTTTGATGAGGGATGTGGTAAATTGAATAAGTAAATAGCACATACTGTACTATATCTATTATATATTAAAACTGTGTGGCTGCCGCCTGCCACCTGGCGTCCGGCTGCCTTTCTGCCTTTTGATTCGCTGCTCCTTCCTATCAGCTTCCAACACAATTCAAAACAAAGTTGCAAGACAGGGACACTCTGAACTTTTCACCTCAATGGGATATCACAGCAAGTGCTTCAACAGGAGGGGGAGGGCCAATTGGTATTGCAATTGGAACTGCTGCAGCAGGCAGGGGGGTGCAATTGGAATTGTTTTTCAATCCACTGATGAGGGAGGCAGGGGAGTGCTGGAATCTTACATTTGGGAACGGGTTCAGTTCCGTTGGAGGAGACGGGTGCATGGTGGAATATTGGGTTGGGGGATCACACCATTCGGGGAGCAGACCCAACGGGTCTGTACTTGGTCTAGTATTAATCTAAATCTGTTGGATTATAGTTAGAGATACAATTTATGTCAATACAGAACATCCAATTGACCTTCAAAATAGATGCTTTTCTACAGCTATAATGTTAATCTACTGTTAAATTCAGAAACATCTGCCTATTTTGACATCAATATGCCTTAATGATTCATTATGTTGGTAAAATATACAAATAATTATTTAAATAAAGGAGGTCATCTTCCAACTATTGTTTATTAACTTGTTTTCATTTGTTGGCAGTAAATTAATTTCACTGCTGAATGTCCACTATTATGAGTTAACATATTTTTACCTGTTCATGATTGTCCAACAGTTATCGTTCTACTGCTGCTAAATATTTAATGATGGGCAAAAGTGAAAAGTGCTTTTCTGGGTTTAAAGGACCAACTGTATATGTTTCAGATCATTCCATTTTCCACCTTTTAATCTTAAAATAATTTTGAGACAAACCATGAGCAACATCATAAATCAGATTCTGTCAAAGCCCTGGAATATAAAACCCCAAACTTGAGATATTTATATTGTAGAAGGTTCAGTTTCCAAGCCTTTAGTTGGTAAAGAAAATATTATCGGCTGATCTATTTTCAAATGGCCAAAATTGAATTGTTTATTTCTGTAACTAACCCTCTTTTTGATGTTAACCGTCTGTATAACATTTAGATTTTGCTGCCTAATCTTTGAGTTTTTTCATTAAATGACTACTCTCTTAAAGTACTCTGTAATAAAAAAATAACGAACAAAACAAAGGAGTGTGAAAGAAGCCATGGCAAAAATTTTGATTAATTATGCAGTAATTAATCTGAATCAACTACAAAGTTAGACTTTTTTTTTTTGCCAAAGACACGTGTTCTGTCAAAGGGTGGCTGGGAGACTAAACTATTCAAGTTCTCTCCAATTTTGATATAATATATGGAACGTATCTCCAGGCACAAAACAAACAAATTGATCCTATTTCATACCTGCATATTATTCATTTCCTCACTTTCTGGAACAGCTTTCATCTATAAGTGCTATGTCAGAAACTTTGATGAAAATGACTTTAATATACATGTTGTACTGCACTAACCATGATATAGATAAATCAGCTTTGAAGGTCAATCGAATTTGTCCAACATAACACGTGCTATCATTTGTTCACATTTTTCCTTAATGTACACATTAAACTCCTGTGTTCTCTACAGCTTTATGTTTTGCCATGTGTATGTTCATATGTTCATAGATATATTTATTAAAATCAATACCATATAACACTGGCATTTACTGTAGGAAGGAACTGCAGGTGCTGGTTCAGACTAGTGTGAAGAAGGGTTTTCGACCTGAAACGTCACCCATTCCTTCTCTCCAGAGATGCTGCCTGTCCTAATGAGTTATTCCAGCTTTTTGTGTCCAACACTGGCATTTATTTTGGAACTAAATATTTGTATAAAAGTTGGAAGACAAAAACAAGACCTGCATATTTACAGTATTCTTCACAATCAAATAAACTGTTTTCCCATTTCATACAGTAACTTGGTTCAAAACAATGCTGAATATTTGTTTGCATTTATACCACATATTCCCTGGAAAGTTTGTTTATAAGGTGTTGAAACATGGAACAAAGACTGTCAAATTGAATGCATCTGACACAAGTCAAAAACAGGTTTGAGGAAACCAATATTTTTTTTTAATGCAGATAGATGTGTTAGTGAATATACCAGCATAGTGCTAATACGCATCTTTCTCAAGATACCCTGGTGATTTTGTATGCTTGTGCAACAAAAGTTATTTATATCATTATGGAAGTGATGCATTAATTGCAGCCATCGAACAGATTTATCGATATCTCTGCAAAATAATTACGACAAATTGGCATAATTTACTATGTTGAGTCCACCGACCTGAAGCTATCACTTTAAGACTTGCTGTGCTTACAATAGTCAATAAAATAGAAAAGAGAACAGAGCAGTAGCTACAACAGTGTGAAGAGAAGTCACATGTTAAATACAAGGATTATTTAAAGCGAGCTACTCTAAAAAGTAAATGATTTAGCACGTGCTGCTTTTGTTATTCCCAAATCACATCTTGCAGATTCGCCTGGCTTCTCTGACAATATAGCGGGAGCATCCATTTAATGCCTTTTGCACAGCACCCACATAATGAATAGGCAATGCTCATTCATGGCAATTATCTTGGGACATTTGGAGCTTCCCTCTGCACAATCAGAACATTTACATAGAACATGTCATGTTGAGGTGACAAATTTTCTAGGACAGTATTACCATCTGTCACCAACTGAGCTCTGTGGCACTCGGGGTCCCACCAAATAAGCTCAGGCCCCATGCATGACAAAAGCATTGTTATTTCTGACTGTTTAAAACCATACCTGTGTTCACCCAATATCGAGTGAAGGCAAATGAACATCTAGTTTTATATTAAAACAGATTAATAAACTGTAAGGAGATCCAACCTGGACATTTTTTTGATTTGCAAAACCACTCGGGGTGAAGGAGATCAGAGTTTGTTACTATGTGCACAATGTATGGAGAAACCAAACAAAAGTACATCAGATAAGTATTCTGACCTAGAGAAGGGATGTTAGAAATAAAAGGCAAACTAAATGCAGGTGGTTAAAAATGAAATCTCAATACTCTACACAATCAAATTAATATTGGATTGGAATAAGTTCTAAATGGTGTGTGGAAAATAATGCTGTTTTAATTAAACATTAAGAACTTTAAGTCACCTTGATAGAGATGAAGTACTTCTGCACACATTCAACCCATCAGAATAGGACATCCTCGTGTTCTGTTTCCAGCTATTCCAGTTGTTTTAAGCATTAAAATAAAAAACTTGCAGTACCAGTCAAAATCTCCTGTAAGAGCAGACAGCTGAATGTGTATATACAAAGCCTTAAGGCAATTCTATTTAGGCAATGATGTAACAGTTTCAGCAAATTAGACAGTCTGAACTTTACCAACAAAGAATCACATCTCAATTAATGAATTTGGCTCGCAAGCTGAAATATTATTTCAGTCTGAAAGCAGTGAAGAAGGGTCTCAACCCAAAATATCATCCATTCCTTATATCCAGGGATGCTGCCAGTCCCACTCAGTTACACCAGCATTTTGTGTCTACCTGTGGTGTAAACCAGCATATGCAGTTCCTTCCTACATATTATTTTGGGCATTTTATAAAAAAAATAAGAGATCAATACAATATAGTGTAACTCTAGAAGACATTGCCAGTGCTTCCGTATCCATTGTCATGAAGGATAATATAAACATTTCCCATTGTATTCTACCCTTACTAAAGGTGCAAGTTTATTCTGAGTTTTCTTAAATTAAATTGATTTTAAAAATAATTATTGGAGTAATATTTTTTAGTATATATGTAGTGTTCCCTTATTTTCTGTTCCACTTTCCACTTATGCTATTGCCAAAGATAGCGTGCAGCGGTTTATTGAAAATCCTGGAGTTAGACTAAGGCTAATATCTTCCACAAATTTAACACAGGGCTGCAGTGCAGCATCCATATTTGTTTGTGCCTGAGTCACCAGATCCTGCTTGTGGTTGAACGTGCATCAAAAGTCTGTTTCATTCATATGTAAAGGCTTGGACACATTGAATTTCATGTGATTTATAAAATAAACATAGATGTATTTAATATTTCCCACTAAGCAGCACTCCTGCAAATATTAACCGATAACTGCTTTTCAGATACGCGTTTGTGGAGATGACGATGGGGAAGAATTGTTTCAGCATTCAAAAAGCAGATTAGCATTGCAGCTCCGCCCAAAATTGATAGAGTTCCCTGTGAGAGCTCACTGGGGAAATAGCACCTCTCTCCTGTCCCATAAAATTAATGGTTGAAAATCAGAGCCATCGGTCGCAGCATCCTCCAAGGGCGCTCAGAGCTTTGTTTAATATGCAACAATATCAGCTAGCACTAATTTAGTGAAATTGGAAGATGAATGCGCACAATAAGATTTTAAATCCAGAACAGGCAGCGACAATATATTAAAAGAGCCTGTGCAAATACAAAAAGGTTGCAAATGTTCAGCAATATCTCGAATTCCTTCAATGTTGCATAAAGGCTATCTCCTTCCCTTTCTTCTAGGTAATGGGCGCCCATCCCCCAGATATTTGGCACAACCCCAGCAGATTAATGCCGTGCAGCCTGAACGCGTGGCCGGAGAGAAATTAATCAAAAATCAACAGCCCACAGGATTAATTTAGTAGGTAAATTCCTGTCATCACATAATCATCAGCAATGTAATATTTGACTTTCATCAAATCAGTTTCAGCCAAAGCACCCAGGGATAATAACGGAACTGAGAAACAGCTGTTGTCCACCCCCACCCCACGGGCTCGGAAGAAGCGTCAAGTCTCCCAGTGGTAACCAAAGATACTAGAGGAGCGTTAACGTGACCTGCTGCAGCGAGCATTTCGCTGCAGACGCAAGAGGGTCCGCAGTGAAATGCTACAGCCTAACGTCATTTTCACAGCACAAGTGTATTGGTGTTAAGAGTCCTCGTTTAACTTCAAGCAACTTTCCTGTGTCTGTTTAAGGAACCCGTGTGCCACCCATCCCTGAAAGTGTTTCCCTGCACAGTCACGGACAGGATTTCTTTCCCATTAACCTCTTGAAAATGAAGGTGGTCATGGGGGGAAAAGGCAACAATATCAGAGCAGCACTATGGGCGAAGTATTTCATGTTTAGTGCCTTTTAATTCCCTAAATTTCCCTTCACGGCTCTGGCAGCCTGCTGTTTTAGTATCTGGTAAAACTCACGCTTGGATTTCACCGAATGTTAATATTTACAACAAATGACGACGTTAATTTAGAAACGTGCAATAAAAAAATCTAATCTTATTAATTTTGCAGCATTGATATATCTAGGCCAATCGCTTTTGACTCTTAAACATTGAAATGTAAATGATTATTTCGTAGGGAACCCCATCTTTAAGCCCTAATTCAACCAAACCTTCCTTTAATCTTTAAATTAGATTCTCACCTTTTTATGTTCTAAGCATTTTAAAAACGCTGGTAGAATTGTGCAGTGTTTACCAGTTTAGTCAGGAATTGTCTTAAATAAAAAGGATGAGGGTTATAGTTCTGAGGGCTGTTGATGATTGTTAATTAAAGCAGGGATGTTATCCTCCAGCATCTAACATGGTTGGCAACATACAGCACCCTGAACATGCAGTTGTATTTCCTACATATCAGAACATGTACCTTAATGTTACTATATTATGGAAGAAAGATTATTCCAGTTGTAACATGTTGAATTTTCATACGTTTAAAGAATTACCTACATTCTAAGTCAAAAGATGTCATACGGAGATATACTGCAATAGTCATTTTGATTATTTTGCTGCAATTCATTGCACTATTGACAAAATTAAATCTGACCAGCACACTGTTCCATTAAATACACCTTACTCCCTTTGCAATATTCTATGCATTTGTTAATGTAATTATATTACTGTGGAGTACCGGTAATTATTTGGGGCCCCAAGGAGAACAGTGAATAGGCCGCATCACACGAGTGCATTCATTAATGCAACTGCCGTCCTTGAAGATTATATGCATAAGCTCAGGTCAGTGGAAGCCCTGGGTGTACAAATATAAATGTTATTTATTTGCATTTGATCCTTTTTGTCATGGTAGGAAAAGGATATTCAACATTAGTAACTCAGTGAGGTGACTGGGCCAGGTTAACATTAGCAAGTTCTGTGTAGTTTTTAACTTGCAGTCAGTCTGACAGAGAACACTTCTCAAATGCCAAGGCCTAGCACGTTTAGTTTAAATTAAATTTTGCAGAATATCCAAGTCTATTACAGGAAATTAGGAAGAACTAACATCTCAGCATGGCTATCACTCACTTTTATTGAGTCTTTTTGACCAGTCTTTCTTAGCTTCATGTGCACCTGTCGATAAACTGCGATTCATTGTTAGAGTTGTCTTGACAAATTGGTGCACATTAACACTCACAGTAGCTACCCAAAGCAGCAGCACTGGAGGGGATCAGTGGTTCTTTTCTCTTTTAAACACAATGCAATCAAACAGACTCATCACAAAAGCAAGCCATGTATCAGTGCAAACATCACCAGAACTAAAACTGCATTATTATTTTTTTAAGTGAATTTGGAGAGAATCACATTATTATTTTGCCATTCTAGTGAGAAACTGCTGCGTTTCTTTAACTGAGTGTTGTCAACCCTTCCAAAATATATTTGAGAATATAGAGAACTCCTCATATTGGTAAGTAAATTGAGACAAAATATTTGCTTCTAAGATGTGTGCCGAAATAGCATATTTTTGGTTGTATTTAAAAAAATTTAAGAAAACAGAAACATGCTTATGTATGATTAGCATTGCATCAATAACATTTTAAATGGTTTGTGTATATTTGGCATCTTAAGGAGGGGGTGGGAAATCCACCACCTCTAGTGGGTTTTAGACAGACAATTAGACACTGTGCAAAGTGACCTAACTAACCTGCATCTGTGCTATTCAACCAGTGTAACTTGGGGAAGGAAATTAACAGGATAGTCTGATGTTGCGAATGTGCACCTCTGTCTGCTGATGAGGAATAGTGACTCGGGCCATTCTGCTGTCCTTGATAATCAAAGAGGGGGGCTTGCATTGATGGATCTGGTAGAGAGAAAGAGAAAAAAAAATACAGGCCATTCTTTGAGGTTCTCCTTTCAGAAAACGCCACAAAATAAAATTTATTTACACAATCGTGCAGCCTTTCAGTGCTTTATCATCGATTAAAAGTCACACTCTACAATGGCCCTGGCTATGCCAGGGGCACAGAACCAGAGAAAGAAATGAAATCGATAAAACCAGACGATTTATCATAGCTCCCCTGTATACTCGTGCTCTTCCCCCTCCCATGCACTGATATATTGAACATTCTTCGGTAGATTGCTGTTTATTTACTATTTATATTTTCCCATACTATTTTCATTTTATCTTTAACCTTTGTTATTAACTTCTGGTTTCAGTTTAATGTTTTTCTTTACTCGTCTTCCATCTGATTCAAGACAAATGAAATACTTATAGTGTTGCAGAGGACAAGGCAAGGTCTGAACTGAATGACCTGGGTAATTTACAGAGAGGCGTATGTTTGCCCTTAAAATATGTTTTTGATGAGTAATACTTAATGTCATCAAATCATTTTTAGAAATATCAAAAAAAAATCTGTACTTGATGTTGAATAATATATACATTTCTGCTGAAACAGCAAGGAGAGATCATCATAGAACAGAACAAGGACAAAGACATGCAAAGGAATACAAAACATCGGGATCAATTTAAAAGTGCAGAAGCTATCTAATTTTCTGGGGACATATATATATAGCTGCCAGAGCACAGACCAAATCCTTTTTATAAAAATCAAGTTAAACAAGCAGAAAATTACACATATGAAGTGGTGGATTATTCTAATGATTGGATTAACTGCATGTTGATTAATGGACTGGTCCTTGTAGGAGATGGTGCCCCCTTTTTTTGAATGAATGGTTCAAGTAATTGTTAGATTCTCATGCAGCCTCAGATGACACTATAGATCTGTTATGATATGAAAGTCATTCTTAATTTTTGTGAGCAAGGGATGACAATGATTCTCAATTATTGATCGCACTAACATGTAATAACACTTTTGTATCTTTTCACATTGGTACACTCTCACTAGCTAAATTGTCAGTGAATTCCACACTTTCATAACAGGATACATGAGTAATGCAGTAGGAAAGTATCATCCATGAATGGCACAGTAGAAATCCATTTTAAATTAATTCAAAGCATAAAATGGGATGAATACCCAAAATAATTTACCTATAATTTAAACTAAATCAAGTAATTAAGTAAAAACAAGAAACAAATTGCTTAAATGCATAAACTTTAATTAATATATTTATATATTTTTAAATTCATGTTGGACAGTATAAAAGTTATCACACAAATATAAGACTTTTGGGGTTGGGGAATAGTGTGGATTGCAAGTTGATTAATGGTCAGAAAAATAGAGAGTGGGAATAAATTGGTCATTTTAAGGATAGGTGCCAATCGGCAATGGTTTAAATGTGACAACCACGTATAATATGTTCAGAAATGCTAATGGTAAAGGTAGCTAGGAGAGTAATCTGTGATGAGGTGTTAAGAGAATGGAGGACATATAAATGCTTCTAGGTGTGGCAAATGCGATAAAACAAGAGGAAATGCTAAATTAGCCAGCCATTAACAAAATCAGAATAATAGCTTATGCTTTACAAAAGAAGTTGAAAAGTTGTTATACTGACGTTTTTGGTATCTTATTCACAAATTATTTACAGTTATGAAGAATGTATTTATGAAAATAAAGTCATGTTAGCTTTATTATATCTTGCTTGGAATATAACACTAATGAAGTCTTTCTGCCATTATAAAGGGTCTTGATGAGACCTCACCTGGGGTACTGCGTGTTTTCCCTTCTTTACCTGAGGAACATCTTACTGATGGTAAAGGGAGAACAATTGAAGTTCAAAAATCTCATTTCTGCAATGAGGGTAGTTCTCATTAAAACAAAATTCTTAAGGGACCTGCAGCAAAGGGACTAGGAGGAGGGTGCTTTCTCTTGAAAAGTCTAGAATTGTGAATTGTAATCTCAGTTTTTAAAAAGCATCAGCCATTTAGGACAAAAATGCGAAGAAATGGTAATGTTCCAGTAATTTTTTTATTTTAAAGATATCTACTTCCGTGCATTGTGGATATATTCCATCCACATAACTCCCCCAGGCTTTACATTTCACTCCTCCTCCTTCACTTTCCTTGACATTTTTTGTCTGCTCTTCACATGAGACTGAGACTGAGACTGACTAACCCCCCCCCCCCCCGCCCCCCAATCTTTGCACATCCACAATCCTTACCACTCGGAACTTGAATTTTAATTTCATATTTCATGTATTTTGTGTTTTTGTGTTTTTATGACTATTGGCAGATCAACTTCCCTCCTGGGATAAATATTGTATCGTATTGTATTGTACATCTAGCCTTTGTCACTTATTCTGCCAATCTTCCAATCAACCCACCTTCCTCACCTGCATCCACCTATCACTTGCCAAACTTTGTTGCATTCCCACCACCCTTTGTCAGATTTCCTACACCCCCCAACCCACACCAGTCAATCTTTGAAAGGGTTCTGACCCAAACTGTCATCTCTTTGTTTCCCTCCACAGATGCCGTCTGACCCACCGAGTTCCTCCAGCACCTTGACTTTTGCTCAAGATTGCAGTATCCGCAGTTCCCACTGCCCCCATAATATTTATTAATATTCAACCTTTATTTTAACTAAAAAGTGGAAGCTAGTTCAATGAACTTTCCATTGCCATTGACTGATGGTTTCAAATAAACCCAATGGTCTGTTCATGTTTAGGTTAGTATTGTTTTTTTCTCTCCAAATATAACACTATTATGTAAGGGAAGATGAATAGTAAACATATGCTTAATAATGTTGTTTTCAGAACAGGGTGCCATTCTCAAAATAATCTTGAGATATAAAACCAGCAGATATTCAATGTGACTTCTTGCAACCTTTAATAAAATGCACACTGATCTCAATAATAACTTTGTCCCAATAATTTGCTTAGGTTTATAAAATTACGAAAGTCTTAAATAGGGCCAACAGTCAGAATTGTCAGAATTCCAGGGTGGAAATTGTCATGTACCAGAGGGCATAGCTTTAATGTGAGAGGGGGTATATTTGAAGATGTGCAGAATAAGTTATTCTTTTACACAGCAAGAAAGTAGATGGCTGAAACAATTGGTGGCAGTATCAGATTCAATAATGGCATCTAAGAGGCTTTTAAAGAAGCACATGAACATACAGGATTTGGATCACATCAAGGCAGAAGGAATTAGATTAATTATGCACACCGTTTGGCACAAGCATCGTGGACTGAAGGGCCTGTTCCCGTGCTGTACTGCTTTGTGGAAATGGACAGATGCTGTTTCGGGTTGGTTTGGGGCTGTAGAAGAGTCCCAAACTGAAAAGTCATCTGTCCATTTCCCTCCATAGACCCGATGTCTGTGGTTCCTCCAGCAGTTTGTTATTTGCTCTGTACAGAGGGAGTTAATTCCACTGCATGGAAATATGACTGCACACAGTGTGGATCATGAGCAGCATGTTACATTTATTTCTGTATTGTCTCATTTTATATGTGCTTTTATGACCCAAAGTTTGGATATGGTAGGCGTTACTCTTTTTTTTTCCTACCAGTTTTATACTTTAGATTCTCAAACCTAGCTTCCAATAAATATATAGTATTCTGTAGAACAACTGCACTGGTTCCAAATTTGGAAGGCAATTGGAGTTGCAATATGCCTTGTGTTAAAATCATGCATTGTACAACTTATCCTGGCATAATGCCCATAAAATATTCTTCTCATGTCAGCAAGGCAGTGTCATAATTGAGAATAAATGGCACCATGAAGAATACAATTTCCATCATGGTGTCACTTGAGTCAGTACACAATCTATGCATCGATTTAGTTCCCATTTAAAATTAAAATCAAACTTATATTTCATTGAATTATTTAATTGAAATACAGCATAAATAGAATATATGTTCCATTGCTCACTTCTGATTTTGGCCATAACTTGCTGTCTATGGGTTCTCAGCTCAGCCTATTGACGATGCATGTTCCACACTGCCTCATTATATGACTTTCATAATCCTTTTGACACAATAACAAATAAAATTGTAAAGAATTTATTCAAGGTCATAATTTTGTGTCTTAAATCAAAGTTGCCCTAAATTAGTTTTTTTGTATTGCTTCATTAAGCAATACTCTATACATCATCAATTAAGTAGAAATGGATCCTTCCATTAACACCACCTTCCGGAATTATTTATACAGGCAATGACAGGCAAATTTTACAATGTAATAATGAAATGAATCCTCAGACAATTTTCTTAATTTTGCATTGAAGCTAAATTTTGTTTTGAGTGTTTGTTGTTTTATTTTACAACCACAGCCTTCACCCATGCCTCACAGGCCCCAATAACTAGTGCTCCTCTCTGAACAAAACATCTGACTTTCTTGCCATGCATGCTTCTTATCAGATACATTTCTCATCAGCTAATCAATAATGCAACAGTAAATTGCATTTAAATAAACATTAGCAACCCCGTTAATGAACAAAAGCCATCTGCAATTTGTCAAAGTCAGAGACTCTGAACTCATTTGATGTTCATTTGAATACAGCAGGATGGGCCTTTGATGGGATTTATCTGTTTCATAATTTGCATTTTAAAAAGTAATAGCAAATATATATATATATATATTCCAAATAATGTGCCTGAACTGTTTTGTAATTCAAATTATTTTTTTCTGTTAATTATTTTTTTAAATGATAATTTCATGGATAGAAACAATCTTGCGAATGTATAATGTAGCAATAGGAATAAGGGAAATATG
Source organism: Leucoraja erinaceus (assembly GCF_028641065.1). Taxonomy (NCBI): domain Eukaryota; kingdom Metazoa; phylum Chordata; class Chondrichthyes; order Rajiformes; family Rajidae; genus Leucoraja; species Leucoraja erinaceus. Next base: position 33,296,674 of record NC_073380.1, on the reverse strand, counting down.
AAGCTTGTTGTCAATTGGCAACTGGGTAAAATGGCCCACACTGTGTTCTTTAAAAGACCTTTCATTGTGTCAATTTTGTTGTGTTAAATTTCACTGTATTTTATATGGTGGTTTTATTAAAAGGCTTACACTTCAGAATTATTGCAACATGTATTGAGTGTTTATTAGTTAAATAATTTACCTTTTGCTGGATTATTAATACCAGTAACTGTATCTGCTGTTTGTGGAACATTTTAAATTAAAAAATCCTTTGCAAATGTGTAGGGAGAATAAAATTAATCTTATCCACATGTAGCTTGTCATAATTTTGTCCAGTTATACTCAATTAAAAATTGCCTCATTTTTATTGGGGAACCAATCCTCCAACAATGCAACAATCATGGTTGCAATCTTGGAAGGACCTTGAATGAAAATAAATCAATCCGTTCCGCTATGAGGATAGGTTTCATGCAAGCATGACAGGAGGGAATATAGAAGGGAAGTGTTTTTGTTGAAATTATAATTTCTCGATTTACTCATAAATGCTGCTTCAACAATCAAGTGCCTTATCCATGCACAGGAGCCATACAATTCACCAATCTTTATAAACAAAATATTAATAGAAACGTAAAATATATATATATATATATAATTTGAAAATGTATATCGCTCTATAGTAATACCAAAAAAAGTTGAAAAAAATCAACATTGTGGTAAAGAGAATTAAAAATATATCTGTTATCTGAGCATTGTATTCATTTGAGAGAAACATAGTCAAAGGCAATTTCCTTGGCTAATATTACAATGTTTCTTTGACTGACAGAAGTAATTCAAAAGTAAATGTAATTACTTTCAGAAATGGTTGTTAACATGTTTTAGTAATATTGTTTCAGTCCTTTGCTCAACGTTTTAAGGTCTTTCAAACAATTACTAAGGTTTTTCATATCCCCTCACATTACTCATTACTTGAGAGATAAAAACTTTAGGGAGTATGTACAATTGTTATATTACAACTCCAGAAATTCCCAAATAGTTGTCAGAATACGAAAGTGTACAAATAGTCACTGACAATGGCTGAAAAAAATTAATTACACGAGTACAGGTAGGAAAGAAGCGGGAGAGTGCAGTTGTAATTCAGAAACTAGTCTTTGCTGTAATTGGGTGCAAAGTCTAAAGATAGCACTAACTCCACTAGTCAAGCAGGACACAACATGCTTGTATGTAATTGAGCTGGAAGTATGAAACTAGGCCAAAATAATAATTTACCAAGAATTGACAGCTAGACATACTTGTTAATAAGTACAGAGAGATTTTTAAAAATAGCTTGTTAATTGAATAGTAGAAAGTGCAAGACAATATTTAACAAGGGAAAGTCAGGCAGCCTCAAGGAACTGCACCAAAACTAACCATAGTGATGGTCCAAATGTCCATAAAACATACACATAATTATCTTATGTTATATTATGTTATTCTGTGGGAAATGTAACATCAATTTGTTTGACTAACGATTGTCTGTCAAATTACTTGGGCATTTGTTGCAATAAAATAACCCCTTTGCACCTTAAGGGCTAATAAAGTAATAATGATAAGTTGAATCAATGCCGGCCATGCAGGATTTTTTCTGGTATGCATATTTATACAATCAATAGAGAATATGAATGAAATTCGAAATCAATGTAAATGGAGAAGGCAATGATGGTAATGTCTCCACCTTAGCTTCCGCTTTACACAAGAACAAAATACATAAGAGCCATGCAGTGCTTTCAACCCATATACTAGTTATTAACATCACTGCTGCTCAGATAATTTGCCTCCATTCTTAATTTGCCTTGTCCCCATAAGTCTGTATCCTTCCCAGGACTAAATTCCATCTCGATTACCTTTAAGGTAATGTTTAATGACTCAACATCTGAGGTAGAGAATTCTAAAGATTCACACTGTCCAGGAGAAGAAATTACATCTCTTAAATGAATGATTCTACACTATGAGATTATATCAACTAGTTCTAGATTTGATCACCAATACAATGATTACTGCACAAATTACATTGACTTATTTCCGTAGGGAAATAGTTCTTGATTCTTTATTGTACTTAAGTATATCAGAACACTCCTCGCCTTATCAGTGAGGAGCATATGATCTAATTGAATCCTGTTTGTAAACCCTTAAATGCAGATTATATCAGCAGCACAAATATACACAATATAATATGCACGCACACATATAATAATATACATATAATATACCCACATGTATAAAATACATATACACATACATGAACCATCCTGAATGTTTACACACATAATGTGTCGGTAGGAACTGCAGATGTTGGTTTAAACCGAAGATAGACACAAACTGCTGGAGTAACTCAGTGGGACAGGCAGCATCACTGGAGAGAAGGAATGGGTGATGTTTCGGATCGATTACCATCTTCAGACTGTCAGGGGAAAGGGAGACACGGAGATAAGAAAGTGTGAAAATGAAACAAAGGAGGTGGAGATCAAGGGGATGGAGATGGAGTTTACACACATATGTACATTGTAAATCAGATTGCTTTTGTTGGCTACTTTATAGTGGATGTACAGCCAAGATATTCTGATTTACTGGTTGAAACAAATTTGTAGTGGTCTTTGATTTTTAATAGTGTCCCAAGTTCTGATGTTTCTCTTATTTTTGATAACACTTCCAATCTTACTAAAGTTATTCCAGAAGTGTTTTAGCTTCAATGATTTATAATTTACTAATTTTGTTCTGTCAATTCTACATGGTGCATTTATGTAGCTAGACTTGTTTTTGTTTAAAATTGACATTTTTAAGAGCATGAAAATTAATTGTGAAATTATATTTTTCTGACATGTTTAAGAAAGAACTGTAGATGCTGGAAAAATCTAGTGAGTGGTTCAACAACAAAAAAATGACTGTGACTCTGGTAAACTCCTGCACAATGGGTAAGCGGGAGAAAGGATGCTTTAGTTTGTCCAAATTCATTGGCTTTATATTTGGGGTTAAATTGACGATTAAATTAATGCAACCCATCCCAAAACAAAACATTCAAGATCACAGCTGTACAAAGCATATTGCAATATAATCTGACCTTTCTGTCATGGGCCTCCTCCATTGTCAGAGTGAGGCCCAGTGCAAAATGGAGGAACAGCACCTCATATTTTGTTTGGGTAGCTTACATCCCAGCAGTATGAACATTGACTTCTCTAACTTCAAATAGCCCTTGTTTTCCCTCTCTCCTCATCCCCTCCCTCTTCCAAGTTCTCCCAAATGTCTTATTGTCTCTGACTACATTTTATCTCTGTCCCGCCCACTCCCCCGACATCAGTCTGATGAAGGGTTTTGACCCGAAACATCACCTATTCCTTCTCTCTAGAGGTGCTGCCTGTCCCGCTGAGTTCCACCAGCATTTTGTGTCTATAAAATCCATGACACCCCCTCACTTGTTTTCTAGTACAACTGACAATAATCCATCCTCTATCCTTTATCTTTCTGTTAAATTTCTCCCCTTTATGAATTGGAGTATAACCTAAAACAAGAATATGAGAATGTAGGATCACTCAGTAGAGGAAGAAGCGGGACTTCTGAAATATTTGTTACCTTTCAGCCCACCAGTATGTACTCTGATCTTCCACCATTTTCTAAAGTATCCATATGAAGGCTGGTGATCTAAATCAGTGGTTCCCAAAGTGGGCGGCACTGCCCCTGGGGAATGGTGGGATTATCGTTGAAGATGGGGGTGGGGGGTGCTGAGGCAAGGGGGTAGCAGGTGGCGCTGAAGGTGGACTGGGCATTGGGCAAAAGAGATGTCAGTATGCACTTGACATGCTTACTGGGCAGTTGAGACTTTCTCTCTAAACGCACAAACTGTTTTGCTAAATAGTGTTGCTTAGAACTTCTCAAAGTTGAGAAACTGGTATCACTTCATCAAGCCCATACATCGTATTTGGAATTTACTGAACAGCGAAGTTGTTACAAAATGTGGTATCCAAGACTCTTGCTAAACGACTATAAAACTTTGAAAAGTTGGTATCACTGGGTCAAGTTCATCAATTTTGTTAATTTAAGTAAACCAAAAAGATGTAATTTGAATTTGAAATGTGCAATGAACACAGAACCATCCAATTTCCCTCTACTAACGCAGAACAATCCAATTTCCCTCTAGTAACACTATGCCGCCTAGCAGAGATTATCCTCGCCCTTAACAACTTCTCCTTCGACTCCTTCGACTTCCTCCAAGTCCAAGGCGTAGCTATGGGCACCCGCATGCGCCCCAGCTATGCCTACCTATTTGTAGGGTACGTTGAACACTCCCTGTTCCAGGCACACACTGGCCTATCCCCGCACTCTTTCTCTGTTACATTGATGATTGCATCGGTGCTACCTCCTGCAGAACCCATGGACTTCATCAACTTCAACAATCGACTGACGTCTATTACAAACCCACTGACTCCCACAACTATCTCAATTACACTTCTTCCCACCCTGCTTCCTGCAAAGACCATCCCCTACTTTCAATTCCTCTGTCTACGCCGCATTTACGTCCAAGATGAGGTGTTCTATATAAGGACATCCAAGATGTCGTCATTCTTTAGGGAACAGGGTTTCCCCTCTACCATCATAGATGAGGCCCGCACTCGTGTCTCCTTGGTATCCCGCAGCTCGCCTCCCCTAGTCGCAACAGAGACAGTCCCCCTAGTCCTTAACGTTCACTCCATCAGCCGTCGCATACAACATATTATCCTTCAAATTTTTCCCCACCTCCAACGGGGTCCTAACACTAGTCACATCTTCCCACTCCAACCCTTCCCGCCTTCTTCAGAGACTGTTCCCTCCGCAACTCCCTTGTTAACTCATCCCTTCCCACCCAAACCACACCCTCCCCAGGTACCTTCCCCTGGAACCTGTCCCTATACCTTCTCCCTCAACTCTGTCAAGGATCCCCAACAGTCCTTTCAGTTTACGCAGAGGTTCACTTGCACCTCCTCCAGCCTCACCGACTGTATCCATTGTTCAAGATGTGGACTCTTATACATCAGCGAGACCAAATGAAAACTGGCCAATTGTTTCACTGAACACCTTCGCTCAGTCCTCCTGAACCTACCTGATCTCCTGGTTACTAAACACTTTAATTCTCCCTCCTATTCTCACACAGACCTTTCAGTCCGAGGTCTCCTCCATTGTCAGACTGAGGCTAAACATAAATTGGAGGGACAGCATCTCATATTTTGCTTGGGCAGCTTACAACACAGTGGTATGAATATTGATTTCACTAACTTCAAGTAACCCTGGCATTCCCTCTCTCTCTATCCCTCCCCCACCAAAGTCACACCAGCTTCTCGTTTTCACCCTACAAACAGCTAACAATGGCCTGTTTCCTTTATCATTGTTACTTTTTTGCATATATTTCATTCATTGTTCTTTATCTCTCTACATCATCGTCTATATCTCTCGTTGCCCTTATCGCTAACTAGTCTGAGGAAGGATGTCGACCCGAAACATCACCCATTCCTTCTCTTCAGAGACCCTGCCTGTCCCGCTGAGTTACTCCAGCTTTTTGTGTTTACCTGCAATTAATTCCTGTTTTGAATTTTAGTGTTATTATCTTCCTTAGTGGGTTGTGCAAATTGTTATTCTGAATAATCCTTTTTACCGGGTTGGGCAAGGGGATGAGTTTATGCAGCCATGGGGGTATTGGCCTGAAAACGTTTGTCAACCAGTGGCTCAGATGGCGACAAAAATGTCAAAACTTGTTTCCGCCATCAAATATGTCTACCCCTCCCCTTCTCTTACTGCTGTTTGCAGGGGGGTTTCTTTCTGGAGTACCCTGGCTCCGTCTGCCATCAATTATATCACCTCCTCTTTTATACTTGATAGTTTTCATTGCAACTGCGATAGATGTTCTACTGGTCAAATCAAATTATTTGAGGCAATCATCCATGATCCAAATATATGGATTCTATGAGATGGAAATTTATATCCCATGTTCACTGCTGGTTGCCTCAAAATTGGGAAACCAAACATAGGTCAGATGAACAGTTTGCACTGTCAACAAGTCCAAGCTTAAGAAATTGCCATACCTTTGTTTTTTTGGAAGCTGCATTTTTTTTTTCATTGGGCACCTTGCAGACTTTGGTTATAGCATATTTTAAACAAAATCAAACATTAACTTGGTGTAGCACAGTGGCGTAGTTGGTACAGCTGCTGGCTCCAAGCACCAGAGACCCAAACTTAATCCTGACCCGAGGACCTTGCTGTGTGGTCTTTGAATGTTCTCGTTGTGACCATGTAGATTTCTACCGGGTCCTCTCACAGAGTTAAGGGCCTGTCCCACTGTACGAGGTAATTCAAGAGCTCTACCGAGCTTGAAAAACAATCAAACTCATGGTAAGCATGTAGAATATTCGTAGCGGGTATGTCGGAGCTCGGGACGTCTCTTAGCAGCTCGTAAGGCTAACGGCAGGCACTCGGGAAATGCGGTAAGCTCGTGAAGACTCGTGAAGATTTTTAAACATGTTGAAAAATGAAAAATGTCCACGAGAGCCCATAATACCTACGAACGGCTATTACCGTAAATCTCTGAGTTCGAATCAGGGGAAACTCGGGAGATCTTTTGAATTAGCTCGTACAGTGGGACAACGCAACTTTTTCCTACGCAACTTTTTCGGTGACTTCAGGCACCCATCATAGGTTGTTGCAGGTTGGCGAAAATTTTCAACATGTTGAAAATTCAGCGGCGACCAGAAAGACTCTTTACCGGGTTGGACTCTTTTGGCGACTGAGGAGACTACTCACGACCATACAGGTAACACCCTGGCGACATGTCGCAGGGTGAAGCCTATATGGTTGTGAGTAGCCGCCCAAAGAATCGTAACTTATTCTGGTCGCCGCTGGATTTTCAACATGTTGAACATTTTTGGTGACCTGTAACGACCTATGACGGGTGCTGGCAGTCACGGCAAAAAGTCGTGTAAGTGGGACAGGCCCATAATAGTTTCTCTTTTCCCAAAGTGAAACTAACTAACTTGCAATATGTTGACATTTTGAATTGTTCAAGGAGGTCTGGACATTCTCACTGCCATCAGCACCTGCTTTAACATTGTTAAGTGGTTATCGAATACTGTCCTATTGAGATCAGTAATTTGTTGGCCAGCACATGCAATTTCCCCCTGCTGAAGTAAAACAGAACAAGTGATGAGTTGAAATGCTGCATGTGAGGAAAAGTTTGTCTTTTGCCCGGCTTAAGGTTTGATCACTCTGATGTGCCAAGCCTTAAATATTCAATGAATGACCCAATTTTGTAACGATATCCCTGATACAACATACACCACATGATGAGTATCACATACATATACATATTTCTCTGTGCTGACGACATAGAATTGATGTCTACTCACCTGATGTGATTTAATTTTTCTTTATTGGCAAAAACCTGCTGGTTTATAAAGAGTAAAATAAAGTTGCAAAAAGTGTATGGATGTATGCTTAGGCTAGATATAGCATTCTTGGTATTCTGAATTGAGTTCAGCAGAAAGATTCATGATGTTCTGACCATATTTAATTGTTCTGAATATGACTTCTACCTGAGCTAGATGCTCATTTTCTCTCATTTTGAATTAGAGGTGAATTACTGTTTGTATAGAGTCTGTATCATTTAATCATCAATGAACTGTAAGTCGGTGATGTGCATTTGTGATTAACACACAGTTTATGAATGAATAGGGAAGATTGATGTATTTTAAATTGTCTTTTCGATTTCTTTTGAATTTGATCAAATCAGTTTCCCAATTTTCAAGTTGCAGATTTGCAAATACACTCACCATCTGTGCACCAACTCACTGGCATTTATTCAAGTATATTTTTCTTTGAATAGGTTGTAGAGTTTAATGTCCTCACTTCTGAGATCCTAATGCTATTTGGACATTAGTTTTAAGGACTACCAAAGGGAGAGGACAACAAAATATGTTGCAGACATCCTAAAGCATGAAATTCATAATGAAAATTAAACAAGAGACAAGAGGTAAAGCAATACTCTGTGTCATCAATTCATCCAGAAAGAAAACATTACAAAATGCCACAATTTTACTTCGGAGTCACGTGAGTGACTTCGTGAAAACCCCGCTTCCACGCATGCGTGTCATATCGCTACACGCATTGCAACGAGTCACACAGGGGGGAACGGCGTTCCCCAAGCGGGAGAATTTGAAAGTCGGGAACAGCAGGTAAGAGACTCTGCGTTCCTTTTTTACTACTTACTTTTAGGTGGCTGCGGAAAGCCGGCGGGGAGACCCGTGGAGGGCGAGCAGCCAGCAGCAGCAACAGCACGAGTTTCCCTGGAGGGGAACAACCTGAGCCCGACTTTGCTCCCGCACCGGCAAAATTCACCTCTCGGCCGGGCGGGAAGCAAAGTAAAAAAGGTCCCTATGCCAGTCTCAAATGAGACTGGCTTGGGAGCAGTCGGTAGCAGCCAGCGCAGAGGCTGCGGGACAGACAGCTCGGACCAGCGAGGGGCTCGGAACACTCAGCGAGTGCAGCGGCACTGATGGAGTCGGAACGGGACGTTCGGGCTGAAAACCTTCTTCAAAAGGTAAGGCCCAGGGTCCAGGGGATCCATAGGTACAGCCGGGGTTACCGGCTGCGGAACTGCCGCGAAGGACCAGGCCCGTGAACACTGGGGTCGGTCCAAGCGGCTCGAACCCGACACAGGGAACGACGGTCACCAGCGGGAGAAGGAAAGTCGGGAACAGCAGGTAAGAGACCCTGCGTTTCCTTCAACTTACCTTCTAGGTGCAGACATGGACCAGGTCCATGTAAGGCCGGCGGGAGAACCACGGAGGAGCGGCAGCGGCAGCGGCAGCAGCAGTGGGAGCCGGCAGCTGCAGGAGCACCGGCAGCTGCAGCAGCACTAACAGCGGCAGGAGCACAGACAGCGGCAGCAGCACAGGCAGCAGCAGTGGCAGCTGGCACTTCGTGAGGAGCTGGCAACGGCAGGAGCAGCATGGGCACATCGATTCCCGGAGAGGGAAAAACACCTGTGCCCAACTTCGCTCCAGCATGGTGAGAAAGTTCATTTCTCGACAGCAAAGGACTTTGCAGTTGACTGGCTGCAATCTACTACAAGGGACCAGTATGTGAGTACCAGGGTCAGTCCCATCGGGGTTTTAGTTACAATAATCGCTTCTCGGCTTTTTGGCTAAGATCAAGTGTAGTATCTGTTCTTATCAGTTTAATATCTGATACACCCCTTATCTACGGACCATATATATTAAATAAAAACTATAGTAGCTGTTATCATCAGTTTTAATGTCTTATATGTCCCTTAGCTAAGGACCATATAAGTAGGAGTGCCCAGAATTGAGGGCATTAGAGTGGGGTTGACCGGCTGCAACGACCGCAAGGGACCAGTACCGTCAGTACGGGGGTCGGTCCCAGGGGGGTCTAAGATAAAGGAGCAGCCAGGAGTGCTGAGAGCGTTGAAGCCAGGTTAAAGGAATAGATGGAAGCAGCTGTGCCAGTTATCCCCCTCACCGGCCATATCCACTTCACGGAAGGAAGGACAAAACTGGAGAAGGAGGACCATGGAACAGCGGGCAGCCAGCAGCAGTTAAGCCCCACAGGGGTACCCCGTGCGGGACCCTAGAGATCTCTAACTCTATAAAAAAGAGTAGGCAGGACCCTGATGGGCCAGAGCCTGGTAATACAGCGTCCCATGATCCTAACACAGCAGGGACTCTGCTGGACATGGTGGCTGATTACTTTAGCCAAGTCAAACATGGGTAGACTTGGATCCAGGATGGCAATAGTATTACTATATGTCTGGCCACATACGCCAACAAGGGAAAAAATTTACAAACACTGGCCAGACATCTGCCACCTGGCAACGGTGAGGCATTACAGGTGCCCAGTGTAAACCAATGCATTTGGCAGCATATGGACGAACATCAGGAACCAGGACCTCAAGATCCAGAGAACCTTCAAGGGATTGACGGAAGGCATCATAGCATACACCCGCACCCTGGACTAAACGTAGGTAACCAAAGACCATCAAGACGCACTAGATCTGTTTAATAATATGCATTATGACCTGAACTACAAGTGGAAGGCGGCCATTCAGCCAGCACTAGGACCCCAAAAATGCTACCATTTGCAAACAAAGAACCGTGTGTGGACTAAGCCAAGACACTGGGGCTCATTAAGGCCAGCGCAAGGGCCTATTTTGGAGCATGATACCAGCCACAGGCAAGGCCATAAAAAATGTGGCTCATACCAGTAGCAGTGTCAGAAATCAATATAACCTGCAGGATCCGTTTTAGGGTATGGCCAGGGCGGCCACCCTGGAAGATGCGGAAGCCTAAACCTCCCACACAACCCCGAACAAGAAATATTAAACCAGAACCTTATTTTCTTCTGTTAAAATAGGGACCTACGAGGGTAGGGGAGGTTGCAACACTACAGTTATGTATGGTATATAATCACTACAGATTCATATAATCTCAGCAGTATTCAGGGTTATCTGATAGGGTTTTTCTCATCCCAATAACCACAGTACATCATACACCAGAAGGGCATTTTGTCCTTACATAAACCAAACAATCTAAAACCCACATGGTGCTACAAGATTTGTACACGAAAGATTGGATTGAACATATTTATTAAATAAAATAGAGTAGGGTTGCAGGATTATCATTGATTTAACCCTAAACACATTTGTTCTAGATATTCATTTTAAGATGGATGCTCTTATTATTGATAAAGACTTGGTGTCAGTTGCGGGTTTCTATATGGCAGGCATTGACTCAATAGAGGAACTTTGGCAATATAGAGCTTACAAAAGGGGCAATCATTAGCCCCAATATTATGTACTAAAATTCGTAAACCAGCTTGGCATTGTTATGTAAATAAGCCATAGGGTGAGGTTTTCCCCCGTTCGGACCCATCAATGGGGTACTAGGGTAAATTCAACCACACTCGGCATCTGGACTTTTCAGAGTACCCGACTGACCTTCTCAATCATGGTTTTCAGTCTTACAGGGGATGGTGTTAGAACCATGTTCCCTATGAACATTGCCAAAAAATTGTTGATTTATCCAGTGACTGGAGACTCCATGCCATAACACTATGGATTTATTGATTTGTAGAGTCTAACAGACCCACTATACTGTCAGACAGGACGATGAATCTCATCTCATCTGCACTAAGACTGTCAACACGGAAGCAGTACCTTGGACACATCAAGAAATGGGGCATATACTGCTTGGACAACAATCTCGGCCAAAAACATTCTGGCCGTATTGCGATTTTAACAAGCCTCCATTAGGATAATCGATGGAGCTACAGTGCCATTAATAGTGCCACAAGTGCACTCTCCAATTACCTATCACAAGGATCGGAACGGCACGCGGTGGGAGCGCACCCCTGGTAAGCAAACCAGGTACTCCGAAATCTGGGACGTGGGTGTCGTTTTCTCAACATGCTGAGGAGCTTGTAGCTCATAACAGCGTTGTCACCTCAGTAACAGACCAGGAAGATGGTTATGCTCATGGTGTTATTTACCGCACAACAAGTCCAGCCATTAAGCAAACAGAGCCTGGACTCCCTGATCATCTCACCGAGAAACTGGTGTTGTCATACAGGATTTAATAAAAGAAAACAGATCGGGTTCCTCGGGTCTAGGGTTTGATTTTATGGTACACCCATATGGCAAACGACTGTGTATAACAAGACACATCTAACAATACATAGCATATACTCGGAACATTCGAGGTCAGAGTATGGAGTTGTTTATCTCTTACAAGAAACTGCATGATAGGGTCACGACTCAAACTATATCAAGGTGGCTCAAAATGGCAGGAATAGACACTGATGTTCCAACTCTCATTCCACCAGGACTGCAGCAACATCCGCAGCAATATTGTACAGGTACCCACAGACCAAATCCCCAGAATGGCAGGAGGGTCATTTTAAAAAAGGGTTTTTCCACAGGTTGTATAATAAACCAGTTTATTTGGAGCCATCATTGTATTAAGAAAACATTTTAGGTTCAACAAAATAATTTGCCCGATAGGTTACAGGGTTATGATTCTCAAATTTTAAAAAGTGTTATATTTTTTCGTTATACCACACAACTCTTTGTATAATTGTGTTTTAAAACTACTAATGATGCTCTCTCCCAATACCCAAGGCAGTTGTGAAGCATGGACTCGTTCCACGGCATGAGGTCACAGAGCTTTGAAATCTTCACGAAGTCACTCACGTGACTCCGAAGTAAAATAGTAAGATTAAACGAGAACTTACCAGTTTGAAGTTTGATCTGTATTTTATGAGGAGTTACGATGAGGGATTTCGTGCCCTCCGCTCCCACCCTCGTATGATCATATCAAAAACTGGTATCTCTTTGATAATCTTACTATGTTAGATCATTATAGGTTCCTGTGACCTCACACCGCTGCTTTGAAGTATGACACGCATGCGTGGAAGCGGGGTTCTTCACGAAATCCCTCATCGTAACTCCTCATAAAATACAGATCAAACTTCAAACTGGTAAGTTCTCGTTTAATCTTACTATTTTTCAGATCTGTGAAATGTAGGCATACAGGCAATGCGGGAATAGCTTTTTTACGTGTCCAATTCTCATTGTGAACCATGTTAATGCTAATGCAACAGGATTTCACTGCTTGCATAGCACAAGCTATGAATGATACATTTGAATGTGTATTTCATGTCTATATAAATAACATCTCTACACCAATTTGTTGGTACTGTGCAGTGGCTTAAAATAAGCACGTCATCTCATTTGTTTTCACTGTGACACCCTGGTTGACTCATAATACTTGGTTTGCAAATTAAATATTTGAATACCTTATTGTTTATTGAATAAATTTAAATGGAAATTACAATATAATACTTGAGAATGCAATATTTATGTTTTTATGAAGGATTCACTTTATCTGTGACAAATGCAGACACTAAAATTAGCCATCATGCACTCCCAGGTAGCAGGAAATGTTAAACCCTAATGAAAACCTGTGAAACCACAATATGGAAAGGAAAGTTCCTGATTATTCAGCGTGTAGCCTATGTAGAACCAAGAAACATATTTTGTTTGTTAGTGCAAAGTATCAGGCACCATTACATAGGACTTCTGGACAATGAAATTAGTATTAGCTAAAATAAGTAAATGGGCTCATAACTATTCTGAACAGCCAATCTAGCCATTTTCTGTTTCATTGAAGTCAACAGATAATAGGCCATTCTCACGGGGCGACTTGACGCAAGAGTTAACCAGAGTTGAACATCGTGGGAACCTCGTGCGATAACCGTACGGCATTCGTGGACCACCGTGGACCACTGTGGCGCTAACGGCAAGTACTCGTGTAACTTGGTGACTCGGGAGAAAATTCAAGCAAGCTTGAATTTCTCCAAGAGTGACTTGTACACTTGTGGTTGAACATTGCAACATTATAGGGACGTAGTGGCCAGTACGATATCCGTAATAACTCTTGCGTTTACCGTGGGAACTCCTGCGAACGGTGAACCCGGAAGCTGGACAGAGGGGACAGAAGGTGAGTAAAAATTGTCTTCTGCGGGATTGAATTAAAAAAATAAAGATTTGCATCCGAATATGGACATCAACTGATTCATGAGTTATGTTAAGAAAATAACTATAATCTTTAAAAGGGACTTTTTTTTATGGTCCATGAGAAATTTTTCACATGTACTTCTTTGAGAGATACAGCTCGGAGTCCTCGCCGACTAGCGATCGATGCCTTTCCGAAGCAGGGTCCAGAACGCTACCAATCAATGTTCTCCAGAGACCCGTGTAAGGAGTGAACTGCACATGCTGGTTTAAACCGAAGACAGACACAAAAAGCTGGAGTAACTCAGCGAGTCAAGCAGCATCTCTGGAGAAAAATAGGTGATGTTTCGGGACGAGACACATCTTCAGACTCAATTCTGATTAGGATGTCTGAAGAAGGGTTCCGATTCGAATCGCCACCTATTCTTTTTCTCCAGAGATGCTGCCTGACCCGCTGACTTACTCCAGCTTTTTATGTTTTTCTTCCCAGATCTGACTTAGGTAACTTAGATAACTTAGGTAACTTACACTCTCTCTCTCTCCCCCATGGTCAGGATCAAACCCCGGTCTCTGGGGCTATGAGGCAGCAACTCTACCACTGTGCCGCATGTAGTCAGATTTAATAAATTGCTGGTGTTGCTTCCAAAGACGGAGGCATTGATAATATTAGATCAGAATTGCATCTTTCCGCTAATAGTCAATTATTAGTCAATTAATAGTAGAATCAATTATTGTTGGTGACATTTCACCTACGAATATCAGACTACTTTCGCAGAGGTAAGGGCCAATTAGGCATAGCAAAAGGTATGAACACTTTTAAACATTTTTTTCCGACTATTTTGTCAAATGCAAATACAGGGAGAATGATCAAAGTGCTCACATGGCTCACTCTGTTAGAAGCGTTCTGAGTTTAAATGTTCCGTGTATTCCTTCTTAAAGTATAAATTTTTGTGTGGCCAGGGGTGCGATTGAGAACAGCTGGGAAAGGGCGGAGGGGGCGTCACGAATAACAGCGTTTCCTTGGCCATATTATGGCCCATTCCCCAACCGTAACATTAATCAAGCTCTGTCTAACTCCGCATTCACACCATCCCGCTGTGACATGGGTTAGTCATCGCTGGGCAGGCTGTGGGCTGAATGGCCTGCCAACGGGAGTCAGAGACTGACACTGAGATCCATTGTGCAGGAAGGAACTGCGGATGCTGGTTTTTACCGAAGATAGACACAAACGCCACCTGTTCATTTTCTCCAGATATGTTGCCTGACCCATTGAGTTACTCCAACATTTTGTGTCTGTGTTCACTATGAACATTGAATTATTTGATTTTAGGTAACTTACACTCTCTCTATCTCCCCCGCCCCCCCCCCTCCTGCCCCCCCCCCCCCCCCTCCCCCATGCAGTAAATGTTGGTTAACCAGTCCAAGGTTTGCAACGATGGTCCTCTCTTGGGATCACACTATCCCTAGCCAACAATTGGCCTATCAGTAAACCAAATATAGACATAAAGTGCTGGAGTGAATCAGTGGGTCAGGCAGCATCTCTGGAGGAAAGGGTTAGGCGACATTTCGGGTCGGGACCCCTCTTCAAAATACCCTGCTGAGGTCATCTGTTGTTGGCCCTGATTTGTCCCAGACTTTTCATGCTTCCAGTTCCCCCCTACAATCATCCCGAAGAAAGGTCCCGACCAAAAATGGAATCTATTCCTTTTCTCCAGAGATGCTGATTGTCCCGCTGAGTTACTCCAGCATTTTGTGTCTAACTTGCTGATTCAGACAGTTTTTGATTATCAAGGATTCTGCGCTGACTCTTTACAAGTACCACAGATCCCCACCTTCATAAATTTCTATCTGGCAGTGTTTTCTGCCTCACGAATTTCAGCCCTTTGTCTGTAGTTACTGTCATCAAATATAGACAAAGGGCTGAAATTCCTGAGACAGAAAACACTGCCAGATAGAATTTTATAAAGGTGGGGATCTGTGGTACTTGTTACTGTCATCAAATATAGACAAAGGGCTGAAATTCCTAAGACAGAAAACACTGCCAGATAGAAATTTATAAAGGTGGGGATCTGTGGTACTTCTGAAACACACGTTGGAAATTTAAACTTGGGCGCAACTAACATCGTCTAAGTAATGTGGCATCTTCCTGCAGTAAAGTCACGGCATTAGTACAGGCATGTCTCCAAATGAGCCAATTCAACCAAGAGAGGATATTTATAGTGTGTGAAAAAAAAGTGACATCATTTGTGCCACATGACACTTCACAGTTCACACTGTTCATTCAAGATTTAACGGGAAAGCTCGGGAGACGGACAAGTCACTCGCACAAATAACAGAAATGCCGAGTACCATGAGAACTCTTTATCTACCCCCCGTTATATCGTGTGATATCGTGCTAGACCATGACCACTTCACTCTGGTTACATCTTGCCATCAAGTCGCCCCTTGAGAATGGCCTATAAAGGATCAGGCACAGGCTAAATAGGCTGCTATTTTGCTTGAAGCGTTTTCACTCTGTCGGCATAGACCAATTTCGACCCTACACCATATAGTATGTTGTTGTGAGATTGTTTTTTTAATTCTTTGTATGAAGCCATTTTTATTTATCAAAGTGTTATACAACAAACATTTATGTATTTCATATCATAATCTAGTTATTTTTTCTAACAGTCTCTCAGCATCAGGTAAAACTTACTTCTACTTGAAACTGTATATTCCAAGGTGACTGATAGTTCCAATTTAAGAACTGCTGGTTGTGCTACAGGTGGGTAGGAGATGCTTGGTGGGGCAGGCAGGTGGGTAATTAGGGAGAAGAACTGCTCCTTCCACTATTTACATCTGTATAACCCCAACAATGGACATGAGACCCTCAATGCCATTCCAATTCCTCCTACTCCACTTTGAGCAGACATATGTCAGGGGTTCCCATGAGTTAGATGGAATGTCACAGTTTTTCAAGGTGGCTTTGAGGATATCCTTCAATTGGTTCGACTGTCATTCAGGTCATCTTGTGCCATAATTAAGCCAAGAATATAATGTTTGTATTAGGTATGTGAGCTCTGTCACTTCCCATAGTATCCAACTGAGCATCGTTAGGGCTATAATGCTGAATTATTGGGGTAGGACACTGAAATAAGCTTGTTTATCTTGAACAAAACAGCTCACACCCTCCATGACACACTGGTCAACCTGAGGAACACCTTCAGCAATGGATTGGTTCCACCAAGATGCAACACAAAGCACCACACGAGATCCTTTTACCCTATGGCTATTACACTGTGCAACTCCTCACCCTTCAGTCGTGGGTTAGGCTGACTACCCCCCCTCCCCAATCTTTGCACATCCCCAATCCTGGACTTTCCACTCGTCACTTTAATTTCCTGTTACATGTATCTTGGTATGTTTTATGACTGTTGGCAGATCAATTTCCTGCCTGAGATAAATAAAGTTTGTGTTGTTTATCTTGTCAATAGATTTGAAGATATTTGTGGAGAGAGAATTGATGGTTCTCTCTAGTACTTTGTCAGCTGCCTGCTGTAGTTAGTCCATATTTGTAAAGCACACAGGAGAGCAAGGATCATTGCTGCCAAGTAGACCATGAGCTAATTCCTTCTTCTCCCTGCTTCCAACCAGCAGAAGGTACAGAAGCTTGGAAGCGCCATCGCCAAAATCAATAGTCGCTTCTTTCCCTCTGTTATCAGGCTCCTTCCTTAAGCTAGGCTGCTGTCCACTTCAATTCTACCCCATTGTGGACACTTAACATTGTCAGCAGGGAGTGAAGAAAGCTAATGGCATGTTGGCTCTCATAACAAGAGGAGTTGAGTATTGGAGCAAAGAAGTCCTTCTGCAGTTGTACAGGGCCCTGGTGAGACCACACCTGGAGTATTGTGTGCAGTTTTGGTGTCCAAATTTGAGGAAGGACATTCTTGCTATTGAGGGAGTACAGCGTAGGTTTACAAGGTTAATTCCCGGGATGGCTGGACTGTCATATGTTGAAAGAATGGAGTGACTGGGCTTGTATACACTGGAATTTAGAAGGATGAGAGGGCATCTTATTGAAAAATATAAGATTATTAAGGGATTGGACCCGCTAGGGGCAGGAAACATGTTCCCTATGTTGGGGGAGTGCTGAACCAGGGGCCACAGTTTAAGAATAAGGGGTTTAGATCGGGCATGAGGAAACACTTTTTCACCCAGAGAGTTGTGAATCTGTGGAATTCTCTGCTTCAGAAGGCAGTGGTGGCCGATTCTCTGGATGTTTTCAAAAGAGAGTTAAGGGGCTGTCTCACTTGGGTGACATAATCCGCGAGTTCTGACGAGTTTGCCCTTGACTCATACTCGCAGCATGGTCAACATGACGTCATAGGATGTCTTCGTAACTCTCCTTAATGCTCGAGTGGTCTCCGCGTACTCAAGGCCTCAGCTAGGTCACGGTATCATTTTCAATATGTTAAAAAATACTCGCGAGTAAAAAAAGGTCGCCATGGAAAAAATCGATACTTTTTTTACTTGTAGGTTTAGTCGTAGTAGGTCATAGTAGGTCGGCATGTTAGTCGTAGGTAATCGAGGGTCGCCAAAGGTAGTCGAAGGTAGTGGTAGATAGTCTTCATCATAGTCGAAGGGAGGTCGAAGGGAGGTCGAAAGGAGATCAAAGGAGGTCGTCTTCACTCTCCACTATTCGGAGTCCAATTTTCCCGAAGTTATTCGTAGCTAGTTGAAGCTGGTCTTCAACATAGTCAAAGGAGGTCGAAGGAAGTCTTCTACATAGTCGAAGGAGGTCTTCAACATGTCATTTTTTCAAACTCTTCTATACTCGCCAATTAGGTCACCCAAGTGGGACAGCCCCTTAAGATAGGACTCTTAAAGATAGCGGAGTCAAGGGATATGGGGAGAAGGCAGGAACGGGGTACTGATTGTGGATGATCAGCCGTGATCACAGTGAATGGCGATGCTAGCTCGAAGGGCCCAATGGCCTACACCTGCACCTATTGTCTATTTTCTATTATTATCTACATTTTGCACTCTGTGTCTTTCCCTTTGCTTTATCTATTGTACATTTTGCCTTGATTGTACTTATGTATAGTATATCTGATCTGTTTAAATAGCATGCAAAGCAAAGCTTTTCACTTTACCTCAGTACACATGACAATAATACACTTAAACCTAAACCTTTGTGGCTGGTTTGAGGTCATAATTTTCAAACACAGATAGCCTATGCTGGTGTGCTGAAAGTGATGGTGAATTTCATCACCAATGACTGCCTTTGTTGAAAGAATACGGTCCCTTAGGAGCCCCATCTCGATGCACCTGGCACAGATGTGGACGTCTGGAAGGCTATCAGACTCCATGGCTTCCCACATCTGACATCCAGAACAGTAAACTGCCCTGGCACTCATACTCCCCCCCTTACCTTAATTAAGGGGGGAGTGCAGGGAGTGCAAAAAGGAACTGCAGATGCTGAACCCCAGAACAAAATACAAAGTGCTGGAAGAAATCAGCAGGGCAGGCAGCATCTGTGGAGGGAAATGGACATGTAATTTTTGAGGTTGGGGCCTTTCCTCCGACTGGCCCAGGAGCGGTTGGATCGGCTGTGCAGCGTCCGGGCGGTAAGTTTAAAAACAGAGCGCGGGGCTTTGTTCCTCAGAGTGTCACAATGTCACAATGAAGCTGAGATCTCATTCATCAGATGATGTGCTTTGCTGTGTTGCTAGGATTTGAGCCGGGCCTGGTCACAATGTCCACACCAGACAGGATGGGTTCCAGACTGTACACGAAGGAGTGCGCAAAGTAGCACCTCAATTCACCCACGCCCTTTGATGTTTGAGATAGACCTAAGAAATTGCAGTTGTATAAGACGTTGGTGAGACCACATTTAGAATATTGTGTTCAGTGCTGGGCACCATGTTATTGGAAAGATATTGTCAAACTTGAAAGGGTTCAGAAAAGATTTACAAGGATATTGCCAGGACTAGAGGGTGAGAGCTATAGGGAGAGGTTGAGATCTTATAGAGGTATACAAAATCATGAGAGGAATAGATCAGGTAGATGCACAGAGTCTTTTGCCCAGAGTAGGGGAATTGAGGACCAGAGGACATAGGTTCAAGATGAAGGGGAAAATATTTAATAGGAATTCGAGGGGTAACATTTTCACACAAAGGGTGGTGGGCATATGGAACAAGTTGCCAGAAGAGGTAGTTGAGGCTGGGACTATCCCATTGTTTACAAAACCGTTAGACAGGTACATGGATAGGACAGGTTTGGAGGGATATGGACCAAGCCCAGGGAAGTGGGACTATGTAGCTGGGACATTGTTGGCCGGTGTGAGCAAGTTGGGCCGAAGGGCCATTTTCCACACTGTATCACTCTATGACTCTAAATGCCTTGGGTATCTCAATGTGCCTCACCATTGCTGACTTTCATGGGCTGTTGAGTCACAGACCACAACAGCATACTCTATTAAATGCTATGTACATAAACCTCATGCACTAGCAAGCTGGCCATCCATTCCGCCTGTTATCAGCATTGTGCTTTTCACAGTCGGTCCTCAGTTCAATGTTCTCTGATATAGGCACTCAGAACAATGTCCTATAATATCCTCATATATTGCCTTTAGTGTAATTCACATGGTACCTTCAGTGTAGTTCTGTCCAATATTCTGTATTGTGTACCATCTGTTCTCCTCAGTGTTGTTCTGTCCAATATTTGGTACTCGGTGTACCATCTGAACTCCTCAGTGTAATGCTTTCCACTCTCTCTAAAAAAAGTAAAGACTTCATATATTTACCTCAGTGCAACGTGCCATGTATCTGAATAAATCTATTCTCTGTCCTCAGCATAATAGTATCCAATCTAACTCAATTTAATGTTCCGTATAATTTGCTGTCATTTTTTTGCAATATTCACACTGCCTTGTTTAAAGAAGTTTGATCTAACTGTAATATTCTCCACAATATGAACTTAGTGTAATGTTCTCCATACTTTGACCTTCACATAATGCTATCGGTACCCTGATCTCAGTGTAATGCACTTAAAACACGGCTGTAGAAAACTCTATCAGTGTAATGTTCTCTAAATTCTATATGCTCAGGATATTGCTATCCAAACTTCGCTCTCAGTCTACATTCTCTGCGGTCTGCCATCAGTGCAAAGTTCCTGAAACTGTTCTTCCTGTAATGTGTTCTGCCTACTGACTTTTTGCAATGCTTTCTTCAATCTTCCCTCAGTGAGATGCTCCCTATAAACAAAGCACTCATGGTAATGCTCTCCAAAATATGTCAGCAATGCAATGCTCTCGCTACAGGTCCAAGTGCATGTTCTTCATTATGTCATTCATTATAATGCACTCTCTTCTCACTCTACATATTAATTATCTGCATGCACTGCCTTAATTGCTATGCTTTCCATCTCATGCCCTCAGTCTAATACCAACTCAATAGGATGCACTTACTATTGTATTTCCATTACTTTATTGTCAAGGCCCCCACACTCTGTAATGCCCACCATATTCTAACTCAGTGCAACACTCTGTATTTCCTCTATAGTTTCTTCTTTTAACTCAGCATGATGGGCATTTTACTGTACCATGTTCTGAGCTCACTATAATGCAGCTCCCTTTAATGTGATGTGTGAATCTTTAATCTTTCTTCCATATGACGATCTGCACACAAGGTTCTCAATGTAATGTTCCAGTAGTTTGCTCTCAAGAGTATTGCTCCACATGACCTGCCTCAACATAACACACTGTACTTAAAGTATACACTGTGCTTTGCCCTCACTAAAATAATATTTACATACTACTTTGAGTATGTTACTCTCTTTCCTTCCCTCAATGTAACTCTCCCTGCTCTAAATTAACATAACACTGACACTTCTGTATCCACAACACAACCATTTAAAATCCTCAGTGCTCTGCTATCCATGTAAATTGCTCATTCTATGCTTCCCCCAGTCTTGTTTCAGTCAAAAACCACTGAATCAAGCACTTGATCAACTAATCTGTATTTTGACAAAACACAATTACAGTTCCCACCACTGTACCTAACCACTGCGGATTCGATCCTCATATCTGCCTGTTGAAGCCCTCTAGGCCTTGCTCAAACCGAGACACTCCAGAAGGTCACGCAGTCCTAAGCGCTCTCCCAGAAGATCGATGCGGGACCTCGTGGCAGCAAACTTTTTTAGGTCCCCGGACCTTGAGGGGCCTAACCACATGGGGGCGGTCTCTTTACAATCCAATTACAGATATCGATTAACCCCACACATAACAGACATTTCCTGAATCCAATAATACAGCAGCTAATACATTGTATTCAGACAGGGCTTCTCAAGGAAGCAAACAAAGCAACATTTACCATTATCTGCAAGAAAACCAGACAAGGCTCAATACCTCATCCAATCAACTCTCAGCAAAGTAGAACTCTGCAACATTATTTACAATTATTTACAATGTGCATGTCTGGTTTGCAGTCATTCAATCCATTATATGCATTTTGCACCCAATTGACAGGGTCTACAGATGTTCTTATTCTTTTCCTGCATCTTGGATCTAGGCTCTAGACAAACTGGCACCACTCTGCAGCTTCTCCCAGTTCTGCAGAGAGCACTTCCAAATTGACCAAATCTCCCAGCAACCCTGAAGCTTTTACCTCATTTTAAAGTCCTAGCCTCTCCAATCTGGCCAGGATTAACATTCCTTCCTTTTTATCATATATGATAACCCATCATTTATGATAGCCAAATAGTCCAATAATCAGCTAACCAGATGTTCATAAGTGTGTCCATTATATTTTCCATCTATCAGCAACACAAGATGATGATGTTTCTTGCCAGAATCTTGTGAAGCTTCCCGAGTTCTCGGGGGCATAGCTTCACAATTTCCGTCTGATGAGTCTACGCCTCCTGAGTTTTTGTGGGCACGAATTCCCTCCATCCGTTTTGTTGCCCATTCTTCCATCCCTTTCCATATGCGAACCTATAACCTAAAATGTCTGAAAAAACTGGGGACAAAGCAAGTTACCATCATGCCCCCATGCTTTCAAATACATTCACTATAATTCTATTTCACTTGAACCTATTATCATATTCCTTAATATAATCTTTATTATCCTAGGATCAACACTAATCAACCTTCTTCATATTCACACAATGTTATAATATGTATATCTGGTGATGGGTTCTCATATAAGTTTCAACTGGGTTTAGTCCAGATTTCCCTATAGGTGTGAATCTAATTTAAAGCAAACCATGATAAATGTTCCAATTTAACCAAATTCAGTCTCAGCCTTCAATTTACTATATCAAATTTCAGTATCCATCTCATCCTTCTTATTCCATTGTAGCCGATAATACAATTCCATTCCAATTCCTGCAGAATTCCCAGCTGTTCAAACTTAAACAATCAATTTCTATATGTTGTTAATTTCATCATAAATCCAATTAGGAAAGCCGAATCCAGGGACAAATTCTTTCCACCTTGATAATAGAAGCCGCTTTACCATCAGAGGTTAAACAATTCAAATCCTAGGTTTTCCTCCAGTACTTCCTATATATGTATGTCTCCTTACTGTTGACTCTTTACTATGTTGGCTCCATTCTCAGTCTAGGGGTCCTCGCTTATACTAGTTCTTTTTATCTCTAAGTTACTCTTCTGGATGGTTAGTATTTACTTTCTGAGGGGAACTCGTTTTTCAGTCTACCTCATCGTTTTATACTACGTTTCCAGGGTATGTCTTAAGTCTGATAACCGCTAGGGTCTGTCCCTTCCTTGATAGTAACTAAATAGTCCAGTCCCATCTTCAACTATCCTCCTATGAGTGAGACAAGAGAATAATACTGTATCCCTTAGGCCCTCTTTAAATTAATGTACTTATAACTAAATCTTGGCGCAAAGTAAGTATTTTGCCTCGAACCACAGAGGAATTCCTTTTCATTCAAATTCAGTCCTTTAAAGTGGGGCTTGTCCCAAAAGTTGTTATAGGTCATCAGTGTTGTTTCTTTTTTTAAGGAAGATTAGATAGTGTCCTTTACTCTCCTTTCTGTTCTTTCTCCAAAAGTTAGGTGATATTAAAGTTGAGCACTAGGGTAGGTCTTCCTCTTCTGCTTTTCTGGTGTCAGTTTCAATTTCAAGGGAGTAGGGATACTGAGGAGCTCTGTCTCTGTGTGTTGGCCTCGCCAGATGTGTCTTAAAGGGGCCAGGCCAGTATCATTTTGTCTTGCTAGTTGATCCTGTTTCTGTGGAGCTACATTACCTTTGCTGTCTTCTGCCCGTTCTCAAGGGGTCTGTGTAGTCTTTACCTCACTTCCCAGATAGTATGTCATCGATATACTGTCCTACAGGCACAAACTCAGTCACACATTAGTATTATAACTTATTTCCCCACTCCCGTACCTCCTGCACAGTAAATTTGTTTCTTCTCTCCCTGGTGCCATTTCCATTCCTTAGTTACTATTCCTTCTCATGCCAGCTACTATGTTCCTTTTCTTACTTTCTTTATTGCCCCTTGGTTTTTCTTCCATCCTGCTATATTTTGTCTTCTTGTTGGACACTCCTTGCTCCAGTGACCTAATTGGGTGCAGGATCCTTGATTTGCAATCTTCTTTGCTCTAAGGGGTTTTCTGGGGTAGTCATAAGATGGTTTACAATATTCTTCTATGTGATTTTCAGTTTTTACTACAATAGTACATCCAATTCGTTCATTCTGGTAAATTACTTGAGGGGGTTCTAGAGTAGTGGTCATGTTTCCACGCCCACAATTCCAGGACGGGTTGGTAAGTCAGGACTGAGAAAATGGGTTAGCTTGAGTGAACGGTGTGTGACTTCTTAGTTCCTGACATTCGGGCCATCTCTCTCTCTGGTCTTGTGGGTCTCAGTAGTCTTGTGAATTAAAGGACCTCCCATAATTCCTTGGATCACGGATGTTTCTATATTCCCTAGGATCTCTAATTTCTTCGTAATCCTGGAAATCCATTCTTTGAACCCTCTCTTTCACTCGCTCCTTTGTTGGACAGGCCCCATTCCAATGTCCCATTCCCCCACAAGTATAGCATAGATTAGGCAACATGGTTGGTCTTATTCTACCCCTTGGTTCCATTGGAATGGGTTCTAAATTGGGAGTGTAGTGGTGATAATAATCTGAGTTATCTGGAACCCTAATTTCTCCCAATCCGTAATTTGCTGGTACTCTGGGAATCCATGGTTCAGAGTTAGATGTTGGCAATCTTTCATGGCTATACGTTCACTCTCTCAGCTAGTTACAGGATAATTTTCCTAATTCCTACCCTCCTTCCAATAGTGCTTCACAGCTCTGGCCATTTGACTGGCTCGGTTCTCAGACCAGTTCCTGTTATCAGTTCTAATTAAATCCGCTACTTCAGTGGGGAGAAACTTCAATAAGATCGCACAATATTGAGGGGGAACTTGTTCCATTCTGATATTCTAAATCACCTGATTGATCATTATATCATTTTGAAAAATGGTCTAGAAATTTGTCTGCTCCTTCACCCTTTTCTGGTCTTATTTCCAGAACTCGTTTTAAATCGCCTGGTTTCTGAAACGTTTTTGCAAGGGCCGTTAAAACAGCCTCTTCTCTTGCACTGTCATTTATTACTACATTTGCCAAGGCTTCATAAGTTGGGTGTCCTAGGGCTACTAGAAATTTGATATTTTCAGCTTGAGTAATTATATGTTGTATGGTTTCCCACAAATCCCGAGAATCTGCATGATATACATGCATTGTGGTTCTTAAATAATCTATAAAGGCAGCAGGTGACTTCGTCCTATCGGGGATTCTGTTTAGTACTGCTATTATTTCATGGGGCTTCCACGGAGTATGGATGTCTGTGGCACGGGGATCATTCATACATACTGTGCTGGCCGAATCCGCTGTACCTATCCCTTCCCTTACTGGTAACTGCCTAAGGGATACCTGTTTCATTTGTAAGCTTTCGGTTACGTCAAAATCTATCTCGGTATCTTCAATCACTGTCCCACCCTCAGATGAATCTTCCTGTTCGCTAGGGGTTTCCCGATACTGCCCAAATAAATGTTTCCTTTTTCTTTCTACTCGTGTAATCTGTCTAGGTTGTGGCTCACAGAAATACTCTGGCGGTTGCACTACATCTAACATACCTTTTTTTCTTTAAACACTGGGCCTAACCATTTTGTTCTATAACAAAGCCACTGGACGATCTATCAATGATGGCGTGGATAGGATCGAAGGATCTGGTACCTCAGGATCTGCTGTTGGTAGAGTCTGTTCAGATGTAGAATCTGCAAAAGTTGGTATAGATTCTGCAGACCTAAAGTATTCATTACGGACACAAGTCATACACGGTGCTAGTGAAGCCTGGGAAACGCAAGAGGAACATGGTGGAACCTGCGATCTTCCACCAGTGTTAACATTTGTCCACTTTTCCAAATATTCATCTCCTTCCCCCCCCCCCCCCCCCCTTACCCCTCCGAAGTCAGCACTAACCATCGGATTCCTAATCTTTGATTCTACAGGGACTAATTTCCTTTCAGGAGATCCACCTTCTCCTTGTTCTGTGTGTTTCCCTTCATCTCCACTCCTGTCCTTCCTACTTCCATGGAGGTCGATCTACTTTAGCTTCTTTTAGTTCTATTCTAAATTCAGCGATCGATTTTTCCCAACTAGCCATGCTTTTAACCACCTTATTCGCCTTCCGTTCCTCTAAATATTTTCTCCATAACCCTATTAATTCTTTTGCACTTTCGTTATTACTATGCTGCCAAATAATCCGTACTATGTATTTTATCCCTTTTACTGTTCTAATACCCCTGGCGAGCATAGCTTATTTCCTAATTTTTTATTTAACATTCCTGATATATTTCTTAACTTCTCTGCTTTGTGAGGGAACTCATTACACATTAGTTGCAACAGGCTCTTTTCCTCTTCTGTCACATCCCGATCTACATTATTCGCCATACTTCTGAACACCCAAAACAGAATTCCAAAATCCTTTCTTTTGATCCCTAAATTTATCACGCTCCCTCTTACAATGGCTAATGGTTCGAAGCATTCGCAGCCTCGCAACTCTTTACTCCTTTGCTCCACCAATCCAACTCTCCTATTCAAATTCGTCTCCTATCTCCCACAAGTCCACACCCTTTCAATCTTACAACTTTGTCAATCCCCAATCATTCAAGGATCAGAGTACTCCAGGGAACAATCAAACACATCCAAGCACAATCAAACTCATTCTCGCACTTATTTAATCCTCAATCGAAACACCTGAAAATGATCTTCAGATGAGCAAGTAACACAGTACACAAGCAGAATAACATGCCACCTATTACTATCAGGCACAACCACACTCCTAAATAAACCACAAACATTTGTTTATTATAAATCACACACTCTAAGAAATTCTCCTCCTGGCGCAATCGGTCAGCGGAATGATTCCTCCCCCGACATAGCGATCGAAAGAGTACAACCCCTGATCGAACCACCATGACTCAGACTCTTACAGTACTACGCTCTAAACAATTACAAACATTTAACTCAAACGCGCCTTTACTTCAAGTATCTAAATCCGTAAACACTCGCACAAGCAGCAATGCAAACAATGGTCAGCGAACTTAACACAATCTAAATCTTCATACGCCCTAAGTTTATTTACATACACAGAATATTTACACAATTCGGATCCGATAACAATCCAAAAAGCTAGATTTTTACAATTTACAAAATGATTTAAAGCACTAGCGCACAGTTCACAAACACTCGATCTCTACGACGCGTCACGCTGTTATCATTCAGTGAACCTCCCCCTCTGATGCCAAAGATTTTCCCCTTCCTAGGTTACGCTTTGCTGAGGGGTACTACTCCTTAAATGACTACTTTTTCTCCTAAATGTTACTATCCCTTTGCTAAGACTGGACTTCTATAGGGGGACATCTATCCCTCCTCTCTAAGTTCTACAGAATTAGGGGTATCCTTCGCTATTTGCATTACATTTGACCAAGTAAACAGGTTCGCATCTCTCAGGTACTCTTCGCTATCAGGTACGTCAACAATCGACCAGAGGGTTACTCTTCACTGTTGATCAGTCGCTATTCGGAATCGATCACGGACATCCACCAACTCCGAAGTTCTATATACAGGAATTCAAATTCCACCTTACGGGCAGAACTTCAACGTGAAATTTTGTATTTGGAAATTTGACTTTGCAAGATTAGACTTGTTCTCGAACTCTTAATTTTAGTGCGCATCCCTCCTCATACGTGGGCACTCGAAATACTAAAATTCCCCAATTAAATTCTCAAATGGACTAGAGTATTCCGGCCAATCTATACTTTGACCACCGAGCCCAGTACCTTTACGAGATTCCTCATCCGTCACACGGAACTCAGTTATCTACACGCAGACACTCCTCTCTGCTGGGCACTGGGGGCTCAGCTACTAGCCGCTTCGCGCTGGCAGTTATCAATGCCGATTTTCAGAGCGCACCTTTCCAATTCGCGCTCCCGGCAAAGATCTGATCGATACGTAGGTCAGACCTGTATTTCAACACCCCACCAATTGGATACAAAATCTAACCTTGGACCACCTCTCGCCCAATGATGAGCGTTAGCTCATCAGCGGCCGTTAAAGTAGCTGCAGTCTGCCAATTACGACCAAGTTTTGGGCCACTCCACGCCCAGTTTTATGGAGCCCCCAACCCAAAGGAGTGCTAACCACCCCCCCGTGCTTGCTAGACTCTATTCTAATGATGTCGATTAGACCCTTTCCCAAGCCCGCGAATGATCGATCCGTTCCGAATAATGAAGTGCCGAAAACCAATGCTCACACTCGATTTCGGCACTCGCGATCGAAACAGTTCAACACAGTTCACAATAAGATCGCAAACTTGTGTTTGGGGGTCTGTTGAGATCCCAGAGGAGCCCTTAATGTAAATTGCTTGTTCTAAGCTTCCCCCCAGTCTAGTTTCAGTCAAAAAATACTGAATCAAGCACTTGATCAACTAATGTTTAAGAAGGAATTGCAGATGCTGGAAAATTGAAGGTACACAAAATTCTGGAGAAACTCAGCGGAAGGAAATCGGCAACATTTCAGGCCGAAACCCTTCTTCAGACTTGATCAACTAATCTTTATTTTGACAAAACACAATTACAGTTCCCACCACTGTACCTAACCACCACGGGTTCGATCCTCGTATCGGCTTGTTCAAGCCCTCTAGGCCTCGCTCAAACAGAGGTCACTCAGTCCTAAGCGCTCTCCCAGAAGATCGAAGCGGGACCTCATGGCAGCAGACTTTTATAGGTCCCTGGACCTAGAGGAGGTGGTCTCTTTACAATCCAATTACATATATCGATTAACCCCACACATAACAGACATTTCCCTAACCCAATAATACAGCAGCTAATACATTTTATTCAAACAGGGCTTCTCAAGGAAGCAAACACAGGAACATTTACCCTGATCTGCAAGAAACCCAGACAAGGCTCAATACCTCATCCAATCAACACTCGCCAAAGTAGAACTCTGCAACATTATTCACAATTATTTACAAGATATATGTCTGTTTTGCAATCATCCAATCCATTCTATGCATTTTGCACCTAATGCAGATGTTCTTATTCTTTTCCTGTAGCTTGGATCTAGGCTCTAGACAAACTGGCACCACTCTGCAGCTTGACCCAGTTCTGCAGAGAGCACTTCCAAATTGACCAAATCTCCCAGCAGCCCTGAATCCTTTACCCCATTTTAAAGTCCTAGCCTCTCCAATCTGGCCAAAATTAACATCCATATCACGGAATGTTACCCTTTGTACTCTGCCCTCAGTATAATGTTCCTTTTATTCTGTACTCATTGTAAAGCTTTCCATACTTTGCACTCACCACCTGGAGTCTGTCCTCACTGTAAAGCATTCCATGTCTAACACAATATATTGGGGGGGGGCCCAGGACAGAAAGTCTGAAGAAGGGTCTCGACCCGCGGCGTCACCCATTCCTTCTCTCCAGAGATGCTGCCTGTTTCGCTGAGTTACTCCAGATTTTTGTGTCTGTCTACAATTTAATGCATTCTGCACTCTGTCCTTAGTATAATCCATACTCTACATTCAGTCTTACTCTCTCATGCTCTTTCCTCAGTGTAATGTTGCCCACAATCTGTCCTCAGTGTAATCCTTTCTATAATCTGTCCTCAGTGTAATGTTCTCCATAATCTTTCTTCAGTGTAATGCTTAGCATAATCTGCCCCCAATGTAATCCTCTCCAATAATCTGCCCCTGTATAATGTTCCCCTAATCTGCCCCTAGTGTAATGCTCCCCATACTCTGTTCTCAGAGCAATGCCTTCCATATTCTGTCCTTTTCTCCATACTGACTCAATCTTCTGTGCAATGTTCTCTGTTCTCTGCCATACTGTAATAATCCCTATACTTTGAACAACCTGCAGTGCTGTGTACACTGATCTCAGTTTACTGTTCTGTACTCTGTCCACAATTAAATATTATCTGCAGATAATATTGTTCACATTACTTTGTTGGCACTATTAAATGTATTGCTCTGTATTTTCTGGCCTTAAAATAAACCATTGCATGTGTTATTATTTTTGGTTAATAAAATGCATTGCTGGTGCAAAATATCTTGCTGAAATATTATGAAAATTCTATCTACCTTAGTAGATATATAATTAAACAAATATACAAGCTTATAGCTTTTTATATAATGATGTATGCAGCCACAATTGGCATGTGGAGTATACAAATCCTGCAGCGATTACAAAAGTGTGGCAGTGAATGATACAGAAGAAATAAAGCTCTCCATATATAAAAAGCACATGCTAATACAACTTCAAATGTAACTCTCATCCAATTTGCTGTTTCAGTTCAATTATTTGTAGTCTTTGAAAGAGACGCATTTTTAATACAATATGCAAATACTCTAAACGTGTAATCTGTATATACTAAGCTGGTTTGTGTTAAGACTTTGCCTCAATGCTCACTGATGGATCACCATACTAACCAAGCGGAGAGCTTTAACAACATTAAGCACGGTATCATGGGTGTCTCTTGTGTACATTTTTATTTGCTGCAGTCAGGTTAATGAGCCCACCAGCCCACTTAATGTTGAGGGCTTTGCAACAAAGAATTCTCTCATTAAACACTCCTGGCATTGCGTTCAGAAACAAAGTGACATTCAAAGTGTTGAATGCCTTTGTGCTGGTTGTTACTGCCAGGCTGCAGAGTCAGTCATGGCATCGATCCTGCAATGTCCTGGCAGCCATCCAGTGATACGCCGGCCTCTCCAGTGTGCTGCGGCATTTGCCAATCTAAGCAACATCACTATACAAACAAGCATGGCACACGACAAGCCTGGCCAGCAGCCAATATGGAGCAGCTGAGTGGGCTGACTTTCTTCTAACGTCTGAAATCAAGTCCTCCCAGTCCATTTAATTCTCTTCTTGTGGCTTGTTTACATTTTCACAATAAGACCAGAAATAGCATTTGTGAATAATCTATTTCCTATCTGGATTTATAACATTGTTCTTTACAAACTGCTAGAAATTTAATATTTCCCAGAACACCACAAAAATCTCTAATGCAAAACAATCTTTTCATTGGTGTAACCCAAAATGTTTTCAGCTTGCTAGTTAATGTGTCCCTTTATCGCAGTGTCTCACACACACACTAATGCATGTTGGGTAAAACCCTTAACTTGTGATTCAGTTTAAACCTGAATTATTCATGAGATTCAGTGTTTACAATTCAGCATCGTTTCACTAGGAAAGACACGATTAAAACAATTTATTAAGCCGGCTTTTTAATTCGATTGTTATGCATAGCAAAAAAATATAAACATCTTCCATATCCAATCTTTTAATTTTGAATTATGACCAAATTATTTGTCTTATACTTGGCTTTGAAGCAGTCTACAGAACAATCATAAAGTTCTGCCATTTTGTAATACAAAATTTGCGATATTAATAAATTGGAAAAAAGATCTTTATCCAAATATATCTTGCGATCTTGGTATTAACAGTTATAACACGAAGGGAGGAGACTAAAAGTTAGAGAGGGCGAGACGCAGTGAAGAAATGACAGGTAAGCTGATTCAATGTGCTGCTTGCAGGATGTGGAAGGTCAGGGACACTGCTGGTGCCTCTGGCTGCTACAACTGTGGAAAGTGTGTCCAGGTTCAACTCCTGAAGGACCGTGTTGGGGCACTGGAGAGGCAACTGGATGACCTGAGGATCATCCGGGAACACGAGTTTCCTGGACAGGACCGTTACACTGAAGATTACGGAAGAGAGAAGGTGGGTAACAATGAGGAAGGGAAGGAAGCTTAGAGTACAGGAGACCACGAGGGATGTACCTCTTGAAAACAAGTTCACCCTCTTGGAAGCTGTTGGGACAGAAGACACTGCTAGTCTGAGCGGTGGACAGGTCTGCGAGTCAAAACGTGATGCAAAGGCAAAGCCGAAGAGACAGATGTCAGGCAGAGCCATGATAGTTGGGGATTCCATCGTGAGAGGTACAGACAGGGGTTTCTGCAGCAACAGGTGGGATTGAAGAATGGTGTGTTCTTGATGGTGCCGGGATCCAGGATGTCACAGACTGATTGCAGGGCATCCTCAAGGGTGAAGGTGAGCAGCCGAAAGTGATAGTGTATATCGGCACAAATGACGTCGGGAAGAAGAGGAAAGAGATTCTGAAGCGTGACTTTAGAGAGCTTGGAAGAAGGCTGAAAAGCAAAACATCCTGGGTGGTCATCTACGGTTTGCTGCCAATTCCTCGTGCTGGTGAGGGCAGGAACAGGGAGATAGGGGATCTGAATTGTGGCTGAGGAGCTGGTGTGGGGGGCAGGGATTTAGATTCTTAGACCACTGGGATCTGTTTTGAGGTAAAGGTGAATTGTACAAAAGGGACGTGTTGCACCTTAAAAGGCGGGGGACCAGCATTCTGGCAGGCAGGTTTGTCACTGTTACATGGATGGGTTTACACTAAATAGTGGGGGAGAGTATACAAATTGGAAATACATGGAGTATAATGGAAATACATGGAGAAAGAGAGTATAAGAAAAGTTAAGAAAGACACCAGAATTAAAGGGATAAAAAACACAAAGGGATAGGAGAGTATGGCCAAGTGAAATAGGAATCGATGTGAAAGGTGAGATGAGTAATGGATTAAAAGTATTATATATGAATGCACAAAGTATAAGAAGTGGATGATCTTGAGGCTCAGAGATTGGTAGATATGACATTGTGGGGATTACAGAGACATGGCTGCAGGAGGATCGGGACTGGGAACTGAATATTCAGGGTTATACGTCCTATAGAAAGGACGGGCGGGTGGGCAGAGGAGGTGGGGTAGCTCCGTTGGTGAGGGATGAAATTCAATCCCTTGCGAGGGGGGGTGACATAGGGACTGACGATATAGAGTCACTGTGGATAGAATTGAGGAATTGTAAAGATAAGAAGATACTAATGGTAGTTATCTACAGGCCCTCAAACAACAGCCTGGATATAGGGTGCAACTTGCAGCATGAGTTAAAATTGGCATGTAACAAAGGTAATGCCATTGTGGTTAGGGGAGATTTCAATATGCAGGTAGACTGGGAAAATCAGGTTGGTTCTGGACCCCAAGAAAGGGAGTTTATAGAGTGCCTCCAAGATGGATTCTTGGAGCACCTTGTACTGGAGCCTACCAGAGAGAAGGTAATTCTGGATTTAGTGTTATCTAATGAACCAGATTTAATAAGGGAACTCAAGGTAAAGGAACCGCTAGGTGGTAGTGACCATAATATGATAAGTTTTAATCTGCAATTTGAGAGTGAGAAGGTTAAATCAGAAGTGTCACTGTTGCAGTTGAACAAAGGGGATTATGAAAGCATGAGAGAGGAGCTGGTCAAGATCGACTGGAAAGGGATCCTAGCAGGAATGATGGTGGAACAGCAATGGCAGGAATTTCAGGGCATAATCCAGAAGATGCAGGATCATTTCATTCCAAAGAGGAAGAAAGATTCTAAGGGGAGCAAGAGGCAACTGTGGCTGACAAGGGAAGTTCGGGATGGAATAAAACTAAAATAACAGGTGTATGACATAGCATAGAGTAGCGGGAAGCCAGAGGATTGGGAAACTTTCGAAGGACAACAGAAGGTAACAAAAAGGCCAATACGGGGTGAAAAGATGAAGTACGAGGGTAAGCTGACCAAGAATATGAAGAAGGATAGTAAAAGCTTCTTTAGGTATGTTAAGAGAAAAAGATTAGTAGACAGTGGGTCCCTTGAAGGCAGGATCAGGTGACATTATTATGCGGAACAAGGAAATGGCAGAAGAGTTGAACATGTAATTTGGTTATGCCTTCACAAAGAAGACAGAAACAATCTCCCGGACGGAGGATCTAGGGAGCAGAGGAACTGAAAGAAATTTGCTTTAGGCGAGAAATAGTATTGGGTACACTCATGGGACTGAAGGCTGATAAATCCCCAGGGCCTGATGATTTGCATCCCAGGGTATTCAAAGAGGTAGCTCTAGACATCGTGGATGCATTAGTGACCATTTTCCAATGTTCTATAGATTCAGGACCAGTTCCTGTGGATTGGAGGATAGCTAATGTTATCCCACTTTTCAAGA
Source organism: Leucoraja erinaceus (assembly GCF_028641065.1). NCBI lineage: Eukaryota > Metazoa > Chordata > Chondrichthyes > Rajiformes > Rajidae > Leucoraja > Leucoraja erinaceus. The sequence goes on along the minus strand of NC_073380.1, from coordinate 33,262,520 downwards.
AAGGAGCGAGAGAGAAAACGAGAAATTATGGACCAGTTAGTCTGACATCGGTGGTGGGGAAGATGCTGGTGTCAATTATTAAAGAATGGCGCATTTGGGTAGCCATAAAAGGATTGGTCCAAGTCAGCGTGGATTTATGAAGGGGAAATACTGCTTGACTAATCTTCTGAAATTTTTTGAGGATGTGACAAGTAAAATGGATGAAGGAGAGCCAGTGTATCTGGACTTTCAGAAAGCCTTTGATAAGGTCCTACACAGGAGATTAGTGGGCAAAATTAGAGCACATGGTATTGGGGGTAGAGTGCTGACATGGATAGAGAATTGGTTGGCAGACAAGAAACAAAGAGTAGGAATAAACGGGTCCCTGTCAGAATGGCAGGCAGTGGCGAGTGGAGTGCCGCAAGGCTCAGTGCTGGGGCCGCAACTAACAATATATATTAATGATTTAGATGATGGGATTAAAAGTGACACTAGCAAATTTGCAGATGACACAAAACTGGGTGGCAGTGTCAAATGCGAAGAGGATGCTAGGAGGTTGCAGGGTGACTTGGACAGGTTGAGTGAGTGGGCAGATGGATGGCAGATGCAGTATTATGTAGATAAATGTGAGGTTACCCACTTTTGTGGCAAGAGCAAGGAGGCAGCTTATTATCTCAATGGTGTCAGATTAGGAAAAAGGGAAGTGCAACGAGACCTGGGTGTCCTTGTACACCAGTCATTGAAAATAAACATGCAGGTACAGTAGGCAGTGAAGAAAGCTAATGGCATGTTGGCCTTCATTACAAGAGGATTTGAGTACAGGAATTAATAGGTCCCTCTGCAGTTGTACAGGGCCCTGGTGAGACCACATCTGGAGTATTGTGTGCAGTTTTGGTCTCCTAATTTGAGGAAGGACATCCTTGCTATTGAGTCAGTGCAGCATAGGTTCACGAGGTTAATGCCCGGGATGGTGGGACTGTCATATGAGGTAAGATCGGAAAGACTGGGCTGAAATTCACTGGAATTTAGAAGGATGAGAGGGATTCGTATAGAAACATGTAACATTATAAAAGGACTGGACAAGGTAGACTTGCAATTGATTCTTAAAGGGTTGACGGTGGATATGCAATGGAAGGCATTTAAAGACTGCATGGATGAACTACAACAATTGTTCATCCCAGTTTGGCAAAAGAATAAATCAGGGAAGGTAGTGCATCCGTGGGTAACAACGGAAATCAGGGATAGTATCAAAACAAAAGATGAAGCATACAAATTAGCCAGAAAAATTACCAGAGGACTGGGAGAAATTCAGAGTCCAGCAGAGGAGGACAAAGGGCTTAATTAGGAAAGGGAAAATAGATTATGAAAGAAAACTGGCAGGGGACATAAAGATTGACTGCAAAAGTTTTTATAGATATGTGAAGAGAAAAAGATTAGTTAAAACAAATGTAGGTCCCTTGCAGTCAGAAACAGGTGAATTGTTCATGGGGAACAAGGACATGGCAGACCAATTGAATAACTACTTTGGTTCTGTCTTCACTAAGGAAGACATAAATAATCTGCCGGAAATAGCAGTGGACAGGGGTCAAATAAGATGGAGGAACTGAGTGAAATACAGGTTAGTCGGGAAGTGGTGTTAGGTAAATTGAATGGATTAAAGGCCGATAAATCCCCAGGCCAGACAGGCTGCATCCCAGAGTGCTTAAGGAAGTAGCCCCAGAAATAGTGGATGCATTAGTGATAATTTTTCAAAACTCTTTAGATTCTGTAGTAGTTACTGAGGATTGGAGGGTAGCTAATGTAACCACACTTTTTAAAAAGGGAGGGAGAGAGAAAACAGGGAATTACAGACCAGTTAGTCTAACATCGGTAGTGGCGAAAATGCTAGAGTCGGTTATTAAAGATGGGATAGCAGCACATTTGGAAAGTGGTGAAATCATTGGACAAAGTCAGCATGGATTTACGAAAGGTAAATCATGTCTGACGAATCTTATAGAATTTTTCGAGGATATAACTAGTAAAGTGGATAAGGGAGAACTAGTGGATGTGGTGTATCTGGACTTTCAGAAGGCTTTCGACAAGGTCCCACATAAGAGATTAGTATACAAACTTAAAGCATACGGTATTGGGGGTTCAGTATTGATGTGGATAGAGAACTGGCTGGCAGACAGGAAGCAAAGAGTAGGAGTAAACGGATTCTTTTCAGAATGGCAGGCAGTGACTAGTGGGGTACCGCAAGGCTCAGTGCTGCGACCCCAGCTATTTACAATATATATTAATGATTTGGACGAGGGAATTGAATACAACATCTCCAAGTTTGCAGATGACACAAAGCTGGGGGACAGTGTTAGCTGTGAGGAGGATGCTAGGAGGCTGCAAGGTGACTTGGATAGGTTGGGTGAGTGGGCAAATGCATGGCAGATGCAGTATAATGTGGATAAATGTGAGGTTATCTGCTTTGGTGGCAAGAACAGGAAAGTAGACTGTTATCTGAATGGTGGCCGATTAGGAAAAGGGGAGATGCAAAGAGACCTGGGTGTCATGGTACACCAGTCATTGAAAGTAGGAATGCAGATGCAGCAGTCAGTGAAGAAAGCGAATGGTATGTTAGCATTCATAGCAAAAGGATTTGAGTATAGGAGCAGGGAGGTTCTACTGCAGTTGTACTTGGCCTTGGTGAGACCACTCCTGGAGTATTGTCTACAGTTTTGGTCTCCTAATCTGAGGAAAGTCATTCTTGCCAAAGAGGGAGTCCAGAGAAGGTTCACCAGACTGATTCCTGGGACGGCAGGACTTTCATATGAAGAAAGACTGGATATACTTGGCTTGTATTCACTCGAATTTAGAAGATTGAGGGGGGATCTTATAGAAACTTACAAAATTCTTAAGGGGTTGGACAGGCTAGATGCAGGAAGATTGTTCCCGATGTTGGGGAAGTCTAGAACACGGGGTCACAGTTTAAGGATAAAGGGGAAGTCTTTTAGGACCGAGATGAGAAAAACATTTTTCACACAGAGTGGTGAATCTGTGGAATTCTCTGCCACAGAAGGTAGTTGAGGCCAGTTCATTGGCTATATTTAAGAGGGAGTTAGATGTGGCCCTTGTGGCTAAAGGGATCAGGGGGTATGGAGAGAAGGCAGGTAAAGGATACTGAGTTGGATGATCAGCCATGATCATATTGAATGGCGGTGCAGGCTCGAAGGGCCGAATGGCCTACTCCTGCACCTATTTTCTGTTTCTATGTTTCTAAGGTAGATGGAGGAAAAATGTTCCCAGTGTTGGCAGAGTCCAGAAACAAGAGGCACAGTCTAAGAATAAAAGGGTGGCCATTTAAAACCGAGATGAGAAAAAACATTTTCACCCAGAGAGTTGTGAATTTGTGGAATTATCTGCCACAGAAAGCAGTTGAGGCCAATGCACTGAATGCATTTAAAAGAGAGTTAAATAGAGCTCTTGCGGTTAGCGGAATCAAGGGGTATGGGGAGAAGGCAGGCACGGGTTACTGATTGTTGATGATCAGCCATGATCACAATGAATGGCGGTGCTGGCTCGAATGGCCGAATGGCCTCTTCCTGCACCTATTTTCTCTGTTTCTATGTTTCAAATGAATTAATGTAACTCATTCCTAAAAGTGGACTGTTTTGGTTTGCACTTATTCTTGTATCCTTCAACATTAAAGTCAGTTTGCTTCAAGTGTCTTGTGTCTCTGAAGAAGGGCCTCAACCTGAAACGCCATCCATACCTTCTCTCCAGAGATGCTGCCTGTCCCGCTGAGTTACTCCAGCATTTTGTCTTGTTTCTCTCTCTCTCTCTCCCTCACACACAAATGTTCCTGCACATACCGTGCATTAGAATTTGACCATTTCCAGCAGTTCCAACACATCATATATTTAAGTAAAAATACTTAAATACTTAAATATAAAATCTGTCAATATTAATCACAAATTTGTCAATATTAATCACATAAACAGCTCAATCCTTCGAGCTCATTTGTATTCTTACATTCATTGGAACTGTGAAACCATTCTTCTTCTTCTTCTTACGTATGGCGTACACAGCCTAAAGTTGTAGGACAACTTGTCTTCTTTGATCTTATTTGATTGTGCACACCAGGTTGATTGCATTCGTCGAAACAAGGTGGACCACGTGAAGATTGCAATATCCTACCCCAAGCCATTAATTTATCTGAAGAAAGATGAGAACTCCAGTCATCGCTAACTAATCCACTAATGCTCTGATTTTATTCACAATCTTCACGATCATAAAGTTCATCCTTTGGAGAACTGAATTATTCTGAATGCAATCGTATGTTAAAACAATTTGAATCACGTACCAACGGTGAGCCAATGGGTAATTCAGCGTTTGCCACATTTTTCGGCCTGGGGTTATAAGGGTTAAGAACATTTCATGCAAGAAGGCTGCATCTTCCAACAGCTATTTATGGAAATTGCAGAAACAGCTGAGCTGACTGAATGATGTCATTCACTGCTGGAATGTTTAGTTCCGCATAATGCTCACAAGCCGCCTGGGTTTCCAGAGAACTTTGCATGCAGCCTGAGCAGCCACACATTATAAAGCCAAGGCTCTCGTTCAGCAGCAGCACCAATCAATATAACACTGCTGATTCTCGCCTGATCTCTCACCGCTGCAGCACACAGACGGGAAAGCTCCGGGCCTCACTGACTGTCAAGAAAAAGCCACCATAGTACAGCTGTAGGCTCCACAATCTGTCAAAGCTCACCTATTTTTAGGTGGGGGGGGGGGGGGGGGGGGGGGGGGGGGCGTGGGTTTCAAGCCATAATAAGGAGCAAGTCAAGAGTGTTTAATTGTCATATGTACTGAAAATGGATATAAAAATAAAATTCTTACTTGCAGCAGAAGCACCACATGCCTTCAAACAGGGAGAGCATCATAAATGTAGAGGGCATAATAAACAAAGAAATCTATGAATTAAAAAGCAATATTATTGCAAAAAGCCAAATACCCTTAGTGCAACCAAGACAACATTAGATAATAAATTATAGCTCCAATAGTCATGTATTTACTTTGGTTTCGCTGTCCATGGTCGGGGTATGTTAATGCATTAAATTGATTATAGACCCCTATTAGTCTGTTTGTGCTGATTCCTTTAAATTATCTGTTGTAAAAATGGAAACTACCTCTCCCCTTACTCAGCCCGTGGGCATTTTCACTGTCCCTAAAAGCACATAGTTGCCTAGCAACCATCATGGTTGCCATGGTGAATCCATGTGTAAGCAGCTGCTGCAATCAGCATTAACACCAAGCTTGCAGGCAAATCATACCGATACATAAGGGAATGTGCAGAGGGAAAATGCAGAAAAAGAAGTGGAACTATATTGTGTTACTCGTCACACAGATATTTCATTTTCTATGTCTCCCAGTTATTATTCTTCTAACCAAAAACAATAGTACAAGATAGGCTGCATTTCAAAACCATTCAAGTGAAACGAGCCTAATATTGGTGCAGCCTGCTTTCCCACAAATGTTTTTCTCAGATGCATTTGAAGCAAATCAATTAACCTCACCCAGTATGGTATATATTGGTATCTGCAGGAAGACAATATCATTCCCGTGCTTGCAATAGTTTATGATCCCAGGTATCAGGATCAAATTTCTATCTAAATTCTGGAAAGTTGAAAGAAATGTTCAGTTTTATCATGCTTACTTTACATCTATCAAATATGGTAGCATTGAATTTCCTATGTAGAATATTTGATTTTACAGTGATGTTCCAGAAAAGGTTAAGCTATAACTAGTGTTTCTGAGCATTGGGAAATTTTCTGAATTATCCTAAGAGGATTTCGGCAAGGGAATGTGGAACATGGGAGCAAGGGAGTGAGGAACCAAATTCAGATTGTAAATCCTTCTAAGGTTATGCATGAACAAAAAGATGAGTTGAAGTCCTTTGCAGACTGAGACAGGAGAAATTATTTGGGGTATTATGGGACAGAGAGACAACAAATCTCTGGGACATGATGATCTGCATCCTAGGATTTTGAAGGAGATGGCTTTGAAGATAATAGTTGTTGTTTCCATAGATTCTAGAGAGGTTTCCACATAACGTAAGGAAACAAATGTGCAGAAAATGCTGGCATTTATTATTAAGGAAATGGAAAATAATACTGCAATAGGATTGGGTAGAGTCAACATGGTTTATGAAAGTAAAATTATGCTCAGCAAATCTGTTTGATTTTTGTTGTTGTAATTAGCAGGAAAGATAAAGAGCCAAATTAATTTTATGCATTTGGAGTTTCTGAAGACCTTTGATATAATGTCATACAAAAACTTATTAAACAAGTGAGAGTGCCTGTTATTGGGTGTGATAAATTGGCATGCATTAAGGATTGCTTACTCAACTGAAAATACAATATGGGTTATTATTGTGTTGAAAAGCGGTTACAAATGAGGTGCTGCATATATCTATTCAGGTACCCCAGCTGTTCACCATCCATGTTAATCATCTGAACCAGGAAGCATTTATAATATATATATGTGGTTCCCGGCAATACAATGTGTGAATTTTTGGGAGGATGCAGAAAGATGTTAAAGGGATATAGATAGGCTTAGTGGATGGTTATATAATAGAAGATGGAATATAATGTTGAAAAATGTGAAGTAATTTACTTTGGTAAGAACATAGAAAGTAGACTAATTTTAAAATGGTGAGACATTGAATAGTGTTGGTGTTCAAAGGGAGCCGGGTGACATGAATTACTGAAAGGTAACATGCAGTGCAGTGAGCAACTAGTAAGGTGAATGATATATTGGTGTTTCTTTAAAGAAGATATAAATACAAGAGTAATGTTTTGCTCCAGGTATAAAGAGACCTAGTGAGCCTGTATCTAAAATATTGTGTACAGTTCTTGTTTCCTACCATAGCAAGTTGAGAGGAAGTGCAGTGAAGGTTAATCAAGTTGGCAGGTTCATTTTATGTGGAGAGATTTTAAGCAGATTGGTTTAAAAATGACACATGACCTCATTGACATTAAAGGCTGCATCCTTAACAATTTCTTCCACTGTCTTACATTAGTGTTAAATCGATCAGATACAGATAAACCAAAGCACTCTTCTTCTTCATGAAGGGACATCTTTGGAACAACCATTTTCGCAGAAGATGTCACATGAGAGACTTATAAGACCCTAACCATATTTTATTGCAAGGTTGTGTGAATTCTCAGCTGTGTCAACAACAATGGATCTGATCTCAGGTAGCACCACCAGAATTTATTTTTAGTGCAAAGGCTCTTAAGATCCTTATTATCTTAACAAAATGCACAACAGAAATTCCCAAGGAAGCAAGTAATCATTTGCATGATGTAGTACTACTGTTTGTAAAAGTGCTGCACATCAAGAGATTAGAATCCTTTCCTGTTGGTGTAAGTGATCATATTGATCGAACGAGCATTTATTACCACATTAGTGCAACTCATGCATCCCTGGGCCTTCCGGACCTCATCAACAGGTAAAACCTGCTGTCTGGACTTAGGGAAGTGGATGAAATTGCTTACTGCAGCCAACAATACATCTGTGAATTGTCAAATTCAGCAGGGAACAGCCTGTGTTAATGATATCCTTAGCTGTGGCCTGGTATGGTAGACAGGTAGAAACTTAAGAGCAAATCAAACTTTAGCAACTACTGGCACCCAAACACTAATGACAGTAAATTAGATTATGGCGGTATGAAAGGTTCTTCACTCAACCTCAAGAGACTCTCCCTCCAGGCACAGAGGTTCTGAATAATGTACCCCATACGTTCTGACAATAGACAATAGACAATAGGTGGAGGAGTAGGCCATTCGGCCCTTCGAGCCAGCACCGCCATTCAATGTGATCATGGCTGATCATCCCCTATCAGTACCCCGTTCCTGCCTTCTCCACATATCCCCTGACTCCACTATCTTTAAGAGCCTTATCTAGCTCTCTCTTGAACGTATCCAGAGAACCAGCCTCCAAGGCAGAGAATTCCACAGACTCACAACTCACTGTGAGAAAAAGTGTTTCCTCGTCTCCGTTCTAAATGGCTTACCCCTTATTCTAAAATGGTGGCTCTTGGTTCTGGACTCCCCCAACATCGGGAACATGTTTCCTGCCTCTAGCATGTCCAAACCCTTAACAATCTTATATGTTTCAACAAGTTTCCCTCTCATCCTTCTAAACTCCAGAGTGTACAAGCCCAGCCGCTCCATTCTCTTAGCATATGACAGTCCCGCAATCCCGGGAATAAACCTTGTAAACCTACGCTGCACTCCCTCAATAGCACGAATGTCCTTCCTCAAATTAGGGGAACAAAACTGCACACAATACTCCAGGTGCGGTCTCAATAGGGCCCTGTACAACTACAGAAGGACCTCTTTGCTCCTATACTCGACTCCTCTTGTTATAAAGCCTAACATGCCATTCGCTTTCTTCACTGCCTGCTGTACCTGCATGCTTACTTTCATAGACTGATGAACAAGGATCTCCAGATCCTGTTGTGCTTCCCATTTTCCCAACTTGACACCATTTAGATAGTAATCTGCCTTCCTGTTTTTGATACCAGTGGATAAGCTCATATTTATCCACATTAAACTTCATCTGCCATGCATCTGCCCACTCACCCAACCTGTCCAAGTCACCCTGCATTCTCATAGCATCCTCCTCAAAGTTCACACTGCCACCCAGCTTTGTGTCATCTGCAAATTTGCTAATGTTACTTTGAATCACTTCATCCAAATCATTGATGTATATTGTAAATAGCTGCGGTCCGAGCACCGACCCTTGCGGTACCCCACTAGTCACTGCCTGCCATTCTGAGAGGGACCCGTTAATCCCTACTCTTTGTTTCCTGTCTGCCAACCAATTTTCTATTCATGTCAACACTCTACCCCCAATACCATGTGCCCTAATTTTACTCACTAATCTCCTATGTGGGACCTTATCACATGCTTTCTGAAAGTCCAGATACACTACATCCACTGGCTCTCCCTTGTCCATTTTCCTAGTTACATCCTCAAAATATTCCAGAAGATTAGTCAAGCATGATTTCCCTTTCGTAAATCCATGATGACTCAGACCGATCCTGTTACTGCTATCCAACTGTGCGGCTATTTCATCTTTTATTATTGACTTTAGCATCTTCCCCACCACCGTTGTCAGGCTAACTGGTCTATAATTCCCTGTTTTCTCTCTCCCGCCTTTCTTAAAAAGTGGGATAACATTAGCTACCCTCCAATCCACAGGAACTGATCCTGGGTCTATAGAACATTGGAAAATTATCATCAATGCATCCACGATTTCTAGAGCCACTTCCTTAAGTACCTTGCGACGCAGACAATCAGGCCCTGGGGATTTATCTGCCTTCAGTCCCATCAGTCTACCCAACACCATTTCCTGCCTGATGTGGATTTCCTTCAGTTCCTTCGTCACCCCAGATCCTCTGGCCACTACTATATCAGGAAGATTGTGGGGGGTAACCAACATCTTGACCAGTTTGGCATTTCACCATTGTGATGACCCAGCAGGGTTATGAAATAAGCATTGACCTGTACTCTTCCCTTGGGATAAAGGCATTTATGGGTGTTTCCACTAGTGCCACAATTGTCACACGTTAGCTCACCAGCCCTGAATGCCATTGATCATGATTAGACTATTTAGTTTGAAGTCATTTAATCAAAGGCCTAGAGCTGTTCAAAGACACTCTGCAAAACCATCTACATCTCCTTCCACATCACGTCAACAACCTTTTGACATCCACAAGTGTGCTGTCACAAGTGGAGCACACATATAGAATCCAAATGGCAGAAGTATTAGCTATCACTTCAAAGAAAGGCAAACAAGGTAAGGAGACACATGGAAGGATACTACAAAGTGAAGAAGAACAAATGGGACTCGGAATGGACTTACTCAGTGGGGGATAGATGGATAAAGTGATGAGAAAGCCCATGGAACAGTTCTGTTATTATATAAGAGCATAGAGAGCAGGTTAGAACTTTATAAAACCACAGTTTTGCAAGACCAGTGTACAGGTTTCAGTCTGCTCACCACAATAGACAATAGGAGCATGGGTAGGCCATTCGACCCTTCGAGCCAACACCGCCATTCAATATGATCATGGCTGATCATCCCCAATCAGTAGCCCGTTCCTGCCTTCTCCCCATATCCCCTGACTCCGCTATCTTTAAGAGCCTCAGCTTAGTGGGTGAACTAGCTCTAGAGAGGGCTTGAAGGAGATTTATAAAGACATTGACAAATAACAAAAAATCATAGCATTGAGGAGGGATTGGCTGGAGTGGGTAGTTTTCTTTGAAACAGATTACATTGAGCAGAGATTTAACGGTGGTTTCTAAAACTTTGAATGGACAGGAAGTACAGATCTCTCTTCACAGAGACGTTGATAACACGATTTGTATCTCAGCTAATTGTTGAAAGAATTAGAGGGAGATTCGAAATGTTTTCATCCAATTAGTAATAACGGGTCCAAAAGTCACTGCCTCAAAGAATGGTGGAAACCGAAACCATCACATTCAGAAAGTACCAAGAAGATTACCTATAGATTGAGAGCCAGGAAGCGGGAGAGACCTCTGTAGCACTATGTTTGGTCAACATGAGAACAGTGGATCAACTGGCCTCCATCTACACATACATTTCGCTGCTTGTATTGAACCACGTTTTGTTTTTTTTTAAATCAAAAAATTTATTCAATTATTAAAAAATAATATTTACACTACAATAAAACAAGCCAGAACCCACCACCATAAATATAATACAAACATATATCCATAATAAACTATTATACAATTATGATACAATCCTTATTGAGGATACATTCAACACCCTGCGGAGCCCAGCGGTCCCGGAACTCCCTCAGGGTGCCCACAGACAGGGCGTATTCCCTTTCTAATCCCACCCGGGCACGGACGTAACCCCGGAAAAGGGGCAGGCAGCTGGCTCGGGTAGAGCCCTCCACCGTCTGGCGCCGTGACTCGCGGATGGCCAGCTTGGCCAGGCCCAGGAGCAACCCAACCAGGACATCTTCAGCCCTACCTATTGAACCACGTTGGGAGTTTCAGTTTTGACCCACTGTGCAGTTGTGGCTTCCACTCTCTGTTTATGAACCAATGTAACATCAGTCCACAAACACACCCATTCTTTGCAGTCCATCTCTATCAGCCGGAAAACAAAAGAGTGCTAACGTTCTGTCTTTTTGCCTGCTCATGCTGTGTTTATCCAACCTCAGCGAGAGTCATGCTGCCGGAATAATGACTGGGAAGACGTTCTATGCAGCCTCATTTTACAAGCATAGACAATGATCTGGCAAAGCAGTTTTAGTTGTTCCCTTCAATTGATTTTATTTCCTTCAATCATACACTCAGAACAATAAATAATATTTTCAAAAAAAAATTGTACTTAAATATAGTATTTAAATACACTTAAATATAGTATTAAATAAATGTATTTAAAAGCACAAACAATGAAATACCATTATATTTGAATTTCCAGTACTGGCTGTTGATCTAATTGATTTGAAACCATGCATCAGAATCGTCATTGCCTTGGCTCTTTGTTAAATACTATTGCTCCCAGCTATAATCATCAGAAGGCGAATAACAGACATAACATTTAGAAAGCTGGCACAAATAGATCCTCTAAATCAATACCTCTGAACGGACACAGCCCATCTCTATAATACTAAAAGTCTTCCTATTGTTTGCGTTTGTGCCCACGATTTGCCCACGGTTTGTCTCTGGTTTTCCTATCTTCTTCCAAACGCTAAGCCACAGTCTTTCCATTTTCACACATCCTACTCACATTTCTCCTGTGGTGGTGATGAACATCTTCCCGTCACATTCCCACCTATATTTCCGGTTATTAATCCTTGAAATTTTAAACACAGCTCCAAAAACTCACCCATTTCGGAAAAAAAAAATCCGAATGACGTCACAATGCACTCGCAAGGCAGGATGGGACACTTCGGGAGGGAGGGAGCGCTCATGGTGAATGAGGAGTGGCGGCAGCTGCCGACGCTTGATGGCAGCCCGGTACCTGGTAGGGCGGGTGGTGCCGCGGGCAGAGCCCGGGGACTGGGACTAGGCTGGAGACGAGCCTGGTGCAGGAGCTGGAGTGAGGGCCGAGCCCTGGGCTTGGAATGGGGCCATGACTGGGGCTGAGAAAGAAGCCGCCGCTGGAACCAAGGACGTGCCTGGGTCCGGTGTCAGGGACGAGCACGGAGGTGAAGTCGGGGCCTGTGCTGGAGTTGACATCTGGAGACTACAGCCAGGGCCGGACCGAGTATGTGCACCAGGCCAAGTTCCAGGCCCTGGCACTGCTCTATGACCTGGGTAGGTGCTGGGGCAGGGAATGGGAGTGAGGGGAGGAGGAGGGTTGGGGTGGGGAGTGGGGTTGTAGAGGGAGATGGTGGGGGGGGGGGGGGGGGGGGGAGCGGTGGTGGAGAATGGAGATGGGGTGGGGAGTGCGGTGGAGAGGGGAAAGATCCTGGGGAGGTGAGGAGGGAAAGTGGGGGGGGGATTGAGGGAGAGGAGGGGGTAGGGAGGGTAGTTGCCACATCTACACTCCCTCTCTCACCCCCTCCCTCTCTACTCCCCTCCCTCTCCCTCCCTCGCTCTCATCCTCTCTACCCTCCCTCCATCCACTCTATCCCTCTCCCTCTACCCCCTCCCTCTCTCTACCCCCTCCTTCTCTACCCCTCCCCCTCCCTCTCTACCCCCATCCCCCTCCCTCTCTACCCCCCCCTCTCCCTTTCAGCCCCTCACCTCCCTCTCTACGCCCTTCCCTCTCTACCCCCCTCCCTATCTACCACCCTTCCCTCTCTACCCCCCTCCCTCTTTAGGGATTGAAGAGGGAGAGTGAAGAGGAGGAGGAGGGAGTGCTGGAGAAGGAGGAGAAATGAGCTACTCCTGCGCATTTGGGGGCTATGCGTGAGTGGTGCAATATTGCATTGGGGGAAAGGGTTGCGTTGGGGGAACGGGTGAGTGGTGGAATATTGCATTGGGGGAGCAGACCCAACGGGTCTGCACATTGTCTAGTAAAGAATAAAGCTCTTCTCGATGAATGAATAAGTGATGTGATTAAGAATAACTGAAGAGTCTAAAATACAACTAGTAAAGATAGGATTGGATGAGGGGACAATGGGAAATTGTGTGATAAACATGCTCACCCATTTTAATCCTTTAGAACCCTTTGGATTTGAAAGTTTATGTCCATTGTGAATCTTCTGATGGTAAAGCTATTTATATAATTGAACTGGAAGTTACACAAAAATGCTGGAGAAACTCAGCGGTTGCAGCAGCATCTATGGAGTGAAGGAAATAGGCAACGTTTCGGGCCGATAACCCTTATTCAGACTGATCTGGTCTGAAGAAGGGTTTCGGCCTGAAACGTTGCCTATTTCCTTCGCTCCATAGATGCTGCTGCACCTGCTGATTTTCTCCAGCATTTTTGTGTACCTTTGATTTTCCAGCATCTGCAGTTCCTTCTTAAACACATATATAATTGAACTGATTCACTCAAATTATATTTAATTAACAACATGGATCCTTTTAAAACTGAATTGTGGTATTGGATATCACCTAATCTAGGATCTGATTAGTATGACCATGCAGACAGGTTTAATTCAACTATTCCATGATTTCCATAGGCATTGTGGAAAGTCGTTATTAAATTTGCATAAACATCCCTTTGTTCTTGATCATAAAAGGTAGATTTATCGTTAATATTTATTATTATGTTGCTCTCCTTTAAATATATCTTATTGAGTATATTCCCTCAATAGCAATATATTCTAGTTTGGAATATTCATGAGTATAAAGTTCTTCACAATGAATGAATATGTAATTAAGAATAATTTAGGAGACTAATCTATAAACAGTAAAGATAAGATTGGATGAGGGGAATATGGAAAACTTTGCAATAAACATGCTCACCCACTTTAATCCTTCAGAATTGTTTGCGACAGATATCCACCAGATTGGCATGAGAATATTTGAACCGGAATGTCAGATAATTTTTCTCTTAGAGATGAAGACATTTCACTGATGTTTAGGAACTACTGAAATTAAAAACTGCTCCGTGAATACTGTGGAAACCCAATTGCCAGAGTGACACATTTATCATTATTAAAAATGGCCATGGAAATTTAGATTGAAAATGAAAACTGTGAACATAAAATACAAGATAATTGGAAAGAAATTGTGATCTGGATTATACTGAGAGGGATTTGCTTGAGGTGTCCAACACAAATTATAAACTGGAAATTCTAAGATTAAAAGGACAAATCCCATAATTTCATAAGAGTCAGAAATTGCATCTCAAAACAGATTCTTATTCAGACACAAGGTTTAGAGTCAAAGAGGCAGAGAGTGATACAGTGATACCCTTCGGCCCAACTTGCCATACCGGCCAACATGTCCCAGCTACACTAGTCCCACCTACCCGCATTTGGCCCATATCCTTCCAAAACTATCCTATCCATGTAAATGTCTAACTTTTTCTTAAATTTTGGGATAGTCCCTGCCTCAACTATGGCAGTTTATTCCATACACCCACCATCCTTTGTGCGAAATTTCTGTTAAATCTTTTCCCCTTTAACTTAAGCCTACGTCCTCTGGTTCTCGATTCACCTACTCTGGGCAAGAAACTCTGTGCATCTACCCGATCTACTCCTCTCATGCATCTCTATAAGATCAATGCTCCAAGGAAGTCCCAGCCTACTCTGCCTATATCTCAGACCCTACAGTCCTGGCAACATCCCCGTAAATCTTCTCTGTACCCTTTCCAGCTTGACAACATGTTTCCTTATATACGATGTCCAGAATTGAACACAATACTCGAAACGCGGCATCACCAACGTCTTATACAACTGCAACATGACCTCCAACTTCTATACTCATTACTCTGGCTGATGAAGGCCAATGTGCCAAAATCCTTTTTGACCTCCCAATCTACCTGCCACTCCCATCTTCGAGGAACCATGCACCTACACTAGATCCCTCTGCTCTACAACACTACCCAGAACCCTAGCATTCACTGTGTAGGTCCTACCCATGTTAGACTTCCCAAAATGCAACTCTTTACATTCCTCTGCATTAAGTTGCATCAACCATTCCTTAGCCGATCTAATTGATCAGATCCTGCTGCAATTTTTCACAACCATCTCCACTGTCTGCAAAGCTACCCATTTTTGTATAATTTGCAAACATGCTAATCTAGCCTTGTATGTTCTCATCTAAATCATTGATATAGAAGTGAAACAATAACTGGCCCAGCACCAAACCCGAGGCACACCGCTAGTCACACCACCAGGCCTCCAGACCGAGAAGCAACCTTTCACCATCACCCTCTGCGTCCTTCCAGGAAGCCAATTTTCTATCCATTCAGCTATCTCTCCTTGGATCCCATGCGATCTAACCTTCCAGAGCAGCCTACCATGCTGAACCTTGTCAAATACTTTGCTGAAGTCCAGATATACAACATCTACAACTCTGCCCTCATCGACCTTTTTGATCAAAAAACTCAATCAGATTTGTGAGACACGACCACTCCACGTACAGAACCATGCTGACTATCCCTAATCAGCCCTTGTCCATTTAAATGACTGGATATCCTATCCCTCAGAATACTCTCTATTAACTATCCAACTACAGATGTTAAGCTCACTAGCCTATAGTTCCCAGCATTTTCCCTGCAGCCCTTTTTCAATAGAGACACAACATTTGCCATCGTCCATAGAAGTTTCTTATAGAAACTTACAAAATTCTTAAGGGGTTGGACAGGCTAGATGCAGGAAGATTGTTCCCGATGTTAGGGAAGTCCAGGACAAGGGGTCACAGCTTAAGGATAAGGGGGAAATCCTTTAAAACCGAGATGAGAATAACTTTTTTCACACAGAGAGTGGTGAATCTCTGGAACTCTCTGCCACAGAGTGTAGTTGAGGCCAGTTAATTGGCTATATTTAAGAGGGAGTTAGATGTGGCCCTTGTGGCTAAGGGGATCGGGGGTATGGAGAGAAGGCAGGTACGGGATACTGAGTTGGATGATCAGCCATGATCATATTGAATGGCGGTGCAGGCTCGAAGGGCCGAATGGCCTACTCCTGCACCTAATTTCTATGTTTCTATGTTTCTATGTCCAGTCCTCTGGCACCTCTCATACATTTTAAAATGACTCGTAAATTTCAACCAGTGCTGCTGCAATTTCCTCTCTGGTATCCCACCATGTCCTCGGATATATCTGATCAACTCCTGAACATTTGTCTACCTTCATACACGATAGTACCTCTTCGACCATAACACTGACTGTTCTCAAGACACTTCCATTGACTGCCCCCAAGTTCCTCTGGCCCCCTGTCTTTCTCCTCGGTAAATAGAGAGGAGAAATACTCATTGAGGAATGAGTATCTATGAGTTTCTAAATAGGTTTCTTACCCAAAGTATTGTGTTGTTGCTTCTCTTTTCAGATGCTTATGCAACCTGTTGGCAGGATCTTCCTTTGTCAAACTTCATAAAAGAAACACATTTACTTGGAAAGAGTCCCATTGTCACATCTTTAGAGGCAACCAATGCAACCCATTTCATTGTATGGCAGGCTTGTTTTGCCTTCTGCGCCAAGTAGATTGGAAGATTTGACACACCAAGAACACATTGATATAAACTTCAAAATAGTACAGGGGAATCTGATTTCTAAAAGATATTAAAGAGGTAGCTGAAACTAGAATTATTAAACAATCCGCAGGGGAACACCAACTTTTACAGGCAGCAATTTGGTCCTGTGCAATAATGACATAGATAACATTACAGCACTTGGTATTGCAACATAGATAGTACAGAAAAAATAAGTGCAGACTGCAATTGAAAGTATTCATTCAACTTTGCCAAATGCACGAGAAGTTAGTCAAACTGAATGAAAGACAGTGGTTTTAATAAACAATTGCAACGGTAGGATTTTAATGTTTCTCTCGTAAACAAAGTTCCTCCTCACAAAATTGCTAATTCAACTTTTGCACTGTGAGCGGGAATTCTGGTGGGAGATGAACAAAGAAATCAAGCAGAATCTTTATTTATTTCTCCCCACACAAATGGCCATATTTGAACGATTGGTGTTAATTAGTGCAGTGTTTACAACTAACTCAGCCAAATGAGGAAAATGTTGCTGTTCAGCTTCAAAATAGGACCACAGAATCAAACAGAGCACAAGGAGTTCATTTGATCAACACACCCCTATGGTAGTGCTAACCAATTAGTTCCTTTCTCCTATTCTATCCATAGCTCCACATTTTTTTCCCTTTTAAATCATTTGCTTTGAATTTGATTCCACCCTGTTTCAGGCAGTTCACGGCAACTTCTACAAAATAAAAACACCTAATTTTCCTACTGGTTCTTTTCCCAAATATTCTAAGTAAATGTCAACTAAATACTGACCCTTATGAATATATCTTCCTCTGTGAAATATTAAAGACCCTGTAATTTATCCGATGAAAACACAACTTCAATGCTAACTATTAATTTTGTTGTGAATTATATTGTTTAACCAGATGCCAAATGTTTTATTCTTGGGATAAGGAGACACACGCACCTACTGGTAATCAGTTGAAAACCTGGTAAAAGTAATGAATGGAATAGATTTCAAGTTTAAAATGTAATAGATTTCAAGTTTAAACTGTCTGAATTTGACGATATTCCAAACTTACTTTTATGGATTTCTGCACAGAATAATCTGAAACTAATATGTTGGTTATTGAATCAAGTTTTCCACCCAAACATTGAGACCAGATATACTAGATGATCAATGAAAGCCTTTCCTCAGATCAGGGATTTCTATACTGAATTTGGAATAAGAATTAGCAGCACTAATCTATATATGAAAGAGATGAAGAACTATGTTTTTAAAGGCTAACTGCAACACAGGTATAGGGTTTTATAAATCAACCCTTTCAGGTATAGGATTGAATAAGTTACTGTTCTTCTGAAATTCCTTTCAATAAGTTTTCAATGGGACATTTCTATAGCACAATCTCAGTCACTGTGCCTTAGATAAGTTAGTGGATACTTTAGGTGATTGTGAGCTCCTGGTGCTGTTTATGCTTTCTTGATAAATGAACTTGAGGTTCTCTGTGTCATCGTAAATCCCCCCAACCTAACACTTTGCATCTGTGTTCATCAAGGGTTTGAAAAAGGGTTCAGACCCAAAACATTGCTTGTCCATTCCCTTTCCAGATGCTACCTAAGTTCCTCCAGCAATTTGTGGTTTGCTCAAGTTTCCATCTTCTGCAGTCTCTTGTATCTCCATGTCTGGACCTTTTTCTATTCAACTGGTAATTGAGTGTCTTGAACCATACACATGATTCAGAATATCAACAACTGATCCATAACTGATATTATTGATTAGTTAATTACCAACAGACTTCCAATTTTACAGTGAGCCATAAAACTGTTAATAATAGAAAGCATGAATATAAACATGTAATATATAAAACATGAAGAAAGATAGCATTCACCAGGCATTTATTATTGGGCCAAATTTCAAATCAGAAAACATACAACTACTAGGAAACAAAACTGAAATAAAGTAGCCTTCACAACTGAAAAATAATGCACAGTTTGAATATAATGTGCAGTTAAAAACACTTGGAAAGGTACATCGATAGTAAAGATTTAGAGGGATATTGGACAAACTTACATGGGACTTCTTGGTCAGCATGGATGTGTTGGGCCAAAGGGCCTATTTCCATGCTGTATTACTCCATGATTCTGTAAAGTTCATTAAGTAGCTGACTTGAGTTAAGAAAAACAACAATATCATAGATAGACACAAAAAGCTAGACTACCTCAGCAGGCCAGACAGCATCTCTGGCGAAAAATGAATATGTCTCAACCCGAAGGTCACCTGGTCCTTTTCTCCAGAGACACGGAGTTACTTCAGCATTTTATGCCTGTCATCGGTGTAAACAAGCATCTGCAGTTCCTTCCTAAACAGCAGTATCATGTTTGGCTTCCAAACGTCAAAGAAACACTGATTCGGGAGTGCAGTCCTCTTGGGAAGAAGTGGGGATGGGGATGAATGTTTGGCGAATTGTTTGTATCAGCACATCTCAGATGCCCTGATAGCCTTTTGACAGCTTGTTGCCATCAAAAGCCTTTGAACTATTTTAAAATCGGTCCAATAGAGATTCATGAAAGCAGTTCAAATGAATTGAAGTAACATTTTTTGGAATTAAATAATCATAAATTTACCTGAAAATATCATCAAGTGACAACACATTTTTAAAGATAAAATCAAGAAAAATGAATTGACAGTTAACCCGCTTCAAGTGAAGTGACTGCTCATGGGCTGATTACAAAATGTTGTGGAGCGTGACCTGTGGACTTCTACCATGGATGGAGTAAGGTGTCATGGGCAACCTGAGCAGCAAGGGGAATGTTGCTGGTGATTCACTGCGGAACGGGAGTAAAAAACACCTACTAATTTCACTTCAGAATAAACTAAAGGCACATTTCGTCAAGTGCTAATGAGAGGCTGTCACATACAAGGAGTTTGTATCAGGTGGATTATAATGTGAAGCCTGTGTCGTCAGCGTTAACAAAATGTGTCTATATATAAAGTGAAATTGCTGAGGGTCTCCTGGCGTGCTGAGTTAGTTTTGAAAGCTTTTTTAAAATGTTAAGGAAAGGCATTTTCACCCACCTGCTCTCATAACTTTACAAGACATTGCTGAAGGTATCTCGTAATACCTCATACCTGCTGGTTTACAGCAAGATTTATAATCCATTAATATAACACAGGGTATAGCTGTCTCAATGGCTTGTGGTGTCAGCTCATATTGGAGACTCTTAATTTTAAAACCGGTTTATATTCACAAGAGATCATTGGCTTTCAGATTGGTCATGTCAAAGGCAAAAACACAGACCAAATTTAATATTTTAACAAATACTAGAGGTTTGCAATGTATTTAATAAAAGCTTGTTGTGTATGAAATGTATAAGGTAAGTTATCCACAATATACCAACAAATATGAGGTTCCTACCACACTATTGGAAGGTGGCAGTTTTATGGTCTGATAGCAGTAGATAGTGGTAGATGCTGTTTATGTACAAAACCTCCTTGGTTTATTGATGCAGGGCTTTACAGCTGACTGGACACAATTTATTTGAAGTGTCTCCCTCAGCATGATTCATAATGATTGTTACATGATTTTTTCAGACATGTTGCTGGATAGCAAAATACATTTCAAAGAGGGTAACATGCATTTAGAATAAGAATATATACCACTGGTAATGCACCTGTTCCATGAGTGCCAAAAAGGACTTGTTTAATATTCAATGGTTGACAAAGCTTGGTAATAATTATTATATGCTTGAGAAGCTGTGTGTGTAATGTCACAATTCCTACATAATAAGGTAGTCTCTCCAATTGACAGTCACAGCAGGGAGTGGCTCTACTCAGCAATGTACCATGGGAAATTGTGAATGTAACATCAATAATTTTTCT
Organism: Leucoraja erinaceus; assembly: GCF_028641065.1. Classification (NCBI taxonomy): domain Eukaryota; kingdom Metazoa; phylum Chordata; class Chondrichthyes; order Rajiformes; family Rajidae; genus Leucoraja; species Leucoraja erinaceus. Next base: position 33,242,042 of record NC_073380.1, on the reverse strand, counting down.
TTGAAATACACTGTTTACTATTAAGTTCATACTAAAGATAAGAGAGTTCTAACAATTGTATTTGTCTGCAAAGCACAATCAATCTTGCACCTTTATCTGCAAAATGCCATTATCTTCAAATGGTGGTCAAAATTTTGATAATTAAGGGCAATTATGGTTTGTTTTTATAATTTATAATATTTAACATTTTATAATTAATGTCAATTATGGTATGTTTTTAAAAATAATAATTTATTTATATATATGTTTATACAATTACTTCTATTCCATTTGTTTCCTAATGCAAAATGAAGAAAACACCATTGCTATTGCTAATCCAATCTGGTCAAAAGTAAATTGTGCTCCTTGAGAGGAATTTATAGAACACTAGACGAAGCGCAGACCCATTGGGCCTGTTTCCCCAATGTGCGGTTGGGGGGGGGGGGGGGGGGGGGGGTAATTTGCACCCCCACACTCCACTAACCCCATAACACGTCCTACCCCCCTTGATATGATATTAATATTATAAGCTCCTATTACCCCTCGTCCATCCACTGATGCATAGCCCCCAACTCGCAGGCGCATCGCGAGAGGGAGGGGAGGGGGTGGGTAGAGAGTGAGGGCAGAGAGAGAATGGGGAGAGACAGAGAGAAAAGAGCAGAGACAGGGCAAGTGGCAGAAGGAGAAGGGGGTAGAGGGTAGGAGGTGAGGGTGGGTGGGTGAGGGGGGTTGGGGGAGGAGGGGTGAGAGAGATGGGAGGACAGAGAGGGGAGGAGAGAGAGGGAGAGAGGGGGCTGAGAGGGGGGGAAGGGAAGGGGGGAGAGGGAGGAAAAGGGAGGGGGAGAGGTGGGGGGATGGGGTGGGGGATGGGAGGGGGGACGGAGGGTGGGGAGGGAATGGGGTGGAGGGAAGGGGGAATGGGAGGGGTGGGGGGAGGGGAGGGGGGGGGGGGGGGGAGGAGGGGGGGGGGGGGGGGGGGGGGGGGCAGCAGTAGGCGGGGGGGGGAGAGGGAAAGAGACAGGGGAATGATGGGGAGAGAGAGAAAGAGGGGGGGAGAGAGAGAGGGAGAGAGAGGAGAGAGAGAGAGAGGGGGGGGAGAGAGAGAGGGAGAGGGAGAGAGAGAGGGAGGGGGGGAGACAGAGAGAGCGAAATGCAACCGCGCGTCAAGCGTTCAGAATGTTCTGGAAATGAAGCATGCACGTCTGATGCACGAAAGCTGTCGGCAGCTCTATGGAATTCAGGAGAGCAGCCTGCCGTGTCACACACACACTAACCACCCGCCCCTTCTAACCACCGCCCCTCCCCTCTAACCATCCCCCCCTCCCTCTATACACCCCCCCCCCCCCCCCCCCCCCCCCCCCCCCCCCCCCCCCGTCTCCCCCCCTCTCCCCTCCCTCCCCCCCCTCCTCCCCCCTCCCCTCCCACCCCCTCTGCACACACACACAGCGGGTCCAATCTAAGCCGTCAATGAATAGTAGGGATTGCAGTAGGGAAAGCAAATTTATTTTTTAAACTGTGAAATTAAAAGTTAATGTTAAGAATTAGTGATGTTTAGTGACAAATAATTAAATTCAATTTAATGAAAACCAATGGAATCTACAACCTGGCAGCTGTGGGGGGGGGGGGGGGGGGGCAGTTGAGCCAGGTGCAAAGGCATTGTGAAAAGGGAGGGAGGGAGGGAGGGGAAGAGATCTCCCACCCCTGTCCCATTGTGATTAGACATCTGTGAGATGGCGCTGTGACTCATGCAGCAGTTTGGTTTTAGTGGGATCACGTGAAGGTTCCAATCTCCCACACCTGTCCCATTGTGATGTCATATATGTAAATAAGATCCATTGTGATTGGACATCTGTGAGGTGGCACTGACTCATGCAGCAGTTTGATTTTTTTAAATGTTGATGTTTTATGAACAATTTTACTCAAAATCTGGGGAAATAATTGACCAAATTTAGAGAGGAGTACATTTATGCAATTGTAAGTTAAATCCCTACCGAAATTGTAAAAATCTCTGCGTTTTTGCGTCTGGTTTTCGAGGAGATACGTTTCAAATGCAAAATGCTGTACACCACACACACACACAGAGTTTTAATATATGTATGATATGATAGATAGATGCTTTAAAGAATTAAATAATTTTTTTAATTCCTGGAATTGGCCCTGCTTTTTCTTAGATTTATTGCCCCTTGCAGGAGTTATTATTATTCATTTTAATTTAGTGCGTATTCACATGGATGATTTCCTCATGGAAAGGGAGAACATTAGACTTGATAGTCATTTCTGATCATCTGCAGCAGGGCAGCACAGTGGCGCTTCTGATAAAGTGCTGTTTCACAGCGCCAGGGATCGGCATTCGATCATGACCTTGGGTGTTGTCTTCGTGGAGTTTGCTTGTGTTCCCTGCGAACACATGGGTTTCCTCCGGGTGTTCCAGTCTCCTCCAAAATCCCAAAGATGTGTGGGTTTGTAGGTTATTCAGCCTCTGTAAAACTGCCCCTGATGTTGAGGGAGTGGTTGAGAATATGGAATAACATAGAATTTATGTGAATGGGTGATCAATGGTGGGCGTGGACTTGGTGTTTCAATGTTGTATCTCTAATACTAAAGTCTACAACACAACAATTGTAATCTGTGGGATCACATTTTGCAGGGTATGAATCTAACCCACATGATCTTCAATGTAGTAATCCATGCTGGGACACATTTCTTAAGGTAACTGGAGATCACTGGTACGAGACTGAAATGATCATTTTTCACCCCTGACTCAGGAAATGTTTCAGGAGGTGACCACTAATAATGAGTTTTAACTGACATTCATATGTAGTACTTTAGAATCATAGAGTTATAAGCCACAGAAATAATCCCTTAGCTCACTTTCAAGTACCTATTTATACCAATCCCATTTACCTGCACTTAGTTCCTAGCCCACTATGCCCTGGCAATTCAAGTGTATATTTGATTCCTTCTTAACTGGTGTCAGAGTACCTGCATTTACCACTTTCTTAGGCACTGCGTTCCAGACTGCAAGCACCCTCTAGGATGAGAAACATTGTCCTCTGATCTTCTCTAAGACTCTTACCCCTCAACTTAAACCTATGCTCTTTAGCCTCTCACTGCTTTATCATGGGGATAGGTTTCTTACTATTTACCCTATCAATGTCTTCCATGATTGAATATCGCTCCATCAGGTCTTGCTTTAGCCTCTCCTTCCTTAAGAAAAACGAGCCTTTCCCATTCCATCTTTCCTCATGAATGCATCACAAGCAACATCCTGTAAACTTTCTCTGTGCCCATTCTAGTGTAGTCATGTTCTTCCTATAATGTGGGGACCACAACTGCTCACAATATTCTAGCTGTGGCCTAACCAATGTTTTATAAATGGATACAATGCTGGAATCTGGTCCCGACCTGAAATGTTGCCTATCCATGTCCTCCATAGATGCTGCCTACCACTCCAAATTACTCCAGCACTTTGTTCTATACAATGTTTTATATAGGAGTATTAAGATTGCCCTGGTCTTATCCCCCTTGCCTTGGCTAATGAAGGCAAATATCCTCAATGCCCTCTTCAATGCCCTAAAGACCTGTGCTGCCAACTTCAGAGATCTTTTGATTTATATACCAAGGCCCCTTTGTTCCTTAGTCCTCCCTCGGACACCACCATTCACGGCATTCATCTGGTTGGATTTGGAAGAAACAGTGAAGCATGACATTTGTGCGTCACCAGGCATTTCTGGAATTTTCATTAATTTTTACTCTCACTAGCCCAAATGTGCTGATGCCATTCCTTTTCCTCATCTATTGAATCTTTGGTCTTACACCAGGAATCAAGAACAGGGGCTCCTTGGTCTTCATGTCTGGGCACCACCCAGATATCATCATAACTGATGATACCATGAAGCAGTTGAAACTGCTGAGAATTGTAACTTTTTTTAACTGAAGTTTTAAATATTATTTTGGCACTAACAATAATAACATTATTGTGGATTTCCAATTTACAAACTTGAAACATTGATATTTGAGTGATTTTACTAAGAAATGTTACCTGTCAGTGGCTATGATTTCCACAGAATGTCGAATGGACTATATTATGAGGTTTTATTTAGTTTGCCTAGTGTGCATAATTAATAAATTAATTCACAAAGCCAAAATCATTGTCTGAAATATTTTTCAGGAATCAAAGTTTCTGGATCTAATGGACCTGTATTACTGACCTTGCTGAGTTTTGAGAGAGCTACAATAACTAGATTTTTATGGTTTCTACATTTTACTGGTAGTCAATTTGAAATACACTTTGCACAGATTGACAAAAAGAGACAACTGTCACTTTAAAATCTGGCAACAGTAGCAAGTCTGGATTTAAGTGCTTTGAAATACTGTGAAGAAATGCTGTAGGTGTTTGCAGATGATATAAACTCAAGTAGATGCCAGCATGCAATATGGCAAAAACGATTCAAGCAAATCAACTTCATGGAGCCTCTGCTACTTGCCATCTGGCGCAAAATCAACCAAATGGATCTCTGCATATTCATCTTCATTTGTGAAAATACTCAGGAGAATGTCATTCCTGGGTAAAAATGCATAAAATATCTATAATACAAAATATTCATGATGTTCTGACACTTGCTGTCTTCTCAATTCATATCATGCCTATAGTTAGTTGGAATTAAAGCTTAATAAGTGCTTGTCTTTCTGCCCTTTCGTTAATATGCATATGTGGTCACTTAATCATTGAAGCCCTTGTGCTGACTGTAGAGCTAGTTGTCATGATAAAATAATAGACATAAAAATGGCATGGAAGCTATAGTATACTAGTGATTTACTCTTTTCTATTTAATAGCATGAAATTAGATATTACAACATTTCCAGTTAACACCATGAGCCCTAGTTTGTAAGTATCAAATATTTGGATAGGTCCCTCACCATCGTTTTGAATGATTGTGGGACTCCATTTGTACTGTTTGAGTAAAATGTGGTGAAAGATTAAAGCCAACGGGAACTGTAACTGCACATCTCTCTCAGATGCAAGTAATTGCTATAATCTCAGAGGAATTTTATCAACAAATATGTCACGGCTTTCCCACAGTCTGGCATGTTATATTAAAGGCAGTGTTTGCTGCGGCCTGTACCTTGACGAGGACAGAGGGAACTAATACTTTTTACCAGCAAACATGTTGTAAGCATGAGTTTAATGACTACGTTATAGTGGACAGTAAGAAAGGTTTTATATATGTAGAGTGGTGCCGCCACTCCCAATCTTGGAAGTGGCGGCGCGTAACGGCAGCGGCTCAACTACAGTCGTCTGTCTTTTTTTATTTTTGTCTTGTTAAATGTATGTCTTGAGTTAGTTTTTATTATTTTTTTTAGCTGTGTATATGTGTGGGGGGTGGAGGGGGAAGCCGTTTAAATCTCTTCCCTGTGGGGGGACGCGACTATTCCTTGTCGGGTCTCGGATGTCGTTGGGCCTAACATCGTGGAGCCGGCGGCGACCTCTGGCCGGGACTAACCTGAGGGCTCCAGTTGCAGAGCCTGCGGAACTGAAATCGCGGAGCTGGCCAACTTCGGAGCGGGAAGAGCTGTGGTGGCGTGCGGCTGCGACCCGACTTTGGAGTTCGGAGGCACCGGCCGCAGACCCGGTGGACGGGAACATCGGGAGCTCCAAGTCCCTGGTGGGCGACCGCTTCTCCGCAACAGCCTTCTCCCGCTGGAATCGCGGGTTTAAAGGACATGCAGCCGGGGCCTAACATCACCCGGCGTGACTTAAACGGCCTCAGGACTTACCATTGCCCGCCAGGGACTTTAACATCGGAGCCCCAGTTCGCCTCGACACTGCAGTTGGACTGCTGGACCACGGGAGAAGGAACAAAGGGAAGAGATAAAGACTTTGCCTTCCATCACAGTGAGGAGATGTTGGAGACTCACTGTGATGGATGTTTATGTAAACTGTGTTAAGTGTGGGTCTTGGATTGTTTTGTAATGTAAAAAACTGTAGAAATTATATTTCGTTCAAACCTAGGTTTGAATGACAATAAATCTTATCAAATCAAATCAAATAAGGCAAATGAAGTGTCAAAAAATAATACCATTTTTAATTGCTCTACATTGGTAACTTATATGTTCAGCATTATTCTTTTTTGCACAGAAGTATCCCCAAGTACATCTCTGTACAATTGTGAAAAGTCCAGAACAAACAGAATAAAACACAGGGAAATGGTACGTACATGAAAGATTGTTTTTTGAGAGGCTATAAAATTATAAAGACCCACATAAAGACACTGATAATAAGAGATTTTCAGGGACACAAACATCAAAGCTGAAAATAAAGGCACATTCTAAATTTGTCCTTGTTTTATTGATTAGCTTCTGATTAGGCAATAAGGATATTTTGCATTAGATTAGTAAAGTATAGCAATAAATGCTGTTTTGCCGATGTTTGCTGGATTGTCATGAATCTTCTTAAACTATAATTTCATGATGCTCAGGTTAATAATTAAATGCTCTTCATTTTTGTGAGTTTGTAAAATGGATTTCAGGTAGCCTCAAGTTAATCTTGTTCTGCACCAGTTTGTTAATTTAAAACATATTATTTCATTTTGGGCAAGAAAGACATTTTCTTTCCATAACAAATTCTCCTGAACACATAAACCTATTCCTACTTGTGCAACTTGTGCAACTTGGCTTCACACTATTTAAGGTTTTATTTTATAATGACTTTGTACAGGACATTGGTGAGGCCACATTTGTAACATTGTATTCAGTTTTGGTCATCCTGTTATATAAAGATGTTGTTAAAGTGGAAAGGATGCAGGGAGGAATTACAAAATGTTGCCACGTCTCAAGGGCCTGAGCCACACGGAGAGGTTGAGCAGGCAAGGAGTTTATTCCTTGGAGCGCAGGAAGATGAAGGGTGATCTTATAGAGGTGTATACGATCATTGAAAGATTAGATAGGGTAAATGGACAGTATTTTACCCATAGTAGGGGTATCTAAAACCAGAGGACATAGGTTTAAGGCGAGAGGGGAAAGATTTAATAGGCACCTGAGGGGGCAATTTTTCACACGTGGTGGGTATATGGAACGAGCTGCAGGAGGAGATAGATGTGGCAGGTAGTCACAACATTTAAAATACATTTGGTCAGGTATATGAATAGGAAGGGTTTAGAAGGATATGGACCAAATGCAGGCAAGTGGGACTAGTGGATGGAGCATCTCGGTTATTGTGGGCAAGTTGGGCCGAAGGGCCAAAATGCTGTATGTCTCTATGACTCTATAACTTAACTTACAAAATTGTTTGTATTATATCTGTTACTTCCCCCTGGCTTGAGTAACATTATATGCCTTGTGGATTCCTGATCTCTGGACTAACATTCAGAGAGTGCAGACCAGTGTACAGGACACATGGAGAACTCTCGTACATGTGCCTGGCTTACTTGAGATTTTACTCAAACTGTGCACATGTACAAAGTACATGCACTGTACATGTATGATCAAGAAAATCAGGTAGTAACAGCACACTTATTTATATATCTGTCCTTTCTTCCCCTCCTAAAAAGGAAAAAACCCTACTTTTAGCAACATTTACATATTTAATCAATGACCTGTGTTTTAGGTTCCCATCGATGTTCAGAACTGTACTCGCATTGGCTTTAGTGTGATAGAGTTGTACAACACAAATGAGCTCTTCAACTCTTCACATCCATGCCATCTCTTTTGCCCATCGACACAAATTCCATTTGCCTGCATTGGATCCATATTCTCATCTTTTCAAGCGCCTCTTAAACATAGTGATTCTATCTCCTCTGCCAGCACGCTCCATGTGGATATATATATCATCATGTTATTGATATACCATTAATATTTAGGCTCACTGATCATGTCAATTTTAAACTCGCTCAAGTCAACTTCTATGCCAACTCCTCTTCAATAACTGTAGGAATCATTTCAAGTATATATTCATAACTGTGCAGTACTGTTCTATATTCTATAACTCATTATATTACTCATTATTCTCCTGGGGATCTGCAACAAAATCAGTGTCCATGTGAATCATTCTGAATTGTTTTTCAACTAATTGGAGATAATTTAGTTTAGTTTAGTTTAGTTTACAGCACGGAAACTGGCCCTTCGGCCCACCGAGTCTGCACCGACCAGCAATCCACACACATTAACACTACCCTACACACACACACTACACAAACTGATGATAATTTTACACATACATTTATACCAAGACAATTAACCTGCAAACCTGTACGTCTTTGAAGTATGATAGGAAACCGAAGATCTCAGAGGAAACCCACACAGGTCACGGGGAGAACGTACAAACTCCATACAGACAGCACCCGAGGTCAGGATAGATCCTAGGTCTCTGACGCTGGCAGGTAGTAGTTCTACAGCTATGCCACTGTGGCGCCCTATAATTCTTGGAACTATGTTTCTAAAATATCCCATTTTAACATCTCTGATGTCTTCAGTGATGTTAGGGCATCAAAGGTTATGAGGAGAAGGGAGGAGAATGAGGCTGAAAAGGAAATATAGATCATCCACGATCGAATGGTGGAGTAGACTCAGTGGACCGAATGGCCTAATTCTGCTCCTATGTCTTATGGTCAACACACAGACTTTATAATGTGATCTAAACCTCCCAGTACACCACATGTCCTCAAGTTTGTAATGTTTCAACTATCTGCCTTCCGCCTTCTCTTCCAAATTCAACTGAATCAAACTCAGTTAAGACCAAACCTTCTGTGTGTTGGCATTTTTGTGGGAGTTCGTTTCCTGGTGGAATGCAACATTGATTTGAGTCTCAAAGGAACATCTCTGAATCAATGCTTTATTGCAAAACCTGATATGCCTTGCATGAATGATTCAGAGAGCATCTTTGACAGTGTATATTGATCTCCCATCTTCTCCGTTTGAAGGTAGATGATGAGAAGATGTCAAGCGATGTCCAATCCTAATTTGTTTTGAAATGGCTGAAATGGACCATTAAACAAATAACAATTATTTGGGAAGACCAGATGTTGTGAAGATGAGTTCTTCCGAGTTCCTCTGAGGCATGTTCAGTGCTGGCACATAATCCAACAATGTACACCTCAATCTATCGTGGATGGCTGCCCACCAATACTAGGAAGCTGTTCACTCCTCTCCGTTGGTCAAGCTGCATGGGTCATTTCCACAATTGTAATTGCTCTCGGTGCTTTAACCTCAAGGCTTAATAAACTCTGCACTTGCTACCTGGCTCTTGTGGATCCTCACCCATGCCAGGCATGAGGCAAATCTAAGACCTTCTGAGATAACAAAGCCTTAATGCTCTTGATGAAGTTTTGGTTCATTCTGCTTCATAACTCGGAGTTTACTGCTCTGTGCTGCATTTCATGCGGTCATGATCTTTGGAGAGCATGTGACAACTCGTGGTGGAACGGCTATACTGTATATCCCCAACCAAACGTGTGCCTAAACCATTCCAACTAAATCAAAGTGCACTCACATACTTGCTTTCATACCTCATTCTTCGTCATCAGTTTGGAAGTTAAAGGAAAATTATCCTCTACAGCCTGAAGGATGATCGTTTCATTCTCCGAGCTGGAGCAGCATAAGGCAGTCTTAATAATTTGCAGTGGTATAAGAATTATAAAATCATGGCGAATGGACAAGTTAACCAATCAGCCCAACCAGTCCAACCAGTGCATACTCTGTATTATTCTCATCATGCAACACTCGGCTCATAGACTTCTACGGGAGGTAAAATGGTTAGCAGCCAGAAGATCCCTTAGGTCTTGGCAAACTGAATGCAAGTGTTTGATGAAATGATAGTCCAGTCTAGGCTTGGTCTTGCTGTCTGGTGGGATGGGGAAGCAAGAGCAGAACTACGGGACACAGAGGAGATGTGGGTATTAGACAATAGACAATAGGTGCAGGAGTAAGCCATTTGGTCCTTCGAGCCAGCACCGCCATTCACTGTGATCATGGCTGATCATTCAGTACCCCGTACCTGCCTTCTCACCATATTCCCCGACTCCGCTATCTTTAAGAGCTCTATCTAACTCTCTTTTGAAAGCATCCAGAGAATTGACCTCCACTGCATTCTGAGGCAGCGAATTCCACAGATTCACAACTCTCTGTGTGAAAAAGTTTTTCTCATCTCCGTTCTAAATGGCCTACCCCTTATTCTTAAACTGTGGCCCCTGGTTCTGGACTCCCCCAACATTGGGAACATGTTTCCTGCCTCATGTTTCCTTCCTAAGCATGTCCAATCCCTTAATAATCTTATAAGTTTCAATAAGAACCCCTCTCATCCTTCTAAACTCCAGAGAATTGAATCTGAATCTGAGTGTGCAAGACCAGCCACTCCATTCTCTCAGCATATGACAGTCCCGCCATCCTGGGAATTATCCTTGTAAACCTACGCTGCACTCCCTCAATAGCAAGAATGTCCTTCCTCAAATTTGGAGACCAAAACTGTACACAATACTCCAGGTGTGGTCTCACTAGGGCCCTGTACAACTGCAGAAGGACTTTTTTGCTCCTATACTCAACTCCTCTTGTTATGAAGACAGCATGCGGCGAAGTTTTCTTCACCGCATGCGGTACCTGCATGCTTACTTTCAGTGAGTGAACAAGGACCCCCAAATCTCTTTGTGCTTCCCCTTTTCCCAACTTGACACCATTCAGATAATAATCTGCCTTCCTGTTTTTGCCACCAAAGTGGAAAACCTCACATTTATCCACATTAAACTGCATCTGTCATGCACCCGCCCAGTGTTAGTACCCTACCCCCAATACCATGTGTTCTAATTTTTGCCCACTATTCTCCTATGTGGGACATTAGCAAATGTTTTTTGAAAATCCAGGTACACTACATCCACAGGCTCTCCCTTGTCCATTTCCCTAGTTACATCCTCAAAAAATTACAGAAGGTTAGTCAAGCATGATTTCCCGGACCAATCCTGTTACTGCAATCCAAATGTTCCGTAATTTCATCTTTTATAATTGACTCCAGTATCTTCCCCACCACCAATGTTGAGCTAACAAGTCTATAATTCCCTGTTTTTCTCTCCCGCCTTTCTTAAAAAGTGGGATAACATTAGCTACCCTCCAATCCACAGGAGCTGATCCTGAATCTATAGAACATTGAAAAATGATCACCAATGTGTCCACAATTTCTGGAGCCACTTCCTTAAGTACCCTGGGGTGCAGACCATCTGGACCTGGGGATTTATCAGCCTTCAGTCCCATCATTCTACCCAACACCATTTGCTGCATAATGTGGATTTCCCTAAGTTACTCCGTCACCCCAGATCCACTGGCCACTAGTACATCAGGGAAATTGTTTGTGTCTTTCTTAGTGAAGACAGATCCAAATTACCTGTACAACTCATCTGCCATTTCCTTGTTCCCCATAATAAATTCACCTTCTTCAGTCTTCAAGGGTCCAACTTTCCAACATACCAAAATAAGCTTTTACTATCCTCCTTATATTCTTGGCAAGCTTACCATCGTACCTCATCTTTTCTCCCCGTATTGCCTTTTTAGTTATTTTCTGTTGCTCTTTAAAAGTGACCTAATCCTTTGGCTTCCCACTCATCTTTGCTAAGTTATACTTCTTCTCTTTTATTTTTATACTGTACTTGACCTCCTTTGTCAACCACGGTCACCCCTTACTCCCCTTGGAATCTTTCTTCCTCTTTGGAATGAACTGATCCTGCATCTTCTGTATTATTCCCAAAAATACCTGCCATTGTTGTTCCACTGTCATCCGTGCTAGGGTATCTTTCCAGTCAACTTTGGCCAGCTCCTCCCTCAAGGCTCCATAGTCCCCTTTGTTCAACTGTAATACTGACACTTCTGATTTACCCTTCTCAAATTGTAGATTAAAACTTATCACATGATGGTCAGTACAAGCTGCTCTAAGAATCCATCTATGACAGAAGGGGGGGGGGCACATTTGCCAAAGAAAATTGACATCTCAAATGTCCTTGGATGGAAAGCCTTACCTTGTGATCCAATGTGATGGAGATGGAGGAATTGAGAGTAGAGAATAGTGTGTTCGCAAGATGCTGGGTAAGAAGAAATGTAGTCCATATAACTGTGGGAGTCAGTAGGATTTGTAGTAGATGTCAGTCCATAGTCAGTTATTCGTCATGTTTGGCAAAGGCATTGTGGGCCGAATAGCTTGTCCTGCGCTGTACTAATCTATGTTCTATAAGTTGCTTCACCCAGAGGGTAGTAAATCTTTGGAATTCTCTGTTCAATCACTGAGTGATAGAAGGTAGAAATTGATAGGTTATTTAACATTAAGTGATTAAGGGAATTTCACTGTTACTAATTCATATTTGTTTTAATTTTGTTTTTGCCTTTCAATAATGTGTCAACCTGTAACTTACTTCAATGGGTAATCCAATCCAACTTATTCCAATCCAACTGCATGATGTTTTGACATTATATGTTATTCAGAAGAGAAGTAACTGTTTAGGTGCACCTTAATGTCAACACAACACAGAGATTTTCTGAAGATGGACACTATGTGCTGGAGTAACTCAGCAGGTCAGGCAGCATCTCTAGAGAAAAATAATAGGTTATGTTTTGGATCAGAACCCTTCTTTACTCTGAAGAAGGGTTCTGTCCTGAAATCTCACCTATTCTTTTTCTCCAAAGATGCTGGCTGACTAGGTGAGTTATTCCAACACTTTGGTATAAACCAGCATCTACAGTTCCTTCCTACACACAGAGATTTTCTGCACACCAGAATTTCAGGAAACTATGGACCTGCATATAGCCATTCTGAACAACTTTTTATCACTACAGCAATTATATACATTTGTTGATCATTTGCATTACTAATTACATTATTTTATTTATCTAATTTCTCTCAAGGAAAAGGTCGGGCATATTGTCGCATTTCCTGCTCCAACCTCTCGGACTGAACTCCGTAGGTATCTGGCTATGGTTGGGTACTATAGAGGATTCTGTCCAAACTTCTCTGCGGTGGCTGCCCCTTTGACGGATTTGCTGAGTCCGAAGGTAGCTTTTGTGTGGTCCGCAGAGTGTCAACAAGCCTTTGATCATACTAAATGTCTTCTGGTGCACGCACCTGTGCTTGCGGCACCTGATTTTGAGCGTCCATTTAAGCTGGCAGTGGATGCTAGTGATCGTGAGGTTGGTGGAGTTCTTCTACAGGATGATTCAGATGGGGTGGAGCATCCAGTTTCGTACTTCTCTAAGAAGTTTAATCGTCATCAGAAGTGGTACTCCACCATTGAGAAAGAAGCCCTTGCTATTTTAATATCTCTGAATCATTTCGAGGTATATGTTGGCTCCTCGAATGTCCCCCGTCATCGTATTCATGGATCATAATCCTTTGGTATTTTTGCAGAATATGAAGAATAAGAACCGGCGGTTAATGAGCTGGAGTTTGCAGCTGCAAGACTACAGCCTGGAGATCAGGCATATCCGTGGCAAAGATAATGTCTTGGCTGATGCATTGTCGCGCCAGTAGTGTTTTAGCTCCTGAATAGTTTCTGGGATTTGGTGGTGTTTTTTCTCTCTTCTTCCGAAACTTATTCAGTATCTTTGGGTGGGGGTGTTAGGCGCTCCCCCTCCTGGTGAATGCTATGTACTTACCTTTCTCTGTTTCTCTCCCGAGTACAGGCCTCGTGGCTGTGAGTCTGGAATCAAGGGGTTAAAGGCTCCTGTACCCGATTGGCCACACTGCGTCAGGTGACGGGTGACTCATCTGAAGCTTAAATACCAGAATCTCCCAGGGTTCTCTCTCTTCTTCGTAGACCCTGACTTGTGAGCAGCCTGCTGGTGTGAGCTGAGGAAGGCCTGGCCACATGGCATAGAACTTTGTGTACTTTCACCATTACTTGTTAACAAATATTGAATTGGGACAGATAAGGACTGACCTTAGTGTTTTCGGGTATTTTGTTTCAGGGTTATATCTCTTTAGGCAGGTTTTAGAGTCTCCGGTTCGACGGTCCATCACGGGTTGGCTGGAGCACTGTTTAATTGTTTGTTAGTCCATTCATATCCCTGACTGGGTTGTTTGAATCAGGTTTGGGTTTTGTGTTCCATTGAAAAATTAAGACTATTTTTGAACTTGAACCTGGTTTTTGAATTATGTTATGCGGCTCTGAAGTACTTGCATTCGGGAATCGTAACAGTATGGCTGTATGGCAACCACACATTTCACTGTACCAATTGGTACATGTGACAAATAAATGTATCTTGTATCTTGTATAGACCTTTCTGCCCTTGGCCCCCTCAATTGCCAGAGTGAGGCCACATGCAAACTGGAAGAACAGCAACTCGTATTCCACTTGTTTAGCTTACAATCCAATGTTATGAACACTCACTTCTCCAATTTCAAGAAGTACTCCTCCCCTCCCCTCTCTTTCACCTGCATTTCTCCCACTAGCACCCACCATCTCTGCTACTCTGCCCCTTCCCCCTCCTTTATATGCTCATCACCCATCCCCAAGTACCACATTTCCCTTTGATCACCATATTTCCCCTCCCTGCTGTCATATGTACATGCATATCCCTCCCTCTCGCTTCACATTACACCCCTCCTCTTCTTCCCTTACCTGACAATCTTTAGTCTCCTTTTCAGGAGTGCCTTTGTCAAAGTGGCATTGTGCCAAAGTGCCAAAACTTACTCCAGCTCTCTTTGTCACTTACTCCATCTATCATTTGCCAGACATTGTTTCACCCCATCTCCCTTTTACAGCTTTCCTCCGCTCCATTAATCTGAAGAAGGGATCCATCCCAAATCTTTGCCTATCCATTCCCCCCACAGATGCTGCCTGACTTGCTGAGTTCCTCCAGCACCTTGTTTATGCTCACGATTTCAGTGTCAGCAGTTTCCCGCATCTCCATTAGATTGTATTATCCAGTGCAAAAAAAATAAATTTTAACGGGCTAAACCACATTTCATGAAATGCCTGTCTATTACTAAATTTGGCATAGTTCTCTTTCCATTGAAATAAATACCGTCTTTTTTTAATATTCAGGTTTTCTGTGTCAGTTTTTTCCTGTGGTGGCAAGATGAAAATGTACCCAAATATCTTTGCCACATTTTAGTTCTGAAATAACCACACAGTATTAAATATAATATATTAATAATCATATTTCCCGTCTGTAGTACATCTTTAATCTAACCATAGACACAGCAATGAAGAAAACATTGCTCTATCGTAGCTTTCACCGAACAGCAAATAATCTATAAATCTGTCACATAAAGATCTCTTAGCTAATGGAATTCTTGCTTTCCATGTGAAAATATGTATTATTAACCAAATCCTTGCATGGAACTTTTAAATTCAGTTCATTTGAGTTATTTTAGGATGGCATCAATCCCATTATTTCCTGCTTCTTTTGCACAGGTGTCCAATGATAAAGATTTCTGTAACTTGTTCAAACTTTGCAGAAGTGAACAAATGCACAATTTATTCTTACAACACACTGTCCAGCATCTAGTAGGTCATTGGTTTCAGCACAGATATTTTAAAGTAAAATTTAGCTTTGCACATCTGCACCGAATGGCTTTTAAAAGCTAAAGAATGTTTAATTCCAAAGCTAATAATTGCACTCTCCTCAACGATTTGTAATGAAAACCTGGTGTGAGTTCTGTAATGGTATTTCTGAATTTTGTGAAATGAGTGAAAATTGTTGCCCGAGTGTCAAGGACCAGAAAGAATGAGAAGAATTTGGGCTCAAGGGATTTTTTTCATTGAATAACCTAATGGAAAGTTTGCGATCAGAAATTGACAATAATTGGTTTGTGAAAACTGCAACCATTATCTGATGCCATCTCTCCTGTCTTGTTTGGATTCTACTCCCTCTCACTATGTGACATACTTTTGTAATGTATTGGTTCAATTTCCAATAAAAGTTTAATGCCCTTCTTCTGAAGGTCTTTCTGGCAAATTAACCACCTTTCTATTTAAAGTAAACTTGAAATTTTGTATATTTTTTCTACCCACATTTTGAACTGTTCAATACTTGGGCAGCTTCCTTCATGAGGGGAAGGGAAAGAATAACAAGTGTTTCCTGCTGATAAATGTTCACTTGAACGACTTTCATAGGATGACCTCCATCTGATCGATGACAACTTTGCTGCAAGCACTGTCTCTTATGGATTAAAATTAGTTTCTAAAGTATTAATTTACAACGTTTGGTATTAAACAAGTTACATGGCACACAGGAAAGTGGCATGAGCAGAATGCAGTCCAGCATCTCCACACAGCAACAACAGCTTGTATTTACATACTGCCTTTAACACAGCAACATATCCTGAATGGATTCACAGGAGCAGAACCAAACAGAGTCTGATACCAAGTAATGTAGTGTGATATTATGTGACCAAAAACTTGATCAAGGGGGTAAGCCTTAGAGAGCATCGTGAAGGAGAACAATGTGGCAGAAAGATGGAGAGGTTTGGGAAAAACAATGAGCATTGCAAGGATTGAGCATTGATCAATAATAACAGCAAAGATAGACATAAAATGCTGGAGTTACTCAGCGGGACAGGCAGCATCTCTGGAGAGAAGGAATGGGTGACGTTTCAGGTTGAGACCCTTCTTGAGACCCAAAACGTCACACATTTCTTCTCTCCTGCCTGTCCCAGCATTTTGTGTCTACCTTCGATTTAAACCAGCATCTGCAGTTCTTCCCTACACAATAATAACAGCAATATTTATAGCACTGTTGACTTAGTAAATATCCCAAACCACTTGATAGGAGGGTCATTAGCTATCAAATGATTATTATTTCCACCACATTCTGTACTCACATCCTGAAATTGGTATAGAAAGCAAATGGAAAAACCTGCCAAGATTTAGATTAAGCACTCTCTCAATACTATTTGTTAAATAACAGAAACAAGTATTCCAAACAAATCTTCTGACACAAGCAGTATCATCACCATTCATTCAATGAAGTTGTTGTATTGAATCAGTTGTGCGGTAAAATACATGAGGGCTACTCACCCAGACAAGTCCCTTATAACATGCAACCAAGCAGCTATCCCTTTGTTTTTACAAAACAGTGCACAAGGAGAAAAGGCAGAGCAGGAATAGATCACGTAGATGCACAGAGTCTCTTGCCCAGAGTAGGTGAATCAAGAACCAGAGCTCATTGGTTTAAGGTGAGGGGGGAAAGATTTAATAGGAATCTGAAGAGTAACCTTTTCACATAAAGCAAAGTGGGTTTATGGAACAAGCTGCCAGAGGAGGTAGTTGAGGCAGGGACTATCACAATGTTTAAGAACCAATTAAGACAAGTATATGGATGACAGGTTTAGTGGGATATGAGCCAGAGGCAGGCAGGTGAGACTAGTGTAGATGGGACGTGTTGGTTAGTGTGGGCAAGTTGGGCCGAAGGTCCTGTTTCCAGTCTGTATGACTCTTGTGACTCTAGGTTCTGGAGTGAAAGAATCAACTTGAAGCTCAGGCTGCGAACTCTGGCAATCAATGCAACAAATTCAGATGTATTTATGTGCCTGTATGAAACATCCACATGTACATGTGCAATGGAAGAATGTGAACATGAATCTATCCTGCGATTTCCTACAGCACCTGTTCAGAATTGACATGGCAATCAATGAAACACGTTGTTTAGCTTGGCTGTGGCATGACATGGCTGTTTGTGATGTTTCTCTAATGTAATCTGTCCAAATATGCAAAAATCATTTCCCTGGACATAACTTCAAAGGTCTGAAGTGGTTTGATGCCATGTCACTTTCCAAAAAATAATGTAAAATATCTATTATCCTGAGGTGTGCATTTTGAAATGCAACTGGACAATTTAAATCTGTTGGTGTTGAACATGATGCACAATATTAAACATGTTATTATTCATCATGTGATTGTACTAACTCTCGTTCAGGGAAATAACAAAAATATGTGGACTGGATTGGAAAAATGGACACCTATATAGCAAAGAGCACCTTTTGCGGTTTTAATAGACTATGGGTAAATTTCCTTCTCCTCACACTAATGAGGCAGGATCTTTGCCAACTTTGCATGAAGCCAATCTAATTAGTCACAATAGGCATGCTTCCAATCTGATTGTACTCAACACAAGGTAGAACTGTACAACTCATCAAAAGGCTGCAGGCAACATTTAAAGGAATGCCACCTGAGCAACCATGTGGCTGCCATCGATGACTCAAGTACAGATGCCAATTAATCTACAAACCTTCACGTCTTTGGAATGTGGGAGGAAACCGGAGTACCCGAGGAAAACCCAAGCGATCACTGTACAAATTCCGTACAGACAGCACCCATAGTCAGGATTGAACCTGGTTCTCAGGCAATGTAATGGAGCAACTCTGCTGCTGTGCCACTCACACTCTGAAGCAATTGTAATTCTGGAGGAAATTATAAAGGGAGGTTGAGAAAATGGAGAAATCAGAAGCAAAGATCGAATATTTTAAAATTGATTTATCATGAACAGAAAGGCGGAATTAAATCATTTAATATCATACCTGTATAATATTATTCTAAATATAGAGATACCTTCATCAAACGTAATAAGAAGAGAGTGGGAACAAGAACTATCTATAAAAATTTCTAAAGACAGATGGGATAAATATTTGCTATATGTACATATACGTTTGATTAATGTAAGACACATTCTAATCCAATTAAAAATTTTACATAGACTATATTACTCAAAAACCAAACTGAATAAAATGTTTCCAAATGTTTCCCCCATCTGTGATAAATGTCTATCTCAAGAAGCAACCATAGCACATTCCTTCATCTCCTGTATAAAACTTCATAAATTTTGGAAAGAAATTTTTGAAATCTTCTCAAAACTATTTAAAATAAAATTGGACCCTAACACAGAATTGATTATTTTCGGAACAATGGAAGCCTGCTCTGAGCTAACTTCATTTCAAAATTGTTTCCTTAACTATGGCTTGATAATGGCAAAAAAGCTTATACTCAAATTTTGGAAAAATACACCCACCCCAACGCTTAAAATGTGGATCACAAACATGTCTGAAATGTTACATCTCGAAGATATGAGATTCGTTCTAGCAGGAAAATCAGAACAATTCTTAAAGTTATGGTCTCCTTTCATCGATTTATTACAAGTATAATATGGTGCAACATAACTCTGGAAATCAACCGTTTCAGAACTGGGTGATGGGTGTGGAAAGATATGAAGTAGGTATATTCCTTTTCTTTTCTATTCTGTTTTTTTTTTCTTTCTCCTTTTTCTTTTCTATTTTTTTTTTTTTTGCTCTTCCTTTTTGGTCTTTCTCTTTTTTTATACACCTCTATGGGCTCTTTCTCTCTATCTATCCACAACTACTAATTGTTAACTTTTGGGGCCTACACATCACTACTTTTTTCTTCTTTACTTGCGTCTATTATTTTTCTATTATTAAATGTAAAACAAGAAGTTGTACATGAAATGTATTATGTTATATGCCATGGTTTATACGATTGTACATTGCTTCTAATAAAAATATTTAAAAAAAAAAAAATTATTCTCAAGTTTGCATACTCACTGTAACTCAGTACATGTGACAATAAACTAAATGGCTGACAGATTGACGAAAACACCAGCTTCACATTAAATTATTTCATTGTGGTGCATGGCAAAGTTGGAATGCTCTGCCTTGCCCTGCAAAGTGGGATTGCCTATAATTCGATCAAACCCTTATACTCTCACCTGGCAAAGTACAATGAAAATAAGTTTCCTGTATTTACAGAGTGAGCCTCAGAGTCCTCCTTTGCACAACAGTGCACCACACACTACATGATGCTAATATCTTCAGTGTCTGAAGAAGAACTCCGATCTGAAATGTCACCTATTCCTTTTCTCTAGAAGTCTGAAGAAGGGGTCTGACCTAAAACGTCACCTATTCCTTTTCTCTAGAAGTCTGAAGAAGGGTTCCAAGCTGAAACGTCACCTATTCCTTTTCTCCAGAGATGCTGCTTGTCCCACTGAGTTACTCCAACATTTTGTGTCTATATTCTGTATAAACCAGCATCTTTCCTACACGTCTATTTCTAGTGACCCAGGTTTATTAAACATGTATAGATCTATAATCACTGACACTTCCATAGCTGCTGGCGTAACACTTCCTAATTGTCCCACGGTGAGAGTTGTGGCTGTTGTCAGATTTCACTGATGACTACATCAGTGAAGAGAACCATCTGCAGCATTGGTCATCGTTGAGATTCAGATAACAAAACTGCACCCTGAATATACTGGGAGTTGACAGACCCTTTCAATCCTCCCTCTCCTGATAATTTGGCCTGCTCTAAGTAGGCCTTGTTTATTCTGCCAGACATGCTTAGTTCTACCAATGCCAAAAATAAACATGGATACCACCAAAAGCATGCAGCATTCTCACAGCAACAAGGTCAATTCAACCAACCGATAACAATGTTCCAATAAAACACCACTGGCGGGGGGCTCTTCCTGTTTCTTAATGCATGTCGTGCCATGCAAATAGTAGTACAGTCATCAAAGTAATAAAGAAAGGGAAAATGGAATATCAGAGTAAACTATTAAGGTACCTGGTTTCCTTTAGACGTGACACTTGGCATTCAGGCCAAAGAGTTCAATCTTGATTTAATCAGACCAGAGAATCTTGTTTCTCATGCCTTTTCGCAAACTACAAGCGGGCTGTCATGTGCCTTTTATGGGGGAGTGGCTTCCGTCTGGCCATTCTATCATAAAGGCCTGATTGGTGGAGTGCTGCAGATATAGTTATCCTTCTGGAAGGTTCTCCCATCTCCACAGAAGAACTCTGGAGCCCTATCACAGTGACCATTGGGTTCTTGGTCACCTCCCTGACCAAAGCCCTTCGGCCCCGATTGCTCAGTTTGGCCGGGTGGGCAGCTGTATGAAGAATGATTGCAAAGTTCTCACATTTAAGATTGACAGAGGCCACTGTGCTCTTCAGGACCTGCAATGCTGCAGAAATTGTTTTATACCCTTTCCCAGATCTGTGTCTCGACACAATCCTTTCTCGGAGTTCTACAAACAATTCCATCGTCTTCATGGCTTGGTTTTTGCTCTGACATGCACTGTCAACTGTGGGACCTTATATAGACATGCCTTTCCAAATCATGTCCAATCAATTAAATTTACCACTGGTGGACTCCAATCAAGTTGTAGAAACATCTCAAGGATAATCAATGGAAGCAGGATGAACCTAAGCTCAATTTTAAGTGCCATAGCAAAGGGTCTGAATACTTATGTAAATGTTTAAGAAGGAACTGCAGATGCTGGAAAATCGAAGGTAGACAAAAATGCTGGAGAAACTCAGCGGGTGAGGCAGCATCTATGGAGCGAAGGAAATAGGCAACGTTTTGGGTTGAGACCCTTTTTCAGACTGATATGAGGGGAGAGAAGGGGTGAGAAGAAGAAAGCAAGAGGCGGAGACAGTGGGCTGAGGGAGAGCTGTGAAGGGGAGTAAAAAGCAGGGACAACCTGAAATTGGAGAATTCAATGTTCGTACCGCTGGGGTGTAAACTGCCCAAGTGAAATATGAGGTGCTGCTCCTCCAATTTATAGTGGGCTCACTCTGGCCATGGAAGAGGCCCAGGACAGAAAAGTCATATTCAGAATGGGAGGGGGATCAGGCTGGTTATTGCGAACCAAGGTGGAGGTGTTGAGCAAAGCGATCGCCAAACAAACCTCTGCCACACCTGGAGAGACTGCTTGGGTCCTTGAATGGAGTTAAGGGGGTAGGTAAAGCGACAAGTGTAGCAGTTTCTGCGGTTGCAAGAGAAAGTGCCAAGAGAGGGGATGGATTGGGTGGGAAGGGCCGAATTGACCAGGGAGTTACGGAGGGAGCCGTCTCTTCGGAAAGCAGACAGGGGAAGAGATGGGAAGATGTGGCCAGTGGTGGGATCCTGTTGGAGGTGCGAAAATGTCGGAGGATTATTTGTTGTATGTGACGGCTGGTAGGGTGGAAGGTGAGGACAAGGGGGACTCTACATCTTCTATACCCCATAACTCTGTTCTCACTTCCCATTCCCCCACTCGTTACAAGGGCAGAGGCTTCTCCTCCCCTTCACAGCTCTCCCTCAACCCACTGTCTCCACCTCTTCCTTTCTTCTTCCCACCCCCCTCACCCCCACTCTCACATCAGTCTGAAGACGGGTCTCAACCCGAAACGTTGCCTATTTCCTTCGCTCCATAGATCCTGCCTCACCCGTTGAGTTTCTCCAGCATTTTTTGTCTAAATGTGATATTTCAGTTATTCATTTTTAATTACTTTGCAAAAATTTCTAAACTCCTATTTTCACTTCTTCATTCTGGGTTATTGTGTGTAGATTGATGATTAAAAAAAAGATTTTAATCCATTTTAAAATAAGGCTGTAACGTAACAAAATGTGGAAAAAGTGAAGGGGTCTGAATACTTTCTGAATGCAGTGTACATTAAAGCAGACCGTATGATCTTCTATTGCAACAGAAAAATGAAAAGAGCAACAAGGACAGACAGAGATTGTTTATAATCCAAGGAGAGATTAAATAGATTAGGTTTCTATTTTTCAAGAGTTCAGAAGAATAACAGGTGATTTTTATTACAAGGTATAAAATTCTCAGTAGACTTGGCAGGGTAGATGTGGAGAAAACGTTACCCCTGGATAAAGAGTCTAGAACTTGGGGGTCACCAGCTCAAAGAGGCCATTTAGGAGTGAAATGGAGAGAAACATTTTCACTCAGAGGTAAGCAAATCTTCGAAATTTACTATCCTAATGAAGTTTGGTGGGTCAGATATTAACTGCAGTCAAAACAGAGCTTGATAGCTTTCTGGATATTAAAAGAATCGAGGGATTTTGGAATAGTGTTGGAAAATGGTGTACTAGGTAAAAGATCAGCCATGAATTTCTTAAATGGTGGAGCAGATTCAATGACACAAATAGCTTACTCCTGCTATTATTCCCTATTTTCTTGTGTTCCAAATCAGCACAATACACTAATTGAAGCCATAATTTGTAATAAACAGCAACAGTGCAAAAGCCAATCCCTTCACCAGGATGGTATCAGGAGAGCTTCATGTCAGAAGTGTGTATGTATACTGTGAATGGCACCTATTGCTTCTAAAAGAATCAAGTAGAACTAAAAAATATTTTTGTGTAGGAAGGGACTGCAGATGGTCGTTTACACAGAAGATAGACACAAAATGCTGGAGTAACTCAGCGGGACAGGCAGGATCTTTGGAGAGAAGGAATGGGTGACGTTTCTGGTCGAGACCCCTCTTCAAACTGAGGGGCGTTTCGGGTGAAGGCCATTTTTTCAGACTGATCAGCTCAGTCTGAAGAAAGGTCTCGACCCAAAACTTCACCCATTCCTTCTTTCCAGAGATGCTGCCTGTCCCGCTGAGTTACTCCAGCATTTTGTGTAAAAAATATTTTTATAGCTTTTAGTCTTTATGGCAACCCAGGGTAATCCTGTATTAACTGGGTGGCAGATGACATTTCACTCAACATTATTGCAATACAAAATTTTAATAAATATTTCATGTAACTTGAACTACAATACTTCAGTCTACCCTAAAAGCATAGATGTAGATGACAGTCAGATTTTCCATTTGAGTATCCTGGGACTTATTTCTGGTACTGCTGGACCTGGCTGCCAGGATCATAGTGCCTATAAATCATGGAGTGCTTGATGCTAATACTATGAGATGTAAGTGGGAAAATGCTCAATGCCATAGGATTGACATCACACATCATACATTACTTTCAAGACTTTCACATTCAATATACATTAAACAGTGGCTCTTGCAGGAAAAGATAAATTAAGTGAAACATGCCTCATGCTTCCCTTGAAAGGCTTACATGTATATTGAAGATCACATACCAAATGCAATTATGCACTTCTTTCAATTTTTCTCTCGGCTCTCTTGAAGCTACTAACTTGTACTGATTCCCTGATGCTGACCTTGCCAGAGTGGATTTTGTTATCTAAGTCATTCAAAGTGCATATGCCGATGAGGAACGATGAGGAATGCTCTTGATTCTTTTCTTACATGGAGTTCACACACGTGCATTTTCAAAATGGGCCACTAGATAAGGATTTGGAACAAGAAATTGACCTGATTTATCTTTTCCTACCTGCAGTGCATTGGGATAATTGTAGTGCCCTAATTGCAGTTCTGGTTGAGCTGGGCTGACTCATTAAGGTATGCTGCAATTGCAAATGAAAACAGGACCCACTATTGGTCAAGAGTCAAAGGCACTTTTTTTTTCTGAATTAGAATAATTATAGCTGCCCTCTCATTATGTCGAAGAAAGTCATAATGATGATCTTAGAATCGGAGATTCTGAAAAATGGGAAAGAAGATGCAAAATCTGACATTTGGTAATTATACATTACAATTCCCCATAACTATTTCTGAATCTGGAAGGTTAATAAAATGTGTTATAAGTTCTTGTTAATCATTAGAAAATGCCACAATTCTTACATATTTATGCAATTATTCCAAATTGCACTGATTGGCAATTATCTCAAGCTTGGAAGAACCACTTCTACAGTGGAAGCTACAAATCTGGATTTATCACACACTTGGAACATGTGAGAACAAAGCACAATGGTCTGTACATACTGCCTTATTCTAACACTCAGCTGGTAAAAATCACAAATTATTTTGAGTATTCTCATTCAATTCATGAGAGTTATACAAAGATCTTCCTTGAACAAAAGAGTGAGGTTTGAATGGTATTTTAACCCATGTTCAACATCTTGGATATCTATAGTCCTGTGCAGATAGATTATCAACTGTGAAGATGACATGGTACTCGTAGGTTGCTGTAATTAGCTTGGAAGTGGTTAGCAGATCAAGCACCATCAATAGAAAGAGGAAGGGTCTCGACCCAAAACGTCACCCATTCCTTCTATCCAGAGATGCTGCCTGCCCCGCTGATTTACTCCAGAGAGAGAGAGAGGGGGAGACAGAAGAGAGAGGGAAGTGGAGAGTGTGAGAGGGGTGAGACAGGGGAGAGAGGAGAGAGAGGGAGGAGGGGAGAGAGGGGGGGAGGGGAGAGAGAGGGGGAGAGAGAGGAGGAGTGTGTGAGTGTGTGTGACAGACAGAGAGGGGGAGAGAGAGAGGGGCGAGAGAGAGGGATGATAGTGAGGTGGGAGGGAGAGAGAGGGGAGAGAGGGGAGAGAGAGAGGAGAGAGAGAGAGAGAGGGAGAGAGTGAGGGGGGAAGAGGGAGAGGTGGATAGAGAGGCAGGGCTGCCAACTCCCATGCATTGAGCGTGAGAATCACGCGTTTCACCAAATTCTCACACTGATCACAAATTTATCTCGCTCTGTTGTGAGAAATTCTGTGATCAACGAAAATTTCAAAACATATCGACTGCATGGGCGTTGGAAGCAGCGGCGGGGACAGATGCGGACGGGGAGCGGGGCTGGAGAGTGTTTTCCTGGCTGGCGAGTTGCACACTGCAGCTCCGGCCATGGAGCAGCCTCAGTGCAAGAGTGCCGGGCTGTCGGAGGCGTCGGATACATTGCACCGCTGCCGTGAGAGTCTCTGTGCCGAATTCGCCCAGGTGACCGGCATGGATCAGGTTGCGGCTCGGTGCATCCTGGAGGACAACCAGTGGCTGCTGCAAGTAAGTACCAAGCACTGGGTAGATACGGTGGAAGGTAGTGGACTTCAAATGGGGGTGGTTGGTGAAAGCATCCTGCTTGCCTGCTAGATTTTCACTTACTGTAACTGCAGGAAAAATGTTCCCGATGTTGGGGGAGCTCAGAACCATGGGTCACAGTTTAAGAATAAAACTGTTAGGCCAGTTAGGACCGAGATGAGAACAAACTTTCTTCACGCAGAGAGTTGTGAATCTGTGGAATTCTCTGCCACAGAAGGCAGTGCAGGCCAATTCACTGAATGTTTTCAAGAAAGAGTTACATTTAGTTCTTGGGGCTAACGACATTAAGGGATATGGGGAAAAAACAGGAAAGAGGTACTGATTTTAGATGAATAGCCATGATCATATTGAATGGCAGTGCTGGCTCGAAGTGCCGATGGCCTATTCCTGGACTTATTTTCTATGTTTCTATGCTTGAGTATATGGCAATAAAACTCGCTCACTTGATTTTCATGCATGGTGGTGGTATAATGTAGTCATAGTGATACAGTGTGAAAACAGGCCCTTCGGTGCAACTTGCCCACACCTGCCAACATGTCCCAGCTACGCCACCTGCTTTTGGTCCATACCTCCAAACCTATCCTATCCATGTATCAGTCTAACTTTTTCTTAAATGTTGGAATGGACCCTGCCTCAACTACCTCCTCTGGCAGCTTGTTCCATACACCCATCACCTTTTGTGTGGATAAAGTTACCCCTTAAAAAGTTACCTCTTAAAAATACTTCATACAAAAAATATTGAAATCATACTTTTACAGTGCACTAAAACATGATTTTAATACATCAAATTTCAAAAGGTTCCTACCCTGGGAGGGGGGACACCCTTCTTCCACACCCTCTCCCCACTCGGTTGCTCCACTCCCTCACCGGGTACCCCCAAAGCCAGTGATCAGTGATCGCACAGCCTCCCCCCTTTCAAAAACGCTCCAATCCAATTTAAAGCATATATATTGCATTCAAGTGTAAGTTAAAAGACTCGCTACAATATGCACCATATTGCACAATTTCAAGATGAAAAATGCAAATGTTCCATACCAATGGGAGATGGACACCCATGATAAAATTGTTAGTGTTTACTTTAGTTTACTTGAGTTTATTGTCATGTGTACTGAGTACAGTGAAAAGCCTTTTTGTTGTATGCTATCCAGTCAGCGAAATGAATATACATGATTACAATCAAACCATCCACAGTGTACAGATACAGGATAAAGATAATTTTAGTGCAAGATAAAGTCCAGTAAAGTCCGATTAAAGATAGTTTGAAAGTCTCCAATGAGGTAGATAGTAGCTCAGACTGCTCTCCTGTTGGTGATAGGATGGTTCAGTTGAC
Source organism: Leucoraja erinaceus (assembly GCF_028641065.1). Classification (NCBI taxonomy): domain Eukaryota; kingdom Metazoa; phylum Chordata; class Chondrichthyes; order Rajiformes; family Rajidae; genus Leucoraja; species Leucoraja erinaceus. The sequence goes on along the minus strand of NC_073380.1, from coordinate 33,215,100 downwards.
TGATAACAGTTGAGAAATAACTGCCCCTGAATCTGTAGGTATGCATTTTCACACTTCTGCATTTCTTTCCCAGTAGGAAAAGTGGGAAGAGGGAGTAGATTCATCCTTTGTGAGACTCATCCTTGATTATGCTGGTGGCATTACTGAGGCAGCGTGAAGTGGAGATGAAGTCAATGGAAGGGAGGATGGTTTGCATGATGGTCTGGGTTGCATCCACAATTCTTTGCAATTTCCTGCGGTCATGGATGGAGTTGTTCCCAAACTCAGCTGCGATTCATCCCGACAAAATTCTTTCTACGGTGCATCTGTAGAAGTTGGAGAGAGTTGTTGGGGACATGCCGAACTTCCGTTTCTATGGAAGTCGACTGAGTACAGGGTGTAATGACAGATTTACAATGTTATGCATTGCTGCATGGGATGCAAAGATTTTTTGGTGCATAGTAAGTCATGGATACAAATCGGGTCTCGACCCATAACGTCACCCATTCCTTCTCTCCAGAGATGCTGCCTGTCCCACTGAGTTACTCCAGCTTTTTGTATCTATCTTCGGTTTAAATAAGCATCTGCAGTTCCTTTCTACACAATACAAATCAGTAAACTCTTCAATCTAAAAAAATAATTGTGTGGATTTAATTTTTATTAATTTTAAATGAATAAATATTATTGAAGGTAATGAAGTATAAGTATAATTGCTCATTATAGTTCACCTTCTATATTAACCTCACAAGTTTGCTAATTTCTTTGTTATGTGTTTGATAAAATGTTTAAAGTATTAGTTAAAGATTACTTCTTGTGTTGTGGTCAGTGAGAAGTATTTGAGCTGATTAACTGCTTATTCGTTTGAGTCCCATTGTAGTTGTTGGATACCAAGAGTCTGACAACTGATACGTAACGGTAACCAAATTCAGAGAAGGGAATAGTACAGAGATCTCTTGACATTGAAGGACACGTTTTTTCAAAGCAAGAGGAACAAAGAAAATTGACATTAAAATAATTTCACAGCTTTTAGTTGCTACCAATTAAACTAATGTATAAAATATAAATCGAAATATTTTTCTACTTTGGATCATTTTGACGCTGGGTAGTCCTATTAATTATTTTCCATTCCTTGAAAGATTAGGATTGAGTTTCCATATAGTGGGAAAATGATAGTCTTGCTGTCTGTCCACTCAGGATAAAGCCATGGCTGTTCCATTGTGATAACCACTGTCAATTCATTCTGTCAACAGTGAACTGTCATATTGGAGGAGTATTTCCCTAGAGTTTCACACCAATGCAGTGTTTCCAAGTGTGACTGCATTTGTTTAAAGTCTGCAACACCCATTTCCTTTATCCTACCATTGCTACACAACGGAAGTTACAACAGAAGTCAACATAAAATGCATTTAGTGGATCCTGAAGCTGGAAAAATACTGCATTCTTTTAAACATCAGTTGGACTATTTCCCATTTATGATAAATAATTGGCTAGTGTTTTGTACTGTGTGGTAAAATTTATATATTTCTTTTAAAAAGTGACATTTTATATTCCAATAAATTACAAATTCACAGATGACCAAGATGTAAAAAATGTTTTGCTAAAATGATTATATTATTATCCACAAATAAAACACATTGATTAACACATTCTATGAAATAATTTTGAATTAAAATCAATTAATCTACTTCCCTAATCAAAAATTTCTGGACTAAAGATTTAAAGATAAGATTTTCTGGCCAGTGGTTTTGTTATGTTATGCACACAAGAAAAAGGTGCATTTTGAGCAAAGCTTCTCAAATACTATCTACAACCATGTTACGATGAGCTCCTTCAATATTCAACAATGAATAAATATACAGAGCAATATTCAGGAAATGCCACAGAATCATGAAATCCTACAGCATGGAAACAGGCTCTTTGGCCCAACGTACCCACAATGGCCAATATGTCCCATCTACACTTGTCCCATCTGCCTGCATTTTGGCCCATATCCCTCTAAACATGTCCTATCCATGTACCCGTCTAAATGTTTCTTGAACGTTGCAATAGTCCCTGCCTCAACTACCTCCTCTGGCAGCTTGTTACATACACCTACCACCGTTTGTGTGTAAAAAAGTTTATCCCTCGGGTTCCTATTAAACCTTTCCCCCCTCACCAACCTCTGTCCTCTGGATCTCGATTCCCCTACAAGAAACTCTGTGCGTCTACCTGATCTATTCCTCTCATGATATTGTACACCTCTATGTATGGCATCTGTGCAAATAGTGCACCTTGCAAGCAATAGTTTGTTTCCTATAACAACATATTCACCAACTGTCTCCTCAAATCATAAACCATTGGCATACCTCTCCAAAATTTCCAATGCACTATATTAAACTGTGCCTTTAAGGCTTTTACAGTCTCCTTGAAAGAAACTTTGTCCATGGCTCATGCACTAATAAACTCACTCACAATTCTTCGGCTTTCAGTCCTGCAAATAATAGAATTGTTGTCTTTTTCTTTTCACATAAAGCTGCGTTGGTGTTTTCTATGCCTTCCTCAAGACCTCACCAATACATAGATTCATGAGACCCCATGCAGCATGGAAATAAGATCTTCGGCCATTGAGCCGTGTCAAGTATCAACTACCCAAATTTACATTCATCCTTCATTACTTATTCTCTCCACATTCTCATCAACTTCCACTAGATTATTGGGAAAATTTACAGTGGATAATTAACCTGCCAACTTGTAGAGCTTTGGGATGTGGGAGAAACTGGAACACCTTCAGTAAACCCACAGGAAGATTGTGCAAACATACAATACTCATGGTAAGGATTGAACGTGGGATTCCAGTATTACATGGCAGTGGATCAATTTTCTGTGCACGGATGGATCATGTGGGGCAGAGCTGATTAAGCTATCTTGGCATGATTCTAAAGAGATTCAAGAAACATTTATTGTCACATGCACCAATTGGTACAGTGAAATTTTGGGTCACCATGCTCAGCGTGGTCAATGTAGGCTGGAAGGCCTATTCCATGGCTGTACTGTTTTGTGTTCTTTTTGGGGGAGTTAATACATTCACTGTACTTTATATATATTTTAAGTATATTTTGATTTGTTTAATACTCATAGAAAATCAATATTCTATTCTGAACCTTTATAGCACAGTGTCAGTTCTGCTGCTTTGCTACAGCTATGTGAAGCTATTCCCACCATTAAGCTCAGTTCTCATAACCCTCTGTCCATTCTGCTTCAAATAGACCTTTTCCTTAAAAAATCTAACGTAGTTTCCTCGACTGTTCCCTGACACAAAGTATTCCATCTTCCAAAACATTCAGATAACCAAGTTCATCTACAGGACGTAGGAAGGAATTGCAGATACTGGTTTCGACCCAAGAAAGACACAAAAGGCTGGAGTAACTCAGCTGGACAGGCAGCATCTCTGGAGTGATTGAATGGGTGACATTTTGAAGAAGGATCTCGACCCAAAGCGTCACCCATTCCTTCTTTCCAGAGATGCTGCCTGTCCCGCTGAGTTATTCTAGCATTTTGTGTCCACCTTCAATTTCATCTATGATCTGATTTCCCACATGCATTGCATTCTGATATCGAAATTAGCACCCTTGAAGTCAATGGTTGACTTGAAATCAATGAAGGAGTGCAAATGCACTTCTACTCCATGCATTTTGCTCATCCGCTCAAGGGTGAGGATCTGTGAGTGGGTCTGAAGGTGTAACCATGATGTGACATCCAGTGCAATATACCACACAATGCACCCTCACTTCCACAGCCACAGGGGAAAAAAAGAGCAATAGTCTTCTTTGGCATTTTACTGCAAAATCCTGCCTCACTTTTTTTTTCTTTTTTTTATTTCAAAATAGAATTTATTCGAGAAATAAATATGTACAATACATGATCCATACAAAACTCTACCCGAGGCTATACATACATTCAATACTGTTTACACAAATTACCCCCCACCCTTACCACTCATGTGGCCCACTGGCGTGGAACCCCTTCCGTTATCTTGAGGGGCGTCTCCACCACACCCTGCCCCCCATGTCCAGCAGCGGAAGGACCCTAGACTGTGGTCTTCCCCCACAGAGCCTTGGTGTTGGTTGCACCAAGCTTCAGTGCATCCTTCAGCACGTACTCCTGCAATCTGCAGCGGGCCAGTCGGCAACATTGGGTCACTTTTTCTTTCATTTTATCCTGTTTTCCCTTCGTCTTCTGCCTTGAGGAGCATTACACATGAATAAAAATTCCCTTTGAGTGATGGTAGGCATTTTGCTATTTCTCTTTAATTATTACTTCACTTTAAATTTCACCTTTATGTAAGTTTCCACTCCCATCTAAAGTGCTCCATCTACCCATCTAAGTTTGCACCTGGATCTTCAAGTTATTATGCAAATGGACTGGCTCATGTATTTTGAATGTTATTAACACACTGCCATTCTGTTGGGATTAGCATCAATCCTTAACTATTTTAAACAGCTGTCAATGTATTGAAATTTACTGTCTCTAGGTAAAGAGGAATATATTTGTCAGAAAGGAATCTGATATCTCTCTCCTAAGCAGCATATGTATATGGTAGCTAATTCATATGTAATATAATTTTTTGCACAAAAAAATATTCTTTATGAGTCATACCCTGCATTTTCAATTTCTAGGATATACTTGGGCAAGTGGTGCAGTGAAATAGTTGCATATAGCTGCTTAATAAATGTATACAAACGGTTTTTGTCTGGACTGAGAACATCTGAGGATTACTGAACAGTCCTCCCACATAATGTAGTCCCAACCTGTTAACCGATCAAATTGCAGACCTTGCTTTTATTTAAACTGCTTTCTCTATACAGCTCCACCATCGATTTGCCAGCACCCTTGGTTCCACAGCCTTGCTGGATTATCCGTTTTGCTGGACATTAGGGATCACTGCCTCCAAGAAGAGTCGATCAGCACAGGAACGGTCCGCCTAGGCCCCCGGAGGGCCGAGATACCAGCCTACAAAGTCAGCCTCAGAAGTCGGCTACAGGAACAGATCTGCTGACTCCAGCCGGGCTGGAGTTCTGGAGCCACAGCAGCAAGCGGCAATTTTGACCTTTCGATCGGTCGCGGAAGTCCTAGGAGCTACATTTTTTGGGGAAACTTCCGGGGAGGTTTTCAAGTGCGCCATCATAATTGTGTTTGGATTAAAGGACCATCAATTGCCAGAAAATCAGTGGTGGACCTGTAACGGAGGCACTAATAATGCTGCAAGACTATATCTGCAGTCTGGTATATTTCTCTTTGCACTACCTGTTGTACGTGTATGTCTTATTGTACTCATGTATGCCATAAAGTGACTGGATAGAACACAAACAAAGCTTTTCACCTTCCGTATGCGTGACAACAATAATGCAAAACGAATCTATAAAATGAATGCACGTGACACGATTACTTAAGGAAGTAGCCCCAGAAATAGTGGATGCATTAGTGATAATTTTTCAAAACTCTTTAAATTCTGGTGTAGTTCCTGAGGATTGGAGGATAGCTAATGTAACCCCACTTTTTAAAAGGGAGGGAGAGAGAAAACGGAGAATTACAAACCAGTTAGTCTAACATCGGTAGTGGGGAAACAGCTAGAGTCAGTTATTAAAGATGGGATCGCAGCACATTTGGAAAGTGGTGAAATCATTGGACAAAGTCAGCATGGATTTATGAAAGGTAAATCATGTCTGACGAATTTTATAGAATTTTTCGAGGATGTAACTAGTAGAGTTGATAAGGGAGAACCAGTGGATGTGTTATATCTGGACTTTCAGAAGTCTTTCGACAAGGTCCCACAAGAGATTAGTATACAAACTTAAAGCACATGGTATTGGGAGTTCAGTATTGATGTGGATAGAGAACTGGCTGGCAGACAGGAAGCAAAGAGTAGGAGTAAACGGGTCCTTTTCACAATGGCAGGCAGTGAATAGTGGGGTACCGCAAGGCTCAATACTGGGACCCCAGCTATTTACAATATATATTAATGATTTGGACGAGGGAATTGAATGCAACATCTCCATGTTTGCAGATGACACGAAGCTGGGGGGCAGTGTTAGCTGTGAAGAGGATGCTAGGAGGCTGCAAGGTGACTTGGATAGGCTGGGTGAGTGGGAAAATGCTTGGCAGATGCCGTATAATGTGGATAAATGTGAGGTTATCCACTTTGGTGGCAAAAACAGGAATACTATTATCTGAATGGTGGCCAATTAGGAAAAGGGGAGATGCAACGAGACCTGGGTGTCATAGTACACCAGTCATTGAAAGTAGGCATGCAGGTGCAGCAGGCAGTGAAGAAAGTGTATGTTAGCATTCATAGGAAAAGGATTTGAGTATAGGAGCAGGGAGGTTCTACTGCAGTTGTACAGGGTCTTGGCGAGACCACACCTGGAGTATTGCATACAGTTTTGGTCTCCTAATCTGAGGAAAGACATTCTTGCCATAGAGGGAGTACAGAAAAGGTTCACCAGACTGATTCCAGGGATGTCAGGACTTTCAGATGAAGAAAGACTGGATAGACTCGGCTTGTACTCGCTAGAATTTAGAAGGTTGAGGGGGGATCTTATAGAAACTTACAAAATTCTTAAGGGGGTGGACAGGCTTGGACAGATTGTTCCCGATGTTGGGGAAGTCCAGATCAAGGGGTCACAGTTTAAGGATAAGGGGGAAATCTTTTAGGACCGAGTTGAGAAGAAAATTTTTCACACAGAAAGTGGTGAACCAGGAATTTTACTTCAGAGTCACGTGAGTGACTACGTGAAGACCCCGCCAGCACGCATGTGCGACATAGCGTCTCACGCAGTGCAACAGCGATGGGCGGGGGAACGAGCTCTCCCGCAATAGAGTTTAAAACGGGACCTCCAGGTAAGTAAAACTTATTCTGAGGTCGTTATCATCAAAACCCTTGTTGTGCTCTGTGTTATAGAGAACAAATGGACAAGGGGAGAAAACCAAAGAAGGTCGCACCCCATCCAACTGTGATGGCCCAGGAGGGTTCCAGCAGTGGGGGGCGACCGGCGGCACCTGGACCGCACTCACACAGTCACCAACGCAATTTCTGCTGAGCCAAGCCCAACGCTGCAAGCTGCTCAGCTCGAACCACCGCAGCAGGTTGGAGGCAAGGCAAAGCAGAAGTCGGTCCGGCGGGTAGACTCCGATGAGTCCGGTCAGGAAGACGCGCTGCCTGAGAGCGGCAAATGTGACCGTTTGCATGGAGCGGTTGATGGAACAGATGCTCCAGCGGGACTTGCTCTGGGAGATGGGGCAAGCCTGCCATAGGAGTGCATGCACACCCACAACAGTGCAATACCCAGCACTGTCCATTGCATCTCCCTCGACAGAGGGGAGCGTTGGTGACTACGGTTGGGCTGGCCAAGAAGAGGGGTCCGTGGCTGAAGACAACAGCCGTGTGCTGGGGGTGCAGGAACAGGAAGAGCTGCTGGGAGTGGTCAACCGCTACACGGTAACACCACGAGCGGGACAGCCGTTGCAATCAAAATTGGCGGCCAGTATTGACTACCTGTCCCTCAACCCACTACAAGAACAGGTAGTAAATGAGGCGTTGGACAGATACACGCCTCCGGAGAACTGCATCTCACTCAATGTACCAGCCGTTAACAGCCAAATCTGGGGGTACATTGGGTTGGGCATAAGAACCCAGGAGGTGAAGCTCCAGAAAACCTTGAAGTTTCTGACATCAGCTATCACGTCTTATGCTCGTTCGGTGGATGGTGTCGAAATGACCAACAACCAACAGGACACTCTGGCTCTACTATGTAACACACAGTATGAGATAAACAGCCTGTGGAAAGATGCCATCAGACCTGCCCTCAATCCCAAATTTGCAGGGTTGTGCAAATCTGCGACCTCACAACCGCAAATCTTGCTATTTGGAAAGGACCTGTCGAAACAGGTTAAAGATCTGGATGAGGAGTCGAAATGCTTGGACTCATGAGGGCAGGCCTAGGAACGAGCAAAGCCACACAACCCAGGCGGCAGCACCCCTACGCATCCACCAGCAGGCGTCAACATCATGGTGCTGGTGAAAGCATGGGGCCCGCATATCACCCCCGGAGGTCTTTTTTAGGCCAGGGCCCAGAGTGGACCCCATGGAAGATGCGCCAACCTCACACAGCAACACCTCGACCGACGAAGAACCAGAAACCCAGGAAATGACCACTCTACCGGTAACCATGGAGGTAGGTGGGTCTGGTCCCTTCCAGAACAAAAAAGGTGCAGGGCCTGTAATAACAGGGGGAATGTTACACCTGTTTTTGGAAGCATGGAGGACTATCACTCTAGATAATTATATACTACAAAGTATTCAGGGATACAAAATTGATTTCATCCAAAAAAGTATGCCACCAGTTCATCATGTACCCCACAGGGAGTTTACACTCTCACAAAAGAAAAATACGAGGGACAGGCAGAACTGGTGAGATTACATACAAAAGGAGTCATAGAAAAAACGGAACATGATTCTTTGAGAATTTGTATCAAATATCTTTACAAAAACCAAGAAAGATGGTGGATGTCGCATCATCATTGACGATGACACTGAATACTTTTGTCAGGTATATACATTTCAAAATGGAAACATTTGTTACTGCCAAACAATTGATTTCCAGAGGATACTTCATGGCATGCATCGATTTAAAAGATGCATACTATTCAGTACCCATTCATAAGGATGTACAATGGCACTATAAAGCGTGATCAAGTTTGATCTTTATTTTATGAGGAGTTACGTTGAGGGATTACGTGCCCTCCGCTCCCGCCCTCAATTATAAAGGTCAACTGGTATCCTAGCTCTTCTTATCATTACTATGTTTATTTCAATTACTACTTCTGTGATTCCACACCGCTGCTTTGAAGAATGTCGCGCATGCGTGCTAGCGGGGTCTTCACGTAATCCCTCATCGTAACTCCTCATAAAATAAAGATCAAACTTCAAACTGGTAAGTTCCCGTTTAATCTTACTATTCTCTGCCACAGAAAGTAATTGAGGCCAGTTCATTGGCTATATTTAAGAGGGAGTTAGATGTGGCCCTTGTGGCTAAAGGGATCAGGGGGTGTGGAGAGAAAGCAGGTACAGGATACTGAGTTGGATGATCAGCCATGATCATATTGAATGGCGGTGCAGGCTCGAAGGGCCGAATGGCCTACTCCTGCACCTATTTTCTATGTTTCTATGTTTCTATGTTTCTATGTTTCTATGACAACTATGTCCTCACTCAAGGTCAAGACCTAAAACAACACACACATTCTAAGTGAGCTTTCCTGACATATTACCCAACACATTTGTAATAATGGCCAAGATACAATTAACCTTTCTAACTGCAAGTTTGATCTGCGTTTTTAATTTCACCTCGCTCGAACCAGCATACCATGTACTTCTGTTGATGAACATCTGCTCCCCGTTTAGTAATTATTCTGCTTTTCTTATCAAATTGCAGTCTCAAATTTTCCCTCTGTGGGGTCCACCTGCCCACAACTTACTCAATCAATCAACCTTTATTGTCATCTTGCAAGCAACAGTTGTTACAGTGCAAAATGAAAAGACGTTTCCCAGTGAATAGCGGAGCATCGCACATGAAATTTAAACACTTCACACATAATAACACTAAAAAACAATCCAGTCCCTGATGGAACAGTATAAATAGTTAAAAGCAGGTAAAAAAAAACACAATGTTAAAATTCAATAAACCAATCATAAAAAATGTCCGGGGCCGCTGATTCGAGTGGCCAGTGCCAGTATTAAAGTGTCCGTGCCAGCCGCAGAGTCAAGTCAAGTGACTGTGGGTGCAGAGTGACTGTTTAGCAGCCTCACAGCCTGTGGTAGGAAGCTGTTTAGCAGCCTCGTACTCCGGGCTTTGATGCTACGATATCTCTTGCCTGATGGCAGGAGATCCAGGTGTGCGTGGAGGGGGTGCAGTTTGTCCTTGGCAATTCTCTGTGCTTTCTTCAGACAGCGGCTCTGGAACAGTTCTTGTACCGAGGGTAGGGAGACGCCAATGATCCTCTCTGCTCCCCTCACTACCCTCTGCAGAGCCTTCCTGTCCGAACAGTTGCAGGTGGAGTACCACGTATTTATGCAGTACGTGAGTACAGACTCCACCGTGCCCCTGTAGAAAGTCCTGAGGATGTTGGTGGGGAGTGAGGCCTGTTTTAGTTTCCTCAGGAAGTGCAGTCACTGATGGGCCCGTTTGACGGTCCCAGTGGTGTTCCTGGACCAGGTGAGGCTGTCCGTTATTTGCACACCGAGGAACTTTATGCTCTCCACTCTCTCCACTGCAGTGCCACTAATGTTGAGCGGAACCTGCTTCTATCCCTTTTGTGGCCACTGCATAATTCACTTGCCTTGCTAGCTTTGTGCCAACATTACTCACAAATACGTTACAACTCAATTTTTTTCAGCTGGTCATTATTTTAAATTGCGAATAATAAGGGTCCTGTGCGCATCGCAAAAGTAAACTATTGTGAGAATGAGGAATGATACGTTATAGCAATCCATTTTGCTTTCAATCTATGTTGCGCTTCATTTTTGAGATGAGTTTCTTGAAGAAACATTATATCAGCTTTGAGTGATTTTAAATATGCTAATACTTTACCTCTCTTGATTGGTTCATTAATACCCTTGACGTTCCAACCACAACATGTACTTCCTTCACCCCCAATTTTCATATTAACATCTTGCATCTTATGGGTAGGATGGTCTATAAAAGAGCAAATGGTTCAACACACTAAACCCAACATTCTGCCCGAACACAGGATAGATGACTTTAGATTTAATAAGTCTTCATCCCGAACATATCTCCTTAAAAAAAACTTAAGATTGAATTTAATATTAAAGTTGTAATTAGATAAAGAGTAGAAAAAGTTGAAAAATAGGTGGTTAGAACAGTGCAAAAAAAAGAAAAAAACGACATCTACAATCAGTATAGTTAGTGGCTAACCCTCTAAAGACTTCCGTAGCCTTAAAACATTTTTAATACTAGCTCCGTGCTTTACAACATTTCAATAAAAACAATTTGTAAAATGGAGAGGGGGGAAAACATTTTTAGGTCCAAAGAGTTTGTAATCCAGTAGTAAAATATTATTATTCTCCTAAAACAAATTAGTCAAATATTAGTCAAATATATATATATTTTAAATTTATTAATAAAATACCTAAATCAAACCGTATTTACAGTTCTTATTTATGACTAATTCTAATAATATCTTGTTAATTATAGTTAGTAATAATTAGTAGCGATTAGTACTAAATAATAACGGTTGTAAATCAATAGTAAGATAACTTGCTCAACTATCATTATAATTATCAACTATAATTTGTCCTTAAGTATAACAATTTAAAGTTCCATTTGTTCTCTGCAAGATGATGACATCATGGGTATAATGTTCAGTCATCAGTCGGATTCTCAATACCTGGGCGAACTCCAATGCTTCCTTGTAATCGGTAAAGAGATGTTCCTTCCGCTTGTAGGTGACTCTCAGTTTTGCAGGGTACATCAGTCCATATCTCAGATTTGGTATCTTCTTGAGGATTCCTCTCGCCTCATTAAAAAGCGCTCTCCTCCTATCAACCTCTACAGGATAGTCTCTAAATATACTGATCCTGTCTCCTTCAAATGAGAGATTTCTGTTGGCAGCAATTTTTGTCATGATGTCATCCAAAACATGGTCATATTGCACTGTCAATATCAGTTGTCTTGGGGGGGCGCTAGCACTCGGGCGAAGTTTCAGTGCTCTGTGTGCCCGACCTATTAGAGGCTTTTGATCTAAGCTTAAAACGTTTTGTAATAGATCTGCAGCAAGTCACTGAGGTTTCTATTTCCCTCTTTGCCCTCTTTAACACCAACAATTCTTAGATTCTGTCGATTCTGACGTCCCTCCGTCAATACATTTTTCATTCAATAATAATCACTTTGTTAAAGGCTTAGTCTCGGAGAGAATTCTTTTTGTATACCAATTCTTCTTGAACATAAGCAGTGATTTCTTCTTTAAAAATGTTCAGTTCTTCTTTAAAATTCATTTCTTCTTTAACACTTTTCAGTTCTTCTCTTATACTTGCAATTTCTCTTGAAATAAAAGTACGAAGGTCCTCCATTTCAGCTTTTTTAGTCTTTGTCTTCTGGACCTATTTTGAAACTTCCTCCTAGGACGATGCTGAAATTGAGCCCGAAGCTTCAGTCGGGCATACTCCTTCCACTGGTGGTTGAGTCTTAGTGGATTTCCTTGCCTGTCCTTTTGGTGGAGTACGTTGTAACAACATCAAACCACCGGAGTCGCAGTCTGATGACATCACTCACCCTCGATGCAGGCTGCCGGTGAGTTCTCTGCAGGTCAGTCCCGTTTTTTTCTCCCGTTTTTGTTCGGATTTAGCGTGGAGCTAGCTGACGCGTGCCTCTACTCCAGCATAGTGCCACCGGATGTCCGATCAGTACACACCACCGGAACGTATCATTCCTCATTCTCGCATAAGTCTAGAGGGGTTGCAATTTTAATCCGTAAGGTTATACCTTTTAAACATATATCAACCATTGCGGATATCGATGGTAGATATATTATACTGGTAGGTGAATTATATTTTAAAAAAGTGACCCTTCTTAACGTTTATGGACCGAATTTTGACAGCCCATTGTTCTTACACTTAATACTATTCTGGAACTTACACAACATAATTTAATGTTTAAGAAGGAACTGCAGATGCTGGAAAATCAAAGGTAGACAAAAGTGCTGGAGAAACTCAGCGGGTGCAGCAGCATCTATGGAGCGAAGGAAATAGGCAACGTTTCAGGCCGAAACCCTTCTTCAGACTGATTGAGGGTGGGGGGCGGGGGGCGGGGAGAAGAAAGAAAAAAGGCGGATGAGGAGCTCGAGGGCTGAGGGAGAGCTAGGAAGGGGAGGAGACAGCAAGGGCTAACGGAATTGGGAGAATTCAATGTTCATACCACTAGTGTGCAGACTACCCAAGCGGAATATGAGGTGCTGTTCCTCCAATTTACGGTGGTGCTCACTCTGGCCATGGAGGAGGCCCAGGACAGAGAGGTCGGATACGGAATGGGAGAGGGAGTTGAAGTGTTGAGACATCGGGAGGTCAGGTTAGTTAATGCGGACCGAGCGGAGGTGTTCGGCGAAACGATCGCCAAGCCTACGCTTGGTCTCACCGATGTAGATCAGCTGACATATAGAGCAGCGGATACAATAGATGAGGTTAGAGGAGATGCAGGTGAACCTCTGTCGCATCTGGAACGGCTGCTTGAGTCCTTGAATGGAGTCGAGGGGGGAGGTAAAGCGACAAGTGTAGCATCTCTTGCGGTTGCAAAGGCAAGTGCCTGGGGAGGGGGTGGTGCGGGAGGGAAGGGAAGAATTGACAAGGGAGTTATGGAGGGAGCGGTCTTTGCGGAAAGCAGATGGGGGGGAGATGAGAAGATGTGGCGAATGGTGGGGTCACGTTGGAGGTGGCGAAACTGACGGAGGACTTATTTGTCGTATGTAACGACTAGTGGGGTGAAAGGTGAGGACTAGGGGGACTCTGCCCCTGTTGCGAGTGGGAGGATGGGGAGAGAGAGCAGTGTTACAGGATATGGAACAGACTCTGGTGCGAGCCTCATCCATAGTAGCAGAGGGGAACCCCCGTACCCTGAAAAATGTGGATATTTCCAATGCCCTGGTGTGGAACACCTCATCCTGGGAGCAGATGCGGCCTAAGCGGAGGAATTGGGAGTAGGGGATGGAGTCCTTACAGGAAGCAGGGTGGGAAGAAGAGTAGATAGCCATGTGAGTCAGTGGGTTTATAGTGGATGTCGGTCAGAAGTCTATCACCTGCAATGGAGATAGTGAGGTCAAGAAATGGTAGGGAAGTGTCGGAAATGGTCCAGGTGTATTTGAATGCCGGATAGAAGTTAGTGGTGAAGCGGATGAAGTCAGTCAGTTGTGTGTGGGTGCAGGAGGTGGCACCAAAGCAATCGTCAATGTAACGGAGGTAGAGGATGAGGATGGGGCCCTGGTACGCCTCGAACAAGGATTGTTCGATGTACCTGACAAAGAGGCAGGCGTAGCTGGGGCCCATGCACGTGCCCATAGCTACGCCTTGTATTTGGAGGAAATGGGAGGTCAAACAAGAAGTTATTGAGGGTAAGGACCAACTCCGCTAGGCGGAGGAAAGTATCAGTGGACGGGTATAGGTTGCTTCTGCGGTCGAGGAAGAACTGAAGGGCTTTGAGACCATCCTGGTAGGGGATGGAGGTGTAGAGTGACTGGACGTCCATAGTGAAAATTAGGGGATGGGGGCCTAGAGCATGGAATGCGCGGAGACGACGGAGAGTGTCTGAGGTGTCTTGAAAATAGGTAGGGAGTGATTTAACCAAGGGGGGTAGGATGGAGTCAAGGTATGTAGAAATGAGTTTGTTAGGGAACGAACAGGCAGAGATAATGGGTCTACCAGGACAGTCAGGTTTGTGGATTTTGGGGCGAAGTTAAAATCGGGCCGTGCGGGGTTAGGGAACGATGAGGTTGGAGGCTCGGGGAGGCAGGGAGCCAGAGTTGATGAAGTTGGTGATGGTGCTAGAGATAGCGGCCTGGTGCTCGTCAGTGTGGTCATGATCCAGGGATAAGTAGGAGGAGATCGGTTCGCCGAACCAACCTGACCTCCCGGTGGCTCAGCACTTCAACTCCCCCTCCCATTCCGTATCCGACCTCTCTGTCCTGGGCCTCCTCCATGGTCAGAGTGAGCCCCACCATAAATTGGAGGAACAGCGCCTCATATTCCGCTTGGGCAGTCTGCACACTAGTGGTATAAACATTGAATTCTCCCAATTCCATTAGCCCTTGCTGTCCCCTCCCCTTCTTAGCTCTCCCTCAGCCCTCATGCTCCTCCTCCTCCAATTTTTTCCTTTCTTCTAATCGAATGACCGCCCTGAAACATCTGTCTCCCTTCTCTGGGAAACCTTTAAAGCATTTGTACAAGGAGCATTATTTCTCCTCACAAGCCTTTCATAATAAAAAGAATCGAGCTAAACAACATGTATTAGAAATGGAAATAAGGCAGTTAGATATAGAGAATGTGGCCGCCCCATCTATGATAAAACATAATAAAATCGCTGCACTTAAATATGTTAAATCAAATATATTCAGATCATATCATAAAACTTTATCAACACACTAAACAACTACAGTTTGAAATTGATGATAAACCACAAAGACTATTAGCTCGTCAACTTCGTAAATTGGATGGGGAAAAAACAATTCATAAAATTAGATCAGATATGGGAGAAACACTAACATTGCCCAAGGACATCAATGACAGATTTTTACAATATTATCAAACACTTTAGCTATGATTTAACATAATCTCTAAATTGTAAATATCTAAAAAAATTATTTGAATGTAGTCCATAATTCTGTTGTAACTCCTGAAATGAAAGAAAAATACCTTTTCTGTAAAGGTGTCCCACCTTTTTAATTCCATAATTTTTCCGTTGTGCAAAACCTTTATACAACACAGAAGGTTTAAATGAAGGATTATTTACAATGGGGAGAAGGAATGATAAATTATCCAATTTTAAAGTAATTTTTAATTGTTTCCAAGTCCACTATATATTATCGGATTTTCACAATAAGGTTTTTTATTCAGTTTTGTGGGAGCTAAAAAAATCGAGCCAATTTCAAAAGGTAAACAATCTTTATTTTCCATCTTTAACCAATCTGGTTGTTGATCCCTATCTTTGAACCAGAAGTTTATATTTTTAACATTAACTGCCCAAAAATAAAATAAAAAATTTGGTAAAATAATCCTCCATTCATCTTGGATTTACATAAATGTTTTTAACTTATGCTATGGTTCTTATAATCCCAAATAAAACTTGTAACAATAGAATCAACTTAAAAAAAAAAAAAAATTGGGGAGATATATAGGAATTGATTTAAAAAGGTACAGTAATTGTGGTAGGAAAATCATTCTTATGGCATTAATTCTACCGAGCATTGAGATGGGAAGTGTTTTCCAATACTGAATATTCTTATGCAGTTTATGCAGTAAAGGGGGAAATTTAAATTTAAATAAAGAAGTATATTTCTAAGTCACATAAATTCCTAGATATTTAAAATTTTCATAGACTATTTTAAAAGGAGATTGTTGCAATGTATGTAGGTTAAGTTCCGTTATTGGCATAATTTCACTTTTGTTCCAATTAATTCTATATCCCGAAAATGAGCCAAATTGAGTTATGAGTTTGGAATGCTAGTTTCTAGGTTTGTAATGTATAGTAATACATCATCTGCGTATGAAGACATTTTATTAACCGTATCTTTAGTATTATACCCATAGATTTCTGGATGGGCTCTAACACTTTCTGCAAGTGGTTCAATAGCTAGGGAGAAGAACAACGGAGATAATGGGCATCCTTGTCTACAACCTCTAGATAAATTAAGTTTGGGTGATAACATTTGATTTGTCAATATTCCAGCTGTTGGGTTAGTATATAGGAGTTTAAACCATGTACAAAACTTCTCACCCAATTGAAAATTTTCCATCACCAAAAATAGATCAAATGCATTTTCAGCATCTAACGAAATGACTGCTAAATCTACATTAGCTATTCTATTTGAATGGACCCAGAGATCCTCGATGAATGTTTGAATAAACATCCTAACACAGATAAATTAATATCTCACATTTATAATATTCTTTTAGATGGTGTGGTCCCGTCAATGGAACTATAAAGACAAGCATGGGAAAATGAATTAGCTCAACCTATAATGAAAGCTATATGGGATGAAAGTTTACAACATATACATCAAAGCTTGTTAAATGCCAGACATTCTTTAATACAATTTAAAGTACTACATAGACTGCACTATTCTAAAATGAAATTAAATAGAATTTTTCCAAATATTTCTCCTATCTGTGACAAATGTCAATATTTAGTAGCTAATTTAACTCATACTTTTGTAAACTGTATAAAAATTAAACATTTCTGGACAAATATTTTTTAAATTATTTCTGAAGTTGTTAATATCCAATTGGATCCTGATCCAAAACTAATAATATTAGGAATATCAGAACAAAGCCCAAAACTTACAACAAACAAATAAATTTCCTTGATTACAGGATAATAATTGGGAAAAAATTAATATTAAAATTTTGGAAAAACCCAACAACCCCCACAATTAAAATGTGGATTATGGAGATGTCTGAGACCTAACACTTGGAAAAAATTAGACTTGTCTTAATTGACAAACCAGAATTATTTGCTAGACTATGGTCTCCATTTATTGATTTTCTGAAAGGGTAAATTGGTCCATCTTTATCTCTATCTTTAAAAAAAATCTATAAAAAAATAAATAAATAGAAGCTGTGTTAATATGTAATTGATAAATAAATAGTGTTTTGGTTGTGATATGTATATGCTTCTAATAAAAAAATATATTAAAAAAAAAAAGTAAACTATTGTTGGTGTTGGAAATATGAAATCAAAACAGGAAAAATTGGAAATAGTCAGCAGCTGTGGAAGCATCTCCGAAAACAGAAGCAAGACTAAAGATATGTTGATGGCTTTTTACCAGAATATTAACCACTTTTCCTCTCCGAGGAAATGCAAGAGATGCAAGCGATGGCTATTGGAGTGATTGTGTAATGATCCGCATCTTCTAGTGCTCGCAACACACGGCCTCAAGGTTCTCAGTACTATTCCGAATGCTCTTGCTTTTGATTCCTGGTGACCATTGAGAAACTTGATCTAAATTCCATGATGTGATAGGTTGTAATCGTTCCACATAACAATTTTCAATCCAGGCAGCATCAAGACAGTGAAATAGTGAAGCTCCGTTAAAAATGTTACAAACATTTAAGGGACCTGTCAACATCTGAAATATCTCAGGTGAAACTCTCCTATTTTGTCCACAAAGGGTGATGTGTTATATCTGGTCTATCGGCTCATATATAATGTGTAGAAACAAAGAACTCGTTTACATAAAGAGGCACAATGTGCCACAAAGAGTAACTCAGCAGGTCTGAAGAAGGTTCCTAACCCAAAATGTCATCTATCCATGTCCTCCAATTGGCCAAACACAGGCAGACGGAACTTACGTAGATGGGGTATCTTGGTCAGCATGGGCATGTTGGGCCAAAGGGCCTATTTCTGTGCTGTACGACTCTGTGACTAATAGCTGGCAAGAATAGATAAATGCATGAAAGCTATTTGCTGACAGATTTGGGTCTGAAAATTGAATGACGGAGTGATAAAATTGTTTCCAAAAATCTGGGAAAATGTCTTCCATTCTACTATTACTTGGGTTTTCTCAGAGAAGCCGGGTAACTTTGATGGCATCAACAAAGCTTTAAAAAAAGCCTCTGAGAAAATGGAGGGAAAGAACAAAGAAGTGTTCAAGTCAACTGTCATTTTGTAATCAGGGAGTTTCAGGGAGTTATGGAAACTAAGATCCTAAGATCCCACTGTACATCAATACTGTTAAAGGTCATGCCATTAATTGTATATTTTCCCCTTACGTTCGATCTTCCAAAGTGCAAAGTCTCACACTTGATCAGATTAAACTCGATCTGCCGTTTCTCTGCCCATTTTTGTAGCAGATCTATATCCTGCTGTATACTTTGACAGCCTTCTTCACAGTCCGTGACCTTAGCAATCTTGGTCTCCATATCGTTAATAGATTTCACCAGTAGAGGTCCTAACATAGTGTTCAAGAAGGAACTGCAGATGCTGGAAGATCGAAGGTACACAAAAATGCTGAAGTCTGAAGAAGGGTTTCAGCCCGAAACGTCGCCTATTTCCTTCGCCCCATAGATGCTGCTGCACCCGCTGAGTTTCTCCAGCATTTTTGTGTACCTGAGGTCCTAACATAGATCCCTGCGGAGCTTCACCGGACACAGACTTCCAGACTGAATATTGTCCTTCCAGCACTGTCTTCTATCAGTAAACAAGTTCTGAATCCCTTTGGCCCACAATGTCTGTGCCAAACATGATGCTAAAATAAACTAATCTAATTTGCCAGCATATGATCCATATCCTTCCATTCCCTGCATATTCATGTATCTATCAAAAAGCATCTTGAAGGTAAGGATCATACATCCCTCCACGATCACCCATGGCAGCGTTAACTTAGCCTGTACATCACCTTTAAACTTTGCACAACTCATCTTAAAGCTATTTCCTCTAGTCTTTGACATTACTATTCTGGGGAAAAGGTTCTGATTGTCCACCCTATCAATGTCTCTCATGATTTTATATACTTCTATCAAGTCTCCTCACAACCTTCAATGTTCCAGGGAAAAAAATCCAAGTTTGTCCAACCTCTCCTTATATCCAATATCCCCGTATCCAGGCAGCATTCTGGATAAAGAGATTATATTGTAGGGAAAATAATAATACAAAATGGAAAATATAGCCAAGTTTGCAGTTGCATGTCATTTATTAAGTGCCTACCGAACTTCCAAATAACGATGCAATGAAGAAATAAACAAACTGATCTCAGTAATAAATATTCCTTATTACTACCCTATATCCTTAGTATTTATCACAACTTTTTGGTAAGTGACTGCCTGAGTCCTAGATGATGAATTTATGCCTTTTTTTTCTAATAATAAAAGAACAGAAAATGATTGAAAAGGTAGGAGGTAAAACTGGAGTTTGTTGCCCCCTTCTTCCCAAAACCCAGGCATTTTCTAGGTATATAACGAGGCCCAGATTAGGCTCATGTTTCATGCTTGAAAGAACGCTGTAGCAATCTAATTCCTACCCCACAATATTTCAGCTGCCATATTTGCCTTTTATGTATTAATTAACACTAGGTATTCTTAATAATAAGGGTGCTGTCTTGACAAAGTTTGTATGTTCTTCCTGTGACCATGTGGATTTTCTCCAGATCCTCCAGTTTCCTCCCAAACTCCAAAGACATTTACTGTAGGTCTGTAGGTTGATTGGCTTTGGTAAAATTGTAACATTGTATCCTAGTATGTAGGATAGTCCTAGTGTTCAGGGTGATTGCTGAACTGTGCAGACTCAGTGGGCCAATGAGACTGCTTCCGCACTGTTTCTCTAAAGTCTAAATTTTCAAGTCAAGTCTAAATATAGAGAGCAGTTTTACCAGGCAAAATGGAAATGGAATGAGGAGCAAAACAAAATTTATAACTATTTTAAAAAAATTGGAAAGCAGGAATTCATTGTTTTTAATTTATGCATTGATTTTCTTGTTTTACTGCAGTCCTTTTCTACTGCCAAAAATGGTTCTTGATCTCTTGCACAATAGCATTGGCCAGAATATTAAGCTTTGAACTGAGCTACATAGCAAAAATCAGTTACATTTTACAAACATTGTAATTAAGCAGTACTGAGGCATCAATCATCTCATCATCTGGATAGTACCATTGGGTGGCTTTTGTTCACTTGCTGAATGAGTAATTTCATTCCCTTCCAATTTTATTCCCTAGATTAAGAACTGCATGTGCCCGATGATTGTCTTTGAATGACCAACTTGCACATAAATATTTCCGGAAAGCCTGATTCTCTTTTAATTCTGGATTCCTGTTAACGGTATATGTTTTTCCATAGATTTCAATGTCAAGTTTATTACTGTTCGGAGCCTAGATCACATCTTATTTATAGCCTCACTCCCTGACTGGTTGCTGCAATAACCACACGATTAGAGATCTCTCTATCTGATATGCTTATGGGACAGTAATAATATTTAAATAGCTTCTGAAAGAAGCATAATCAGGAATATAGTTCAGCGTTATGTCTGGGGAGTGGGAATAACTTACTTGTTCCTTTTAATGAGTGTGGGAAGCGTACAATTGAAAGCAGTCCTGCAGCATAGGGCTGAGTACTGGTTGATCTTGCTCCTTCCCAACTGTAATCAGGGGCGGAATTCCCAGGGGGGACATGTCCCCCCTCTGTTTTGAGAGGTGGGGGACGACCCCCCCCCCCCCCCCCCACAAGTTTTTGTAATCCGGATTTTAAAACCCGGTGAAATCTCCGCTTTCCACGAGACAGTGGGGATGCGACTGATGATCGAGGGCGCCGATTGGACGAGAGAGACGTCAGTCAGCAGGCAATGGGGGCGGGACAATATAGAGAGCAGTTTTACCAGTTTTACCCCCCCCCCCCCATGGGGTGCTGTTTCGAAGAACGTGAAAAAAACAAAACAACCTTGAATAAAAATGATTTTAATGAGCTATTGACCTATAGGCCCCAAGCCTCCATATATACCCATGATGCTGGGGGCATAAAGTGGAGAGAACAATCCAACAATTTTGTTAAACACTAGATTTCCACATTCAACCTCGCAACAAGAAAAAGGAAAGTTCGAACTGTAGAGATATCTGTGTGTGCACACATGTCTTTGTATGAGGTTTGGTGAGGACATTTTTATGGGAGTGGTGAAGGTGTTTTTGTGTTTGTGTGTTGGTGTTCAATTGTGTGTGTTGTGCATTTGTACACATGTATGTTTGTCAGTTATTATGCGTGTCCTTGTGTGTTTATGAAAGTTAGTTTATCAGCGTGTTGGGTATTTAGCATGAAACAAACTGAGCTACAGGTTAAACTGATGAATATGGAAAATATTTTGATTTAGACCACATCATTGACACTGGTGGGAGAAGATTGATGCAGATCAAAGAAAAGTTAAAGGTAGAATCATCTTGAATACCACTAAAACAACGTGGCCTTCAATGTTGACTTTCAATACTCAGGCTCCATACACTTGCAGCACATGAAAGAGTCAAGGCTAGGTTAACCATTTCACGAATGGCAATTGTTGACCCAATAAACTGTTATCACAAAGTGGGTGACCTATAAATATTGATAAATCCTATTCCTGTTTTGAAACTAAACAAGTGTGGGAGTGGTTTATCACAGGTAAGCAAGGGTGCTGGAGAAAACTGACAGAATTTAGCCAATTGAGCAGTTTGCTGAAAATAGAGGACTGCAAGGCAAATAAAATCAAAAGAGCCACTGGTGTCATTCACCAATGTGATCACTCATTGGTTTGCTTTGTATTTTTGAGTTTCTTTTTACACAAGTACCATCAGACCTGCTGAGGGCACCCAGCACTTCCTGGTTTCATTTCAGATTCACAATATTAGATTCATTTTCATGCTTCCCTTTGCTCCTCGAGAATATTCCTTTCTATGTTTGAACAAAAGCAATGAGCATCTTTGTTTGTTGAGCAGTGCCCAGAAAGCATGATATCACCAACTCCTGCCATCGTATCAGCCACTCTAACTCATGCAGTTACATTGTCTTCAATAAGCTAAAGCCAGAACGTGGCAACACCATGTAGCTGATAGTCTGACATTTTCAATGCTAACAACTAAAGTTACATTTTCTCCCCACCATCTACATCAAATATCTATATCAATAACTCAGATGGCATTCGTTTCATCCATTGAAGAAAACGTTTAGAAATAACTCATTTAGAGTCTGACCTATGGTGACAAATTTTAAATACCTCCTTTGTTGCAAACCAGACATGTGATCAGATAATGTTACCCATCTCTCGGGTCAGAACCCTTCTTCAAACTGATCAGTCTGAAGAAGGATCCCGATCTGAAACTTTGTTAGTCTATTCACTGCACAGATGCTGCCTGACCTGCTGAGTTCCACTACTTTGTTGTGTTTTGCTCATGATTTCAGCATCTGTAGTTTCTTGTGTATCCAGGCTCCTTTTATATGCATCTGAAAATTATTTACATTAGCAAGAAAGGAGTTGGAACCTGAAGATGCTCAAATAAATGGTTTTCTTCACCTTCCTTATAGGGACGTGAGATGTCAGATTCTTTTTCTGGTCTTAAGAATTAAAAGTTTGGGCCCGCTACCCTTCCGCTTCTATAAAAAATAAGCTGGTTCCAAATCTGTTAAACACCTTCATCCACATGTACAAGTTTCCAATATTTCCTCCTCATTTCAACCCACAATGGTACTTGTGACAAAATCTAATTTCTCCTGTGAGATTTCGTACAATGCACCCAAAATGTTACACAGCTCCATTAATTCAAATCAGCTTACAAAAATATTAGGGCTAAATTAATGGATATGGCAAGTTGGCTGATCGGTTTTAAATGAGTTGAAATGAGTGAAACTTCAGTTCTATTGAAACCGTGGAAATTTTCAGCTTGCTACTCGTCTATAGAGAATAAGATTGTGGCCTATATAACCCGAAAAATTGTACATACAAGCAATCTCAGCTCCTAATTATTCCTATGTCATCATAAAGCCTAATGTGCTGTTATTTTGTGAAACAATTAGCTTGCATTATTTAATTTTAAAACGCCAATCACTTCTTCTCATTAAAAATTCCCATCTGTCATACTACATTACAAATTCCAATCTGTCCTTATCACATTACCGTATCCTCCCAACCCCCATCATTCCTCCACCCTCCCTCTCTTCCCCCACCAAAACTACCCTGCCCTAATCTGTCATCAGTTCATTAAAAGGCTGCCTTTGCAGTTGCACTTAATACCATAATCTTCCATTTAACCAAGTGCTTATACCTTGTTTATATTCCAGGTTCTATATGTCCAGTAAAATCTTTGTGTTTATTATAAACATTATGCAGCTGAAATGTTCCAGTTATTTTATTGCAATGGAGTAGTGCCTTATATATTTGCACTGTTTTGCAATGTTATCAAATTTTTTTTAAACTAGACCAAGTGGGACTCGTTGGGTCCTGTCCCCGCAAAGCACGGTTGTGGGGGGAGGGCGGCCTTCGGCGTCACACACACAATAACACCTCCCCCTTGATAATCAATATTCGCTCATTTTACCCCATCCCCCGCCCTATCCACTCACGTATAACCCCCACCTGCGCAGGCGTGGATAGAGAGGGGGTGTGAAGAGGGAGGGGGGTAGAGAGGGAGAGGGAGGAGGGTAGAGATTGAGGGGTGGGGGGGCGTGGCGTCCCAGGGGAGGGCTGGTTCCCGAACGCAATACTCCACCATTCACCCATTGGTCCCAATATTCACCACTCCTTAGAGAGGGAGGGGGGCAGAGAGTGAAGGGGGGGGGGGGCAGAGAGGGAGGGCAGAGAGGGAGGGGGGGGGCAGAAAGGGAGGGGACGCAGATGGAGGTGGTAGAGACAGCACCTACCCAGGTCGTAGAGCAGCATCCTCCCCACTAGGCGCCAGGCCTGAGCGAGGCTGCGGGTGGGCGTGTACCCGTGCGAGGCCCCCCTCCCTCCCCACCTCCCTTCCCCCTCTCCCCCCTCCCCCCTCTCCCCCCTCTCTCTTCCCCCCTCTCCCCTTCCCCCCCCCCTCTCCTCCTCCCCCCTCTCCCCCCTCTCTCCCCCCCCACTACACCCCTCTCCTCCCCTCTCCTCCCCTCTACACACCCTCTCCCTCCCCACCTCTCCCTCCCCCCTTCCTCTCTCTCTTTCTCTGCCCCGGGGAGGAGGTAGAGAGGGAGGGGGAGTGGCTAGAGGCAGCACCTACCCAGTTCATAGAGCAGTAGACTCCCCCAACAGGCGCCGGGCCCAAGCGAGGCCCGGAATGATCTGAGGACTGTCAAAAGCAGTGGAGGGCCGGCCGATCGTGGCTTCAGCAAGGGAAACCCACCCACCCTCGTGACAAAGGATTGGGCGCGGAGACGGAGAGGAGGTCGTCCCCCATGACAGCCAGAGATCGGCAGGTGGGATCGGGATAACCATCGAGGAAAAGGCGTCACAATTCCCCGAGTCCCTGTGATCGATGGAGGAATCGCAGATCTCCACAGGCGGCCTCTCCCAGAGGGAGTAATGGCCACCACGGCCACCTTCCCATCATGCTGGCCCGCACCCTCACCCGCACGGCAATAATGACCGCCCCCGCCATGTTCTAGAACTTCAAGCAGCCCAGCGGAGCGCGCAGCACGACCTGATCAGCAGTTTAATCCCGGCACCCTCGCCCGCTACCGCGTGGCAATAACGGTCACTGCCGCCATGTTCTAGAACTTCAAGGAGCCCAGCGGAGTGCGCAGCATGACCTGAGCAGCAGTTTAAAAATGTTAAGTGACAAATTTAAAGAAGTGAAAGTTAAGAAGCCAAGAAGTCCAGAAGACAGAACGGGGTGACGTCACTCGCAGTGCGAGCAGAGGCAGGCAGTCAGATCCATTGTGACGTCATTAGAGAGACCATTTCATTTATTTTCTAAGTTATTTGAGATTTGTGAACATTGAGATTTATGAACATTTGTGAACAGGCAGGAACGGGGTACTGATTGTAGGTATGTTGCAAAACCTACCTGAATCGTCGCTGAGAATCTGCCCCAGCCCGTGTGCGCGATTTTGGCGCCGTTTAGAGGGGGCGGGTTTAAAACACGATTTTTACTAGGCTGTTCCAATCGAAGATGTTCAGCCTAGTAAATCATTAACGAAAAATCGCTGAAAGACCCCGTCGCAAAAGGTATTATTAGTTTTATAGGCCTCGAATAATAGTTATAATAGTTTTAAAATCACTCTCTCAACCCGCGACCTCTCGCAGCCCCAGGGTTTTATAAAGCAAACAATTAAAGGTATGTACCTTATTTTTACATTAAAAGGGGCTTCTTAAGACCCCTTTGTACAAAGTTTACTATAGCGAGTAGTTCATTTTGGGCTCTTTATATCCCGCAGTATTTTTCTGGGCATTTGAGGGCACAAATCCAGCGCAATGTGAACGTTCTAAACCAGCGCGTTCACAGGAACCCACTAGAAAGCTAATTTAAAATGGACTTTAATTCACAGCAATTGAACACTAAATTCCTTCCATTTGGCCTATAAATTGATGTAAATGAGATTTAAAAATCATGTTTTACTGTGAATTATTTGTGAATATTATTTGGACACTTAGGCTATTTAAAAATGTTAATCATTTATTAAGAAATGGATAGATGTTTAGATCTAGTAATTGAAGTTTGAAATTAGCTACAATTGGGTTACTAACTAATTATATGCTTTAATTTCAGGTCATCCAAGTAAGATTATTTTATATTTGTTTCAGAATGGTTCAATCTATGATAACTGAAAATTTCATTCAGTTCTCTTAATTTTTAAGAAGGTTTTGCGCTTTTGACTGTCCATGATCACAGCTTTTTTGTTATGTCCATAGAAAATCAATAGGGAACAAGATGCTAATTTCCGAGTATGAAAATGGCCATAACTTTTTTATTACTTGAGATATGAAAGTGAATTAGGTGTCAAATTAAACTTTTTTTTATGCTTTATCTGAGGGGATAAATTGCAGACTTGATTTTTTAAATCGCAAAATTGGAGAGAGGAAGGGGGGAGAGAGAGAGGGAGGGGGGGAGAAAGAGGGAGAGAGAGAGAGATAGGGAGAGAGAGGGGGAGAGAGGGAGGGAGGGAGAGAGAGAAGAGAGGGGGGGAGGGAGAGAGAGAGAGAGAGGGGGGGGGGAGAGGGAGAGAGAGAGGGGGGAGAGAGAGAGAGATGGGAGAGAGAGA